>NC_138769.1:751137967-751458354 GCF_965119305.1 Pelophylax lessonae | reverse complement strand
AAACTTGGTGGTGCAGTGATTCGTTACCAAATACCCTGGGGTCCAGGACGTCTTGCGGGAGGCCAGGAAAATCTCGGGCCATTTCAGAAGATCTTACACAGCCATGGCTCGCCTTGCTGACATTCAGCGGCGACACAACCTGCCTGTCAGGCGTCTAACGTTTGACTGCCCGACACGATGGAACTCTACGTTGCATATGCTTGATACCTTTCTGGAATCCCTGGTGTTATGCGTGGATGGGGGGAGGAGAACGAGGACGACATTATCCTAGATGATGAGCTGGAAGCAGGCCACTACACCGTGTCCAGTTTAGTACGAATGGGGGCCTTCATGCTCCAGTGTTTTAAGGGGGACCCCCGTATAGAAAGCATAAAGGCCAAGGATCAGTACTGGGTGGCAACATACTTAGACCCCCGGTACAAACAAAAAATGGCGGAAATGTTACCACAATCACAGAGGGCGGTCAGAATGCAGCACTTCCAGGCCTTGCTGCGGGAAATACTGCATTCTGCTTTTCCGTGCGCTGGCAGAGGAATTTCCAGTCACAGAGAGACAGTTGCGGGTAGCAATCCAACAGCGCCTGCAAGAAGAGGGCAGTTTGAAGATGTCTTGGTCACTTCAGATATGAGATCCTTCTTTCAGCCGAACCATCGACAGCTGTACTCCAGATCCAGCATCAGGGAACGCCTAGACCGACAGGTGTCCGACTACATCGGGTTAATGGCCGATGTGGATGCTCTGAGGAGTGATGAACCCCTGGACTACTGGGTGGGCAGGCTTGACCTCTGGCCAGAGCTTGCACAATTTGCAATGGAAATGTTGGCTTGTCCCCTGTCCAGTGTCCTGTCCGAAAGAACGTTCAGCACAGCAGGGTGGATTGTGACCGATAAGCGCACTCACCTAGCTCATGACAGTGTAGACTACCTCACATTTATAAAAATAAAAGAGGCATGGATCTCTGAGGAATTCTACACATGTGACCAGTAGACCAGGTTTCATTGAAATTCCTCATGCCAGGCCACAAATATCCGCCAGATCGCCATCCACCCACAACAATTCCTGGTCCTTGTCTTCGCTACATACAGCGGCATAAAAGGCATTTCATGTCCATTGAATGGCAAATTTTTGGGGCCTTTCAGGGCCGAAAATTATTTTTCCTGTGAATGCCTAATGTACCTTCAGCCACAGAATACTACGTTCTTAGCTGTCAGGTGAACGCATGTGGAAAAATTTTTGGGGCCTATACTGGCCGACACTTACTTCTGTATCCTGTGAATGCCTAATTTACCTTCAGCCACAGAATACAACGTTCTTAGCTGTCAGGTGAACGCATGTGGGCTAATTTTTGGGGCCTGGAATGGCTGACACTTACTTCTGTATGCTGTGAATGCCTAATTTTTCAGACTGGAATTGAAAATCAATGGGTCTGTAAACGTTCCGCCAAATTGTGGAATGGATGCGGATCCATTTTACAGATGTGTGAATGGACCCTATATGTATTTGACATGTATTTACCGGCTTCTGTCAGTTCTGGCTGATTTATGAAAAAAAAAAAAAAGGTTTGCTGTAAAAAAAAAAAAAAATAATTTTATGGCAACTTTTCCAATTGCAATACTTCTGTTATGAGATTTTCCATGTGCTGGGACTATTTGTGCACAGCTAGTAAGTCTTTTGTGGCTGCAAATATGACCTAAAGGTCTTAAAGGTTCGCCTCCCATTAAAGTCTATGGGGCCCGCCGCAAACTCGCGGTTCACAGACTTTTGAGAAAATTCACGGCTGTTGTTCGCGAACCGCCCCGGCCGATGTTCGTCCATCACTAGTGGCAAGGCCACTGCTTCACCTTGCTACTGAAGTATTTGATAGGCGAACTATGTAGTGAATTACACTTCAGGGCCCCACTTGGCTTCCCCTTTACTCTTACTCTTCAGGGTTCTACTTGGCACCCCCTTTACTCTTGCTAACTGTGTGAGCTGGCCTTCTGCCCACTAACTTCACTGGAGTGGTCCCCCTTCCTGGGCAGACCCCTTGGCAAATCCCCTGGTACTCACGGACACTGTTTTTCCCAGTTGGCTCAGCCTGCAGCTCCACCATCAGCTTTCCAGGACCCTCAAAGCTTAGCTCCACACCTGGCTCACTAGGCCGACTGCCTGTGACCACCTTCCTCAGACTGCAGGAGGAGAGACAGCCGTCATCCTCCTCCTGGGACTCTGCTTCCCGCCAAAAGACGCCCTGTCACATGTGCCCTTGGCTTTTATGGTCAATCCCAGGATACACTGCAGTGGTGCCCTCCTACTGGCACTGCCACAAAAGCCAGTTTGCCACTGGCCAGGTTTCCTCCTCGGTCCAACAGGCTCCCCTATTGCATACAGTGGGGACACTCCCTCCGACCAAGTGACTCACACCTGGACACATGCAACAGGCATAACTAACAGATCAGGGTCCCCTGATAAGCAGATTGAGCAACAATGCTTTTATCCTAGAACCTACCTTGGAGGGTGCTACATCTGGATGACCTCTTGGCTCCCAGGCTTTGCCCGGGAAGAATGTGGGTCTAGCGTAGTGATGAGCCGAACACCCCGCTGTTCGTTTCACACCAGAACATCTCGAACAGGGGAAAAGTTCTAGCGAACATGCAAACTACATTAAAGTCTATGGAACATGAAAAATCAAAAATCCTAATTTTAAAGGCTTAAATGCAAGTTATTGGTCCAAAAAAGTGTATGGGGACCCGGGTACTGCCCTGGGGGACAAGAATCAATGCAAATTTTTTTTTTTCGAAAACAATCGTTTTTACAGGAGCAGTGATTTTAATAATGCTTAAAGTGAAACAATAAGAATTAAAAATTCCTTTAAATATCGTGCCTGAGGGGGTCCCTTAATGTGCCTGTAAAGTGGTGCATCTGTACGATGTATGGAGCCTGCTGCAGCAATACTGACATTTCTAAAGAAAAAATTTAATTTAGACTTGCTCGCAGCTGTAATGTATTGTCGGCTCTCTGCAATACAGATTTAAAAATGAAAAAAAAAAAACGGGATGGGGTCCCCCCCCAGTCCATACCAGACCCCTCGGGCCAAAATTTAAAAAAAAAATGGTGTGGGGTTCCCCCTAAAGTCCATACCGGACCCTTATCCGAGCACACAGCCTGGCTGGCCAGGCTGTGTGCTCGGATAAGGGTCTGGTATGGATTTTAGGGCGAACCCCACGCCATTTTTTTTTTTTAATTTTCAGTGATACTGACATAAACTGATGTGCCTATATATATATATATATATATATATATATATATAAATAACTTTGTGGTATACACTGCACTATCTGATCTCAACAAACTGTAAAAAGCAAACATTTCTCTCCCTGCCAGCAATGTATTATTAACTATAGAATTCCACTTATAAATCATCCTCTGGCCAATGGATTTGAACCCACAACCCCGCAATTCGCAAGGCTGGTGTTCTACCAGCTACACCACCGTCATGCATGCTTAGGTTAACCACACTTTCCCTGCCTAACTACAGTGCATTGCGAAAGTATTCGGCCCCCTTGAACTTTTCGACCTTTTGCCACATTTCAGGCTTCAAACATAAAGATATAAAACTGTAATTTTTTTTTGAAGAATCAACAACAAGTGGGACATAATCTTGAAGTGAAACGAAATTTATTGGATATTTCAAACTTTTTTAACAAATAAAAAACTGAAAAATTGGGCGTGCAAAATTATTCAGCCCCTTTACTTTCAGTGCAGCAAACTCTCTCCAGAAGTTCAGTGAGGATCTCTTAATGATCCAATGTTGACCTTTTGCAAGGAGGAATGGGCAAAAATTTCAATCTCTCGATGTACAAAACTGATAGAGACATACCCCAAGCGACTTACAGCTGTAATCACAGCAAAAGGTGGCGCTACAAAGTATTAAATTAAGGGTGCTGAATAATTTTGCACGCCCGATTTTTCAATTTTTTATTTGCTAAAAAAGTTTGAAATATCCAATAAATTTCGTTCCACTTCATGATTGTGTCCCACTTGTTGTTGATTCTTCAAAAAAAATTACACTTTTATATCTTTATGTTTGAAGCCTGAAATGTGCCAAAAGTTCAAGGGGGCCGAATACTTTCGCAAAGCACTGTAATTCTATCAATAATGATCTCAGATTTATTCACAGATAATAGTGCCAAAAATAAAGTCCAAATAATGGTGGAACGGCTGAACTTTGTATGCATGGATTTACACAACACTGGATACCATTATTTGGACTTTCTTTTTGGCACTTATTATTATCTGTGAATAAATCTGAGATTATTATTGATAGAATTATCTGTGAATAAATCTGAGATCATTATTGATAGAATTATCTGTGAATAAATCTGAGATCATTATTGATAGAATTATCTGTGAATAAATCTGAGATCATTATTGATAGAATTATCTGTGAATAAATCTGAGGTCATTATTGATAGAATTATCTGTGAATAAATCTGAGGTCATTATTGATAGAATTATCTGTGAATAAATCTGAGATCATTATTGATAGAATTATCTGTGAATAAATCTGAGGTCATTATTGATAGAATTATCTGTGAATAAATCTGAGATCATTATTGATAGAATTATCTGTGAATAAATCTGAGATCATTATTGATAGAATTATCTGTGAATAAATCTGAGATCATTATTGATAGAATTATATGTGAATAAATCTGAGATCATTATTGATAGAATTATCTGTGAATAAATCTGAGATCATTATTGATAGAATTATTTATTAATAAATCTGAGATCATTATTGATAGAATTATTTATTAATAAATCTGAGATCATTATTGATAGAATTATCTGTGAATAAATCTGAGATCATTTTTGATATAATTATCTGTGAATAAATCTGAGATCATTATTGATAGAATTATCTGTGAATAAATCTGAGGTCATTATTGATAGAATTATCTGTGAATAAATCTGAGGTCATTATTGATAGAATTATCTGTGAATAAATCTGAGATCATTTTTGATAGAATTATCTGTGAATAAATCTGAGATCATTATTGATAGAATTATCTGTGAATAAATCTGAGGTCATTATTGATAGAATTATCTGTGAATAAATCTGAGGTCATTATTGATAGAATTATCTGTGAATAAATCTGAGATCATTATTGATAGAATTATCTGTGAATAAATCTGAGATCATTATTGATAGAATTATTTATTAATAAATCTGAGATCATTATTGATAGAATTATCTGTGAATAAATCTGAGATCATTTTTGATATAATTATCTGTGAATAAATCTGAGATCATTATTGATAGAATTATTTATTAATAAATCTGAGATCATTATTGATAGAATTATCTGTGAATAAATCTGAGATCATTATTGATAGAATTATATGTGAATAAATCTGAGATCATTATTGATAGAATTATCTGTGAATAAATCTGAGATCATTATTGATAGAATTATCTGTGAATAAATCTGAGGTCATTATTGATAGAATTATCTGTGAATAAATCTGAGGTCATTATTGATAGAATTATCTGTGAATAAATCTGAGATCATTTTTGATATAATTATCTGTGAATAAATCTGAGATCATTATGGATAGAATTATCTGTGAATAAATCTGAGATCATTATTGATAGAATTATCTGTGAATAAATCTGAGATCATTATTGATGTAATTATACATGAACGCGCATGCACTGATTGGCCACAGGGGGAGCTAATCAGTGGACACCGGACACCCGCGATGGCTCCCTGTGGAGACAGAACGGCGATCTGCCGATGTAAACGCACTCCGCTGTTCTGTCAGTGATGAACACAGGAATCCTCCTATATAGGATCGCTGTGTTTATGCAGCAAGCCCATCCCCCCCACAGTTAGAAAACACCCCCTAGGGACAAATTTAACCCTTTGACCGCCCCTGGTGTTAACCCCTTCCCTGCCAGTGTCATTAGTACAGTGACAGTGCATATTTTTAGCACTGATTACTGTAGTAATGTCACTGGTCCCCCCAAAAGTGTCAAAAATGTCAGTGAGGGGTCCGATCTGTCCGCCACAATGTAAAAATCGCAGATTTACTAATTAATAAATAAAAATTTACATAAATCATTCCCGTAGTTTGTAGACGCGATAACTTTTGCACAAAGCAATCAATATACACCAAAAATATGTAGCAGAATATATATTGGCCTAAAATGATGAAAAATTTTCATTTTTTAATTTTTTTATTGGGAATGTTTTATAGCAGAAAGTAAAAATATTGTCGTTTTTTTTTTCAAGAATTGTCGCTCTTTTTTTGTTTATAGCACAAAAAAATAAAAAAAAAATCGCACAGGTGATGAAATACCAACAAAAGAAATCTCTATTTGTGTAATAAAATGATAAAAATGTCAGATGGGTACAGAATTACATAACCGTGTAATTGTCATTCAAAATGTGACAGCGCTGAGAGCTGAACATTGGCCTGGGCAGGAAGGGGGCGGGGAGAGAGGAGTGCCTGGGAGGAAGGGGGGAGTGCCCAGTAGTGAAGGGGTTAATTACAATATGTATCTTTAGGGGTTACTTGATGCTCCATATATTTTACCTCCAAGGATCTCCTCCTATAGAAGTATTGGAGAGATATTCCCAAGCTGCTCAGCCTTTCTGGGTTTCCGTCCGCCATCTTGGATTTGGGAAATTTTAGTTGCAGTTACAATGGCTTTCCAGTGGGTGGCAGAGTATGGGGGTGACACACTAGCGCCCTCTGTAGTGGGTGATGGGTAACGATACAATCAGAAGCCATGAATATAGAAGAATACAGCTTTTATATATCGCTGTCTGCTGTAGTCACCATTATCCATGAAAGGGTTAAAGGAATCCCTTGGGGCCCCCCAGGTCACCAGAACCAGTGTCCCCCCACTAACCCTTTCCTTATATTGAAGTACCCTTCCCCCCCCCCGATTATTCTGTTATTTTCCATATTGAGGTTTCTATGTATTACTGGTGGGAGAACTGACCCAAAAACCCAGAGACTCCGCCCAATTGGCGATTATATTTTACATTCCTCCCCCATACCTGGACTGCCCCTTATTGACCACACCCACTTCTCTATTTATTTCCTTCTGGGAATTGACTTTACCGCCGTTTTCTGTAGTAATTACCGAGCGTTGGGGGAGGTGTGAGGTAAGTACCCCATAAGGTGACAGTAGTGACATTTCCAGCATCACATGCGATATTTGGGGAAAATGCGTCCGAAATCCTAAATATCGCCCGCCATCTGCTTCAGTGACCGGAGCCCGGAGTGTTCCGTGTCTTCTCCTTGTGTAGGAGGAACCTTCATGTCATGAACAGGAATTTCCCAGCATGCCGGTCTCATCGGGGGGGGGGGCAGATTTGGGGTAAAGATCCAAAAATCCCATTTTTATTTTGTAGTAATGAATAGATTAATGAGTAAGAATAAAATATAATATAATATGGAGGGATCGCAGGAAGGAAGGATCACCGCTCACAGCATTCCCAATAATGGTCTGTGGGGATCAGTCAGAGAGGAACCACAAATCATCTTCATCAAAATCATTATTATCTGAATGATAAGGAAAGGAAATGATGAATAATCGGAGTCATGAAGAGGAAACTCTGATATCATTCCATTCATTCTATTCATATCAGGATCTGTGTATTACCTGCAGGGGGGAGGAGGAGTTCCCACTGTCCATTCTCCAATCTTCTTCTGTGTATAGATACAATCCAACCTTTATACCTTCATAGAAGAATAAAATGAGAGTATTAGAGGAGGAAATGTTCCTGTGATGATGGAAAATGTAGAATGTATGGAGACGGTGGGAGGAGATCTCATGTAGAATGTATGGAGACGGTGGGAGGAGATCTGATGTAGATTGTATGGAGACGGTGGGAGGAGATCTGATGTATAATGTATGGAGACGGTGGGAGAAGATCTGATGTATAAAGTATGGAGACGGTGGGAGGAGATCGGATGTAGATTGTAGGACCTGACTAGGATTATTAGTGTTGGATCGGATTTCCCATCCCCCCATCTGTAATGATAAAATTTGAGATGAGGAATAAATTCTCCATCATCTCTCTCATTATCTGTAGATCTACAGAGACCTCAAATGGGATCTACAGAGATTGCATAGAATCTTCATTACAGTGCAGCCCGGGTGTCAGAAGACCTCCCAACAACGTCCCCCTTCCATCAGAAGACCTCCCAACAACGTCCTCCTTCCATCAGAAGACCTCCCAACAACGTCCTCCTTCCATCAGAAGACCTTCCAACAACGTCCCCCTTCCATCAGAAGACCTCCCAACAACGTCCCCCTTCCATCAGAAGACCTCCAAACAACATCCTCCTTCCATCAGAAGACCTCCCAACAACATTCCCCTTCCATCAGAAGACCCCCCAACAACGTTCTCCTTCCATCAGAAGACCTCCCAACAATGTCCCCCTTTCATCAGAAGACCCCCCAACAACGTCCCCCTTCCATCAGAAGACCACCCAACAACGTCCCCCTTCCATCAGAAGACCCCCCAACAACATCCCCCTTCCATCAGAAGACCTCCCAACAACGTCCCCCTTCCATCAGAAGACCTTTCCAACAACGTCCCCCTTCCATCAGAAGACCCCCCAACAACATCCCCCTTCCATCAGAAGACCTCCCAACAACGTCCTCCTTCCATCAGAAGACCTCCCAACAAAGTCCTCCTTCCATCAGAAGACCTCCCAACAATGTCCTCCTTCCATCAGAAGACCTCCCAACAACGTCCCCCTTCCATCAGAAGACCTCCCAACAACGTCCTCCTTCCATCAGAAGACCTCCCAACAACGTCCTCCTTCCATCAGAAGACCTCCCAACAACGTCCTCCTTCCATCAGAAGACCTTCCAACAACCTCCCCCTTCCATCAGAAGACCTCTCAACAACGTCCCCCTTCCATCAGAAGACCTTCCAACAACGTCCCCCTTCCATCAGAAGACCTCCCAACCATGTCCCCCTTCCATCAGAAGACCTCCCAACAACGTCCTCCTTCCATCAGAAGGCCTCCCAACAACGTCCCCCTTCCATCAGAAGACCTCTCAACCATGTCCTCCTTCCATCAGAAGGCCTCCCAACAATGTCCCCCTTCCATCAGAAGACCCCCCAACAACATCCCCCTTCCATCAGAAGACCTCCCAACACCGTCCCCCTTCCATCAGAAGACCTCCCAACAACGTCCTCCTTCCATCAGAAGACCTCCCAACAACGTCCCCCCGTCCTTCCATCCTCATTATAGTGCAGCCCAGGTGTCAGAAGACCTTCCAAAAACGTCCCCCTTCAATCACCATCCAATTTTCTCTCCATTTTACTATTCACATTCTAAGACTTTGTATGTCTGTTACCTCCAATATCACACTTATTACCAATATCTATCCACAGAGAATCCGGCATTCCGGAGGACCTCACAACAACGTTTCACTTCTGACTCCGACATCTTCTCACCATCCAATTTTATCTCCAGTCTGGTCAGAGTTTGGTTTGTGGAGATAACGGAGGAAAGATCATCACAGCACCATAATGTCACTTTACAGTCCCAAGCTCTGGAGGAAGAGACAGGAAAGAGAGGTGAAATATTCCTCCAGGAAGGGGCAGAAGTAGAGACATCCAATGAATAATCAGTAGGTGGAGTCTTAGAAAATGAAATGTTGGGACATTTGGATGGATGATTCCATGGAATATTGGTTGGACCTTCCCTGTGAAATGGAGGTAAGTTGTCACCCACCTGAAAAGTCTGAGGCATCAATTCACTAAGCTTTCCCACATGTTATAAGGGTATCATCTTACTCATTTCCATAAATTATCACATGCAGTAAATGAAGTCCAATTCACAAAAAAATTATAATTTTGTATTTATCAGAAAAAGTTGCTGATAAATATCCCATAGAAATCTCCTCAGTCCAATTCAGAATCGGAGCGGAGAGTAAAAGCGATAATTCCCAGCAGGGATTGGATGGCGGGATTTGTTATAAACCAGTCTGGGGGAGGGGGACAAATACTGTGTCTGCCTGCTAAGCAGGATGATGGGAAGCCCGAAGGGCCTGCTAGGGTTGTTAAAGGGAACCGCAATCCAAAATTAAAAAAAAAAAAAAATGGTGTGGGGGGTCCCCCAAAAATCTATAGCAGACCCTTATCAGACCACACAGCATTTTTTTTTTTTATTTTGGTGTGGGGTTCCCCTTAAAATCTATACCGGACATTAAGGCCCCTTTCATACGAACGATCCGATCTGATCCCTGTCAGTTTTTCAGGCGGATCGGATTGGATCCTCCATACATCCCGGTGGGGCAGCGGGTGTCAGAGGTGACATCTCCACTGACACCTGCTACCATCCAGTCCTGTCCGTCTGTCAAATTCGGACGCATGGAAACCCTATTTTCCATCTGTCCAGCGGATCGCATTGGATGGAATCGGATTGGATGGGGATGGGATCAGATGGGATTGGATGGGGAAGCTCCCTAGAGCCTCACAGGCTAGCGACGTAGATCTACGTCACTTTGCCTGTGAGGGGCTGACTGCTGACGTAGATAGACGTTAGGCAGTCGGCAAGTGGTTAAGGATCAGCTCTGTCATAATTGTGGAAAGGCAGGCCATCTGAAACGAGTCTGCCATAGTAAGAAGGTGCGAAATAAACAACCTCTGAACACCAGAACAAAGGCATATATGGTGGGAAGATATACATCGTCATCGGAATCAGAGGATGAGGAATTGCTCCACAGATTAGACATACATCATATGCATTCAGCACCCTCAGCAATGACTGTAGAGGTAACCGTGGAAGGAAAGAAACTCAAGATGGATGTAGACACAGGAGCAGCAGTTTCAGTTATCACCCAGAAACAATGGAGAAAACTTCTGATCCGAACAACTGTCCGTCCAACACCAATCAAACTGCAGACATACTCAAAGCAGATACTCCACCCACTGGGGTACGTGAAAGTACAGATATCCTACAAGGGTCAGACGAAGAGAATGCCATTATATATCCCAGAACATGGGGACCACCTCTCTTTGGGAGAGACTGGATTGCTCACTTTGGCATGCCAGACATCGCCATTAACCCCTGCAACACCGTGACCATCCCATCAGGAGATGAAGAGGGATGGGTGGGATCCCTGAAACAGCGATTCCCACAAGTCTTTGATAACCATTTGGGGAAAATAAAGCATGACTGTGTGAGACTCAGGCTGAAACTCAATGCCCAGCCTAGGTTCTTCAAAGCTCGGACGGTACCTTTCGCACTCTGAGCAGGTGTGGAAGCTGAACTAAGCCGGCTGGAGGAACAAGGTGTCATCTGAAAGGTAGAGCACAGCGAGTGGGCATCACCAGTTGTACCAGTAAAGAAAGCGAATGGGGACTTACGCATTTGTGGCGATTTCCGCATGGCACTAAATTCTCAACTGGAGATAGACCAGTATCCCCTACCCAGAGTAGATGACATTTTTGCGTCTCTTGCAGGAGGTCAAAAGTTCACCAAGCTTGATCTCAGGCAAGCTTATTTACAGTTTGAGGTCCACCCTTCGTCCCGCAAGTTTCTAACCATCAACACTCACAAGAGACTGTATGAATACAATCAGATGGTGTTTGGGGTAGCCTCCGCCCCAGCCATTTGGCAACGCAAAATGGATGAGATTTTGGCGGACATTCCTTTCACACAGTGCCTGTTAGATGACATGCTCATCACGGCCTGACAGACCAGGAACACAAGCGAAACGTGGAGCTTGTGTTGGCGAGACTCCAAGAGCAGGGTCTAAAAGTGAACTTAGCGAAATGCCAATTCATGGTACCTAAATTGGTGTTTTGTGGCCACCTTGTGGATGCAGAGGGTATACACACCACAGAAGCCAAAGTTGATGCTTTAGTAAAAGCTCCAGCCCCAACCAACGTCCAACAGCTGCGATCATACCTGGGCTTGCTGAACTATTACCACAAATTCCTGCCAGATCTAGCACACACTTTGTTTCCATTAAACAAGCTTTTGGAGAAACACTCCAGATGGAACTGGTCGGCTGCATGCCAACGTGCTTTTGAAGTTTCTAAGCGAAAGCTGTTGGCGTCACGCATGCTCGTGCACTATGACCTCCAAAGGCCTCTCACCTTGGCTTGTGATGCCTCACCCTAAGGTCTAGGGGCTGTACTATCTCACGTTTTCCAGATGGGTCAGAGAAACCTGTGGCATTCGCCTCCAGGTCCTTGACAAAAGCAGAAAGCAATTACTCTCACATTGACAAAGAGGCTCTGGTGCTCATATGGGCAATAAAGAAGTTTCATCTTTACCTGTATGGTAGGGAATTCACCATACTGACTGATCATAAACCACTCCTTCAGATCTTTAGCCCTGACAAAAGCATCTCCCAGATGACTGCAACCCGTCTTCAACGCTATGCCCTATTCTTGGGAGCATATAGCTACAAAATCCAGTATCGCAGCCATGATGCCAATGCTAATGCGGATGCCATGTCCCGTCTGACAAGGACATTAACAGACTCTTCTCCACCAGTCAAGAGTTGTCGTTACACCAGCCTGTCCTTTCTGTCTTCCGGGGAAGTAGCAGCTGTGAGGGATTAGCTCGGTGGTAGGCGTATGGGTGACCCCTTTGGGGGTGCGTTTTCACAGAGATAGCCGATTAGAGGTTGAAAAACAAGACTGATTTATTCATGCAATTTACTTAACACAATTGCAAGCATCAAAACAGCCAAAATAAAATAAAAGACAAAATAAATCCTTGCCTCTGTGGGCGGCTACCTTCTCACAGCTGGAACCTACCTAAGAAGTCTTTCCAACCTACTGTTGGGCCGACACTGCTGATCCTACAGCAGACACTCAAATGTCCATTTGTTTGCTTTTCACACAGCACAAACATTGTCCATTGAACATGTCCCTTTACTCTTCACACTCTTCACATGGAACACTTTGTCTTCTCACCTTTGAGACGTCTTCACTCGTGGTTACCCTCCTTAGCTTCACATCGCTTTAGGGGGTCTTCTCCCATGCTCACCAGCTTGTCGGGAGGCACACATCCGACTGTCCCCCTCTCCCAGCCCACACGGCGACAGGCGGCAGCAGTCCTTCTCCCATGCCCACACGGCGTCGGGAGGTACACGTATGTCTGTCCTCCTCTTCCCAGCTCACACAGCGACAGGAGGCAGCACTCAATAGATTTTCTCTGGACAAATTATAGAGGCCTTGATCTCCTCATTCTGAACAGCTGAATGGTTTTCAACTTCCTGCTGGCTCTCTCTGCAGCCAACACCCTATAGTATCAGTGAACTTTCAAAGCAGGTGGGAATGTGTCTCCTCTCAGTGACTACATTCCCAGATTTACCTGACTTCCTGTCACATACCCCCCCCTCTTGTTTCAACCCTAGGGTTGGGACACATATTTCCAGGCACGCATGTGTCAGGCACTGCTGACTCACTGATAAGCCTCCTATTATCCTCAAGCTTCCGGATGAAACTGTTTTGTCATCTTCATTGACAGATTTCTCATAAATGCCACACAGTTTGTCTCTAATCTCATATACACATTCTTCAACTGCATTTTTGGCATCATTTTGCTCCTTCTCGTTTCTGTCATCTTCATTGACAGCTTTCTCATAAATGTCAGACAGCTTGTCCCTCATAACCGTCTGTCCAATCCACCATGGAGGACCGTGATCCATAGGCAACTCAATTGGGCTAGTCTTAATGTCTTCAACATTCTTAAGACGCCTCTCTCTGCAATCCATAAATGTTTTCCACAAAACTTTGAGAACCTTTGCTTCACTAAGCTTTGTTCCAAGTAGGGACTCTTGACATCCCTCTGTGACTTGAGTTGCCTCTCCATACAGCTGTACACAATCATTGACTTTTTGTTGTAAAAGGGAATGATCTTCCTTCTTGAGCTTTGCTTGCTCTAAGATGCTGTGCAGAGGATTTTCCAATTGAGACAACAGGCTGTCACACATTTCTTCAAAGTGACCCCTGTTCCTTTTCCCAGAGATATCAATATCATTCAAACATTTCATATTCATAGGCAGATCTGAAGCATTTGCACTCATCAACTTCTTAAACTTTTCGCCCTCCTGAGCGAGTCGCAGTAAAGGCCTACTATTTGATTTGATATTCAGTTTATATTTCTTGCCAAACTCTTCACAGAAGTAGCCAACCAGAACATCATCAACTTTCCTTCCACCAACATAGGGGTCAAAGGCAACAACACAGTTGAACCCAGCGATCTGGGTGGTATCCATTATAGACCTCCTCTCTGCATCAGTGAAGAAGCATGGAACTGCAACACATTCTTTTACAGGTTTCTTCAATGCACTTTCTGCTGAACTATTTGACCGCTCAAAGTCACCTAGTTCCTTTTCTCTATCTGAATTCCACATGGAATGCATCTCAAGATCACGATCAAACTTCTGCCACCCGTCTTTCACCAGTTCCATTTTGGAAACACTCCCTGAAAGGCACTTATTCATTTGCTTCACGTTTTCACCAACAGCCTTAGTTTTCTCCACTAGGTGGCGTTTGCTTTTTTCTCCCAGATTTATATCACTTGCTTTAGTTTTCTCCGCTTTAGTTTTCTCCACTAGGTTTTCAGCCTGAACTGAGAAATCATCACATTTCTTACTCAGCTCCTTTGTTTGCTGAAGTTCTAATGATACATTTTCCAATGCTTGAAGTTTTTGAAGGAACGGTTTATTCCAAAGGGGTGATTCAAGCCACGTGTCATCACATTTCTGAGGCTCACTCAGGACAGACCCCAAAACACTGATCCTTTTAAAAACTGCATCAGGCACACTATCCCCTCTTTGGGACAGATCCTCTGTTGCCTGGAATTCCTCTTCCAGTTCCTGCAACGGAATCTTCATCTCTTCTACTTGCTGTTCTAAGGCTCGCTTAGACTTTTCTAGCTCCTGAACTCTTTTCACAACATCATCCTTGGAGCTGACCAATTCTTCCATTTCTGTACGCAGCTGTTTGTTAACACTTTCTAGTTTAGCCTTACACTCTAGAGCTTCCTCCAAAGAGCGAGCCAAGAACAGGGCTTTGCTCTCGTTATCACGCACCTCCGTTTCTGCACGTGCGCGTTCTTCTGCATATTTTGCAGACACAGTCTTCACTTCACCAAGCATCTGATCAAACTTCTTTTTCACATCTTCAACACACTGTAATGAACCAACGCTTTCTTCCATGCGTTTTTTCATATCCGCTATCTGAGCTTGCAATGTTGCGACTTGCTCTGATAGGTTTTTCTTTGCTTCCGCCTCCTCTTTTAATTGTTCCAGGAAGCCATTTTTCTCATCTTCCATTTGTTTGAGCTTTGTGCTAAAACTCAGCCTTTGACACCTCTCCTCCTGTAAGAGTTCCTGCGTGTCTTGCAGCTGCGATTCCAAGATAGAAAAATCTTCCGCAATTTCTCTAGATTTGCTGTCTGCTTGAGAAAGCTGATTTGTAACATTGTCCAGCTCAACCTGCAGTCGGTTTGGCTTCTCTGACAGCTTAGCACACAATCGGTCACCTTCTGACACCTTCACTTGCGATTCCAGAAGCTGTGCCTCTACTTTTTCCCTCTTATGTTCACAATCTCCTTTTCCCTGCATAAGAGCCTTCACCTCATTGGCTAGTTTCTGGGAATAAGACTGTAATTCTGCCACACAGGCTTCTTTCTCCTTTAACTGCTGCTGGAAACGTTGGGCTTCACCTTTCCAACTTTCACAGTCTGCACGTAATTTATCTACCACATTGCTCAAAGTGGTGAGCTCATACACAGTACTCAGTAATTTAGCCTCTCTTTCACTTTTCTCATTGTCGCTGAGAGACAATGTCGTTTTCAGAGCGACATTCTGTTCCTGCGACTCCTGCAGGTCTATTTTTGTAACTTCCAAACACTGAAGACTTTTTTCCAGCTGATTACGCAACTCCAACATTTCACACATGCTTTGCTTCTGCAAAGTCTGAATTTCAATTTCCTTTTCCATGAGGATGGTATCTTTCTCCATTATAGTCTCTCTGCGTTTTTGCAACTCGACCAAAAGAAGAGCAGTGGATTCTTCCCACTGTGACACATGAGACTTGAGTAGTTCATTCATTTCCTGCAAGTTTCTATGCTCCATTTTAAGCAATTCCAAGGCTTGTTCCTTTTCTTCCATTTTCCGTTGCAAGGCATCCAACTCAGCCCTGCACACATACTCGGTTTCCTCCAAACCGATGGCCTCCATTGGCTGCTGGCGTCTCTGTTTCCAGCCTGCCATGCTCTCTTGATGAGCCTTTTGTTGAGCTGCAAAGCTCCGCTGAAAATCCGCATTTGCCTGCTGTTGAGCTGCATTTGCTTGCTGTTGAGCTGCATTTGATATAATCAGATGTTTCAACATCTCCTCCATTTTGAGTTTACTTTTCATCTGAGCACACTGCGTCTCCATAGCAGTTTCATCAGTGTTGCTAGGGACAACAACCTTCCTCTTTAGTAGACTCTCTTTAGGCATGGATGGGGCTGGTTCAGACGGTAACATCCCCTCCATCCATAGAATCCGGTCTCTCATTTCATCTATCTTTGCATTCTTCAGGCGTTTTGAACGCCCCATCTTCAATAACTCCACAAACAAATTTTTCAGACCACTGTCTCTTCATACATGTAGTTTTTCTCTCTCTTGCGGGATCTCTTTTCCTGCGCACACAGTTTGTGCAGTCCCTTGCACCAGACACAACAAAGTTCATCAAAAATGTTGAGACCGCTGTCTCTTTAAAACACTTTTTTTTTTCTGTCAGGATCTTCTCTCCTGCACACATAGATTGTGCAATCTCATGCACCAGACAAAGTTCATCAAACATTTGCACTTCCTTGCAGGGATCTCTGCTTATGCCCACTGCATACCTCCACCATATGTGAGGGATTAGCTCGGTGGTAGGCGTATGGGTGACCCCTTTGGGGGTGCGTTTTCACAGAGATAGCCGATTAGAGGTTGAAAAACAAGACTGATTTATTCATGCAATTTACTTAACACAATTGCAAGCATCAAAACAGCCAAAATAAAATAAAAGACAAAATAAATCCTTGCCTCTGTGGGCGGCTACCTTCTCACAGCTGGAACCTACCTAAGAAGTCTTTCCAACCTACTGTTGGGCCGACACTGCTGATCCTACAGCAGACACTCAAATGTCCATTTGTTTGCTTTTCACACAGCACAAACATTGTCCATTGAACATGTCCCTTTACTCTTCACACTCTTCACATGGAACACTTTGTCTTCTCACCTTTGAGACGTCTTCACTCGTGGTTACCCTCCTTAGCTTCACATCGCTTTAGGGGGTCTTCTCCCATGCTCACCAGCTTGTCGGGAGGCACACATCCGACTGTCCCCCTCTCCCAGCCCACACGGCGACAGGCGGCAGCAGTCCTTCTCCCATGCCCACACGGCGTCGGGAGGTACACGTATGTCTGTCCTCCTCTTCCCAGCTCACACAGCGACAGGAGGCAGCACTCAATAGATTTTCTCTGGACAAATTATAGAGGCCTTGATCTCCTCATTCTGAACAGCTGAATGGTTTTCAACTTCCTGCTGGCTCTCTCTGCAGCCAACACCCTATAGTATCAGTGAACTTTCAAAGCAGGTGGGAATGTGTCTCCTCTCAGTGACTACATTCCCAGATTTACCTGACTTCCTGTCACACAGCCCATACAGCCAAGGATACCTTCCTTAAGACAATACTCTCCTGGGTACGGTACGGTTGGCCTGCAACTGTCACACAGGATTATGAACCTTACTTCCGTAGGCGTCTGGAATTAACTGTGGAAGGCAACTGTGTTTTATGGGGAGACCGAGTGATCGTTCCACAGACCCTCCGGAGACACATTCTGGACTTGCTACATACTGGTCATCCCGGGGGCACACGTATGAAACAAAAGGCCCGAGGCTATGTGTGGTGGCCGAACCTCGACTCCGATATCACGACATATGTGAATGCGTGTGCTGGATGTGCACAAACTGCAAGAGACCCTCCTCGAGGGTGCGTCCAGCCCTGGACTTGGCCCACGGTTCCCTGGTGTCGCCTACACTTGGACTTTGCAGGCCCTATCAGAGGACACACCTTTTTGATCATTATTGATGCCCATTCAAAGTGGCCTGAGGTCGTTCCTGTTACCCAGCCAACGACTAAGGCGACGATTTCCATACTGTTACATCTCGCTGCTACGTTTGGATACCCCAGAGAAATTGTCACAGACAACGGTGCACAATTCACAAGTCAGGAGTTTCAGGGTTTCCTGACTGCCCACAATATCAAACACAAGTTGACCGCACCTTACCACCCGGCTACAAATGGTCAAGCAGAAAGGTTTGTACAGACCTTCAAACGCTATTTCAAAGCTACTGTGGCTACAAGTAAACAACAGTCCCTGTCACCCCAGCAGATGGACTCCTTCCTTTCTGCTTACAGAACCACACCACATGCAACCACTGGAAAACTCCAGCTGAACTTCTTTTTGGTCGCCAGCCATGGACTGTTTTGGACATGCTCCGCCCTCAAACGGTCCAGGAACATGTATGGCAGTCCTAAGACAAGAGGGTCGAACACGACAAGATTCCCCGGTTTACAGCCCAGCAAAAGGTATGGGCCCGATCTTATGGCGCTTCCAAAACTCGTTGGCTTCCTGCTATCGTCGCAGAGACTTTGGGACCCAAAATGTATCGGGTCTGCCTGGAAGATGGTTCCATTTGCAGACGGCATGCGGACCAATTGCGTCCTCATTCTCTGCTGCCCGAATCCCTGACATCGGCTGCACCTCCAGTGTCTCAAGGATCTGCTCCTACCAGGATCAGGAGGCATTGAGACTGATGCTTGGGGGGACTCTGAACTTTTGAACTCAGCTCCAACAGAGCCCTCCAGCCCTGGTCCGGAGGTCTGTTCACCCTGTGAGCTAGGGGATCCCCTCTTGGCCCCGCCGATGTCCATTTCTGGCCAGCCCTGCTTCCTCCGGCCCCGAGTCGCTGGGTGCCCGTCCTCAACGACGCTGACCGGTTTCAGCTGCAAGACCAGTTACGAGACTTTCGACAGGCCCGCCGAAAGTGATCTACTGCCATGTTCTCCCCGTAGCGTCCCTGGAAGTTGTTCTCACATCCGGACGCGGAAGAAGCCATGTAAATCTCCTGAGTCTGAGGACTGTATGGGACAATTATTAGTTACTGTTTTATGCCTGTTGTGTTTTTTTTTTTGGATGGATGGAAGGTGTTATACCTGAAGGGTTTCACATGTACTGTCACTTTAAGGCTGGCTCCACCCAGGAGTGATGACAGGGGTCAAGGGGAAGAGTGGCCATCTTAGAGACGTGTAGGAGATGTGTGGTTATACAGAGCTGTCCTGTAATGCATGTTGGAGTGTACAGTGAGTCCTAAATAAACATCCGTTGTTCCAGATCAGAGTCCTGTGTCTCTCACAACACGGAGAATATAACACCTACTGACACCGTCCACTGCCCTACTGACACCGTCCACTGCTCTACTGACACCGTCCACTGCTCTACTGACACCGTCCACTGCTCTACTGAATCCATCCACTGCCCTACTGACACCGTCCACTGCCCTACTGACACCGTCCACTGCCCTACTGACACCGTCCACTGCTCTACTGACACCGTCCACTGCTCTACTGAATCCATCCACTGCCCTACTGACACCGTCCACTGCCCTACTGACACTGTCCACTGCCCTACTGACACCGTCCACTGCTCTACTGAATCCATCCACTGCCCTACTGACACCGTCCACTGCTCTACTGACACCGTCCACTGCTCTACTGACACCGTCCACTGCTCTACTGAAACCATCCACTGCTCTACTGCTACCGTCCACTGCCCTACTGACACCATTCACTCCCCTACTGACACCGTCCACTGCTCTACTGACACCATCCACTGCACTACTGACACTGTCCACTGCTCTACTGACACTGTCCACTGCACTACTTACACTGTCCACTGCTCTACTGACACTGTCCACTGCTCTACTGCTACCGTCCTCTGCCCTACTGACACCGTCCTCTGCCCTACTGACACTGTCCTCTGCCCTACTGACACTGTCCTCTGCCCTACTGACACCGTCCTCTGCCCTATTGACACTGTCCTCTGCCCTACTGACACTGTCCACTGTTCTACTGACACCGTCCACTGCTCTACTGACACCGTCCACTGCTCTACTGACACCGCCCTCTGCTCTACTGACACCGTTCACTGCTCTACTGACACCGTCCACTGCCCTACTGACACTGTCCACTGTTCCACTGACACCGTCCACTGCTCTACTGACACCGTCCACTGCTCTACTGACACCGTCCTCTGCTCTACTGACACCATCCACTGCTCTACTGCTACCGTCCACTGCCCTACTGACACCATTCACTCCCCTGCTGACACCGTCCACTGCCCTACTGACAACGTCCACTGCTCTACTGACACTGTCCACTGCTCTACTGACACCGCCCTCTGCTCTACTGACACCGTCCACTGCCCTACTGACACTGTCCACTGTTCTACTGACACCGTCCACTGCTCTACTGACACCGTACACTGCTCTACTGACACTGTCCTCTGCTCTACTGACACCATCCACTGCTCTACTGACACCGTCCACTGCCCTACTGACACCATCCACTGCTCTACTGCTACCATCCACTGCCCTACTGAAACCGTTCACTGCTCTACTGACACCGTCCACTGCCCTACTGACACTGTCCACTGCCCTAATGACACCGTCCACTGCCCTAATGACACCGTCCACTGCTCTACTGACATTATTCACTGCCCTACTGACACCATTCACTGCCCTACTGACACAGTCCACTGCCCTACTGACACCATCTACTGCTCTACTTACACCGTCCACTGCCCTACTGACACCGTCCACTGCTCTACTGACACCATCCACTGCTCTACTGACATCATCCACTGACACTGTCCACTGCCCCACTGACACCGTCCACTGCTCTACTGACACCGTCCTCTGCTCTACTGACACCCTCCACTGCCCTACTGACACCATTCACTCCCCTGCTGACACCGTCTACTGATCTACTGACACCGTCCACAGCTCTACTGACACCGTCCACTGCTCTGCTGACACCGTCCACTGCCCTACTGACACCGTCCACTTTCCTACTGACACCGTCCACTGCTCTACTGACACTGTCCTCTGCCCTACTGACACCGTCCACTGCCCTACTGACACCATCTACTGTTCTACTGACACCTTCCACTGTTCTACTGACACTGTCCACTGCTCTACTGACACCGTCCACTTCTCTACTGACACCGTCCACTGCCCTACTGACACCTTCCACTGCCCTACTGACACCATCCACTGCTCTACTGACATCATCCACTGACACTGTCCACTGCCCCACTGACACCGTCCACTGCTCTACTGACACCGTCCTCTGCTCTACTGACACCCTCCACTGCCCTACTGACACCATTCACTCCCCTGCTGACACCGTCTACTGATCTACTGACACCGTCCACAGCTCTACTGACACCGTCCACTGCTCTGCTGACACCGTCCACTGCCCTACTGACACCGTCCACTGCCCTACTGACACCGTCCACTGCTCTACTGACACTGTCCTCTGCCCTACTGACACCGTCCACTGCCCTACTGACACCATCTACTGTTCTACTGACACCTTCCACTGTTCTACTGACACTGTCCACTGCTCTACTGACACCGTCCACTTCTCTACTGACACCGTCCACTGCTGTACTGACACCATCTACTGCTCTACTGACATCATCCACTGACACTGTCCACTGCCCCACTGACACCGTCCACTGTTCTACTGACACTGTCCACTGCCCTACTGGAACCGTCCACTGCTCTACTGACAACGTCCCCTGCTCTACTGCTACCGTTTACTGCTCTACTGCTACCGTCCACTGCCCTACTGACACCGTTCACTGCTCTACTGACACCGTCCACTGCCCTACTGACACCGTCCACTGCTCTACTGACAGCATCCACTGCCCTACTGACACCATCCACTGTTCTACTGACACCATCCACTGGCTTACTGACACCGTCCACTGCTCTACTGACACCGTCCACTGCCCTACTGACACCGTCCACTGCTCTACTGACACTGTCCACTGCCCTACTGACACCGTCCTCTGCCCTACTGACACCGTCCACTGCCCTACTGTTATATTCTCCGTGTTGTGAGAGACACAGGACTCTGGTCTGGAACAATGGATGCATTTCAGGACAGCTCTGTATATCAATGCATCTCTTACATGTCTCTAAGATGGCCACTCTGCCCCTTGACCCTTGTCATCACTCCTGGGTGGAGCCAGCCTTAAAGTGACAGTACATGTCAAACCCTTCAGGTATAACACCTTCCATCCATCCTTAAAAAAAGCAACAACAAAAAAAAACACAACAAAACGAGAACAGGCATAAAACAGTAACCAATAATTGTCCAAAACAGTCCTCCAACTCAGGAGATTTACATGGCTTCTTCCGCATCCGAATGTGAGAACAACTTCCAGGGACGCTACGGGGAGAAAATGGCAGCGGATCACTTTCGGCGGGTACGTCGAAAGTCTCGTAACCGGTCTTGCATTTGAAACCAGTCAGGAGGGCGACAGTGTCGTTGAGGACAGGCACCCAGCGACTCGGGGCCGGAGGAAGCAGGGCTGGCCGAAATGGACACCGGAGGGGCCAAGAGGGGATCCCCTAGCTCAGAGGGTGAACAGACCTCTGGACCATCTTCTAGCCCCTGCATCTCCTGTACCATGCCCGCAGCCCCTGCATCTCCTGTACCATGCCCGCAGCCCCTGCATCTCCTTTACCATGTCCGCAGCCCCTGCATCTCCTGTACCATGCCCGCAGCCCCTGCATCTCGTGTACCATGTCTGCAGCCCCTGCATCTCGTGTAACATGTCTGCAGCTCCTGCATCTCCTGTACCATGTCCGCAGTCCCTGCATCTCCTGGACCATGCCCGCAGCCCCTGCATCTCGTGTAACATGTCTGCAGCCCCTGCATCTCCTTTACCATGTCCGCAGCCCCTGCATCTCCTGTACCATGTCTGCAGTCCCTGCATCACCTGTACTATGTCCGCAGCCCCTGCATCTCCTGGACCATGCCCGCAGCCCCTGCATCTCGTGTACCATGTCTGCAGCCCCTGCATCTTGTGTAACATGTCTGCAGCCCCTGCATCTCCTGTACCATGCCCGCAGCCCCTGCATCTCCTGTACCATGCCCGCAGCCCCTGCATCTCCTTTACCATGTCCGCTGCCCCTGCATCTCCTGTACCATGTCTGCAGCCCCTGCATCTCCTGTACCATGTCCGCAGTCCCTGAATCTCCTGCACCATGCTCACAGATACTGCATCTTCTGTACCATGTCCAGAGCCCCTGCCTCTCCTGTACCATGCCTGTAGCCTCTAACATGTCCTCCTTTACTATGTCCACAGCCTCTGACATCTCCTGTACCATGTCCACACAGCCTATGACCACCTCCTGTACCATGTCCACACAGCCTATGACCAAATGCTGTACCATGTCCAAACTTTTACCACTTTTAACCCGAATTTGCATATATAAATATATAAAAGTGCAATATACTGGGTATATTTCCCGCGCCAATGGATAAACCTATAAACTAAAAATTGACCAATTAAATAAATAAAAAATTAGTGAAAAGTAAATTAATAGTGAATTGCAGCTGCTATAGTAAAGTGTGAGTGCCTGTGTGTGAAGTAATCAGTGATAGGTTTTCCAATCAATCTGTTGCCTTCTTTTATATACATTCCTGGCCGAAGGAGGACAGCAGGAAGAGTGTTGCCACGGGAGAAGGCATCCATACGGAGAGAATATATCCCAGCCCTGGGGGTCACCAAAGCTCATATGGTCTTAGTGCCGTAAGGCATATAGGACCCACTCCATCCGATGAGTGAGAAATTCTTCTATTAGCCACGGTGGAAAATAAGGAGTGACACCAGGGATTGATTGGAAAACCTATCACTGAGCACTTTCACCGTGCACTGTATTTATTTAATTTAATTTAACTTTTATCACAAGAAGTCACTTTTTGCACATGAACTGTATGGAGAATCTGTGAGAGTATTTACATACCTCATGCACCGATTATGAACTTGTGTTTTTTTCGTTTATATATTTCTATGAATTTATATATTATATTCTTTAGCGTGAACCATTTGAATAATTTCTCTTGTATATCATTTATATTTGATCACGTGTTTTTTTTTACACAATATATGCACCTTATATACTTCTGAATTTTAACACTATAGTTACATAGTAGTTGAGGTTGAATAAAGACAATAGTCCATCCAGTTCCCCCTGTGTAGGTGTGTGGCTGTAATCATCCCTCATACCCCTGAATGTTCTGATCCTTGAGATGTACGTTTAATAGTCTTTTGAAAGCCACCATACTTCCCGCAGAAACCACATCTTGTGGTAGAGAATTCCACAATCTTGTAGCCCGCACAGTAAAGAACCCCCCACGTTGCCTGAGGTTAAAACGCTTCTCCTCTAATCGCATTGTACGCCCTCTTCTCCTAATGCAATCCCTTCGACTGAACAGCTTTTTTTCTAAGCTGAGATCCCCATTGAGATATTTGTAAATTGCTATCATGTCCCCCCTCAGGCGTCTCTTCTCCAGGGATTGGTCTTTTTTAATATTCTTAATATTTATACTTTAGGATTTTATTTTTAAGCAAGCGCTATAGGTAATCCTCTACAAAGATTACTTCACACACATTATATATATATATATATATATATATATAAAGTCCTATGCGCTTTCATATCTGTCTTCTCTATATATAATACACTCTTCAAATGTGCTTTAAAATGCATGGTTTTCCCTTTTATGAAGAAGAAAATAATGGCGTTATGCTGTTGGGTCGGTATAATAATGCTATGAGGCTGGTATGAAATTATTTCCAGGGCTGAATTTTATTCCCAGTCCGTCCCTGTTACCTATCACAGAAGGTTTATACCAGAATTCTGCAATTATTATATCATGTATAGTATAATTCTCACCTCACCTCCTTCTGGGTACAGCCAGGATGTCTGATTCCCTATCACAGAAGGTTTATACCAGAATACTGCAATTATTATATCATTTGATTATAAATATTTACTCGCGCCTAGGTGCTGTATTCTGATTAGGGAAGCAGCAAGTAGTCAAGTGCCCTATATAAGATATAGTAGACTAATAAATGGTAAGAGAAAAATACTGCGCTACCCTGTTTGAGACTGTGCTGGTGTACTCATTCAGTGGTGTAAAGTGCTGTTATTATATATCATAACATCTTAAATTCAAAAGTGCAACTGTGATAAATCACAATATACAATAATAATACTGAGGAATGATAAATAATGTATAATATAAATCAAATATACCATAAGACCAATAAATCAATATAAAACCTCTATAGTGACTGGTGTGGAAAAAATATGTATATATAAAAAATATATAAAATATAAAATTTAATTAGTCCATAAAGCTGGAAAATATAATGAATATATGAAAAAGTGCAAAATAGTGCTGAAATAGTCTCTGATGTGCAAATAACGGTGATAGTAGCTTCAGTGACCCTCCACTTCACCACCCGGTGCCAAAGGTAAGGTAGCTCACTTACCAACTGGTGTGGACCCTTGTGGCGTACGCCAACAAGAATCTGTATGCGCTTATTCACTGCTCCTCTTTATGGTTGGATGACGCCCATAGGATGCTGGTATGCACTCGAAACGACATAAAAGAGAGGCTCCTCATAGTGTGATAAGGTAACGACCTTTATTGGTGCACATCACACGAACATGCAGATATACAGGCAAACTTCCATAAAAATCATCCGTTAAAAACATCCATAAAAGGCACTGCAGCAGTAAAATCACTCCGTAAAAACTGAAACCGTGGGGTGTCACAGCAAAACAAAAATGTGGCTAATAGTCAAGAAAGTTTCCAAACGCTATTGAGCTCCTGTATAGCCTCGCGGCTAGTGTTGAACAGGATGCTGCTGTCTCCAACCGCGAGATGTGCCGTACCCGGAAGGGGGAACTCGGCGTGCGGTTCAGCAGTGTACTCAAAGCGACGTGTGTACCAACTTGACGCGTTTCGTCAGAGATGTGACGTCTTCGGAAGTATTATATCATATATAGTATAATTCTCACCTCATCTCCTTCCAGGTACAGCCAGGATGTCTGATTCCCTATCACAGAAGGTTTATACCAGAATACTGCAATTATTATATCATGTATAGTATAATTCTCACCTCATCTCCTTCCAGGTACAGCCAGGATGTCTGATTCCCTATCACAGAAGGTTTATACCAGAATACTGCAATTATTATATCATTTATAGTATAATTCTCACCTCAGCCTCTGCAGAGTACAGCTAGGATGTCTGAGCCCCTCACATAGAAGTTTTATTCCAGAGTCTCCCAGTTTATTATATGATAGATCCAGTGTGGTGAGGGATCGGTTATTGATAAGAATGGATCGGAGATCCTCACAGTCGGAGGAAGTCACATCACACATCTCCAACCTGCAGAGAGAAATCCAGGCACATGAGAGTATTAGGGGGGAAATAACATAAAACTCTTAGAGAAAGGTCATAATAAATCTAATAGAAAAGAAAGAAGGAAGAAGGCAACTTCATCATCCTGGAGAGAAAAGTCAGTAAAATCCCCATCTGATGATCCATGGAGGGGGGGTGGTAAATACCTCCAGCAGTCCAGTTACCCTGTAGAGGGCGTGTCTCCGGAGTAAAGCCCGGTACACATTATCTGAGGTCGGGAGCAGCCGCTGTACTAACTGTGATGTTAGTGATCTCCCCAGCTGAGCTATTGTGTTCTGACAGAGGGAATGCCCCCCCCACACTAGAACACACCATTCATTGGCTGAGAGCGCTGATCGGCAGACCTTTTCCCGTCATTCCCCTTTGACTGGCTACGGCAGGCATATGCAGAGGGGGTGGGGTGGAGGGTGCTCAAGCACCTGCCCCTTTGCCCCTTGATGCCCAAAGTGCTCTTTTGTCAAGGCAAAATTTCCACAGCAGCGACCATAAACAATATGGCTGCGGGCCGACAGTGCAAGCCTGCCAGCAGACATGGGAGTAAGTCACACATGTGCAAGTCTCAACCTTCAAGTCTCAAGCAAGTCCCAAGTTACTGTTATATTCTCCGTGTTGTGAGAGACACAGGACTCTGGTCTGGAACAACGGTTGTTTATTCAGTACTCTCTGTACACTACAACATGCATTACAGGACAGCTCTGTATAACCACACATCTCCTACATGTCTCCAAGATGGCCACTCTGCCCCTTGACCCCTGTCATCCCTCCTGGGTGGAGCCAGCCTTAAAGTGACAGTACATGTGAAACCCTTCAGGTACAACACCTTCCATCCATCCCTAAAAAAAAAACAAAAACAAAAAAAAAACACAACAAAACGAGAACAGGCATAAAACAGTAACTCATAATTGTCCCATGCAGTCCTCCAACTCAAGAGATTTACATGGCTTCTTCCACGTCCGGATGTGAGAACAACTTCCAGGGACGCTACGGGGAGAACATGGCAGCGGATCACTTTTGGCGGGCCCGTCGAAAGTCTCGTAACCGGCCTTGCATTTGAAACTGGTCAGGAGGGTGACAGCGGCCTCGGGGCACGAGGAAGCAGGGCTGGCCGGAATGGACACCGGCGGGGCCAAGAGGGGATCCCCTAGCTCAGAGGGTGAACAAACCTCTGGACCAGGGCTGGAGGGCTCTGTTGGAGCTGAGTTCAAAAGTTCAGAGTCCCCCCAAGCATCAGTCTCAATGCCTCCTGATCCGGTAGGAGCAAATCCTCGAGACACTGGAGGTGCAGCCGATGTCAGGGATTCGGGCAGCTGAGAACGAGGACGCAATTGGTCCGCATGCCGTCTGCAAATGGAATCATTTTCCAGACAGACCCTATACATTTTGGGTCCCAAAGTCTCTGCGACGATAGCAGGAAGCCAACGAGTGTTGGAAGCGCCATAAGATCGGGCCCATACCTCTTGCTGGGCTGTAAACCGGGGAATCTCGTCGTGTTCGACCCTCTTGTCTTGGGACTGCGTACATGTTCCTGGACCGTTTGAGGGCGGAGCATGTCCAAAACAGTCCATGGCTGCCGACCCAAAAGAAGTTCAGCTGGAGTTTTCCAGTGGTTGCATGTGGTGTGGTTCTGTAAGCAGAAAGGAAGGAGTCCAGCTGCTGGGGTGACAGGGACTGTTGTTTACTTGTAGCCACAGTAGCTTTGAAATAGCGTTTGAAGGTCTGTACAAACCTTTCTGCTTGACCATTTGCAGCCGGGTGGTAAGGTGCGGTCAATTTGTGTTTGATGTTGTGGGCAGTCAGGAAACTCTGAAACTCCTGACTTGTGAATTGTGCACCGTTGTCTGTGACAATTTCTCTGGGGTATCCAAACGTAGCAGCGAGATGTAACAGTATGGAAATCGTCGCCTTAGTCGTTGGCTGGGTAACAGGAACGACCTCAGGCCACTTTGAATGGGCATCAATAATGATCAAAAAGGTGTGTCCTCTGATCGGGCCTGCAAAGTCCAAGTGTAGGCGACACCAGGGAACCGTGGGCCAAGTCCAGGGCTGGACGCACCCTCGAAGAGGGTCTCTTGCAGTTTGTGCACATCCAGCACACGCATTCACATATGTCGTGATATCGGAGTCGAGGTTCGGCCACCACACATAGCCTCGGGCCTTTTGTTTCATACGTGTGCCCCCGGGATGACCAGTATGTAGCAAGTCCAGAATGTGTCTCCGGAGGGTCTGTGGAACGATCACTCGTTCTCACCATAAAACACAGTTGCCAGCCACAGTTAATTCCAGACGCCTACGGAAGTAAGGTTCATAATCCTGTGTGACGGTTGCAGGCCAACCGTACCGTACCCAGTAGAGTATTGTCTTAAGGAAAGTATCCTTGGCTGTATCTGCTGCTACTTCCCGGAAGACAGAAAGGACAGGCTGGTGTAACGACAACTCTTGACTGGTGGAGAAGAGTCTGTTAATGTCCTTGTCAGACGGGACATGGCATCCGCATTAGCATTGGCATCATTGCTGCGATACTGGATATATCCCAAGAATAGGGCATAGCGTTGAAGACGGGCCGCAGTCGTCTGGGAGATGCCTTTGTCAGGGCTAAAGATCTGAAGGAGTGGTTTATGATCAGTCAGTATGGTGAATTCCCTACCATACAGGTAAAGATGAAACTTCTTAATTGCCCATATGGGCGCCAGAGCCTCTTTGTCAATGTGAGAGTAATTGCTTTCTGCTTTTGTCAAGGACCTGGAGGCGAATTCCACAGGTTTCTCTGACCCATCTGGTAAAACGTGAGATAGCACAGCCCCTAGACCATAGGGTGAGGCATCACAAGCCAAGGTGAGAGGCCTTTGGAGGTCATAGTGCACGAGCATGCGTGATGCCAACAGCTTTCATTTAGAAACTTCAAAAGCACGTTGGCATGCAGCCGACCAGTTCCATCTGGAGTGTTTCTCCAAAAGCTTGTTTAATGGAATCAAAATGTGTGCTAGATCCGGAAGGAATTTGTGGTAATAGTTCAGCAAGCCCAGGTATGATCGCAGCTGTTGGACGTTGGTTGGGGCTGGAGCTTTTACTAAAGCATCAACTTTGGCTTCCGTGGTGTGTATACCCTCTGCATCCACAAGGTGGCCACAAAACTCCAATTTAGGTACCATGAATTGGCATTTCGCTAAGTTCACTTTTAGACCCTGCTCTTGGAGTCTCGCCAACACAAGCTCCACGTTATGCTTGTGTTCCTGGTCCGTCAGGCCCGTGATGAGCATGTCATCTAACAGGCACTGTGTGAAAGGAATGTCTGCCAAAATCTCATCCATTTTGCGTTGCCAAATGGCTGGGGCGGAGGCTACCCCCAAACGCCATCCGATTGTATTCATACAGTCCCTTGTGAGTGTTGATGGTTAGAAACTTGCGGGACGAAGGGTGGACCTCAAACTGTAAATAAGCTTGCCTGAGATCAAGCTTGGTGAACTTTTGACCTCCTGCAAGAGAGGCAAAAATGTCATCTACTCTGGGTAGGGGATACTGGTCTATCTCCAGTTGAGAATTTAGTGCCATGCGGAAATCGCCACAAATGCGTAAGTCCCCATTCGCTTTCTTTACTGGTACAACTGGTGATGCCCACTCGCTGTGCTCTACCTTTGAGATGACACCTTGTTCCTCCAGCCAGCGTAGTTCAGCTTCCACACTTGCTCGGAGTGCGAAAGGTACTGTCCGAGCTTTGAAGAACCCCAGGCTTGGCATTGGGTTTCAGTCTGAGTCTCACACAGTCATGCTTTATTTTTCCCAAATGGTTATCAAAGACTTGTGGGAATCGCTGTTTCAGGGATTCCACCCATCCCTCGTTATCTCCTGATGGGATGGTCATGGTGTTGCAGGGGTTTATGGCGATGTCTGGCATGCCAAAGTGAGCAATCCAGTCTCTCCCAAAGAGAGGGGGTTCCCCCATGTTCTAGGATATACAATGGCATTCTCTTCGTCTGACCCTTGTAGGATACCTGTACTTTCACGTAACCCAGTGGGTGGAGTATTTGCTTTGAGTATGTCTGCAGTTTGATTGGTGTTGGACGGACAGTTGTTCGGATCAGAAGTTTTCTCCATTGTTTCTGGGTGATAACTGAAACTGCTGCTCCTGTGTCTACATCCATCTTGAGTTTCTTTCCTTCCACGGTTACCTCTACAGTCATTGCAGAGGGTGCTGAATGCATATGATGTATGTCCAATCTGTGGAGCACTTCCTCATCCTCTGATTCAGATGACGATGTATATCTTCCCACCATATATGCCTTTGTCCTGGTGTTCAGAGGTTGTTTATTTCACAACTTCTTACTACGGCAGACTCGTTTCAGATGGCCTGCCTTACCACCTTAAACCGGCAGACTTTGAGTTCATGGTCTGTATTCCCACAACGGTAGCAAGCTGACTCCCGGCTTGGTGAGGGTCTATATTTCCAGTTAGCTGCAGTTGGCTTGACTGCTGTTCTGAAAACTTCCTCTTTAACCTCTTCCCTTCTGCTCTGGGGGTTCAATGCCTCTGTATCTTTCACAGCCATTTCCATCACTGAAGCTATCTCAATTGCCTTTGTAAGGGTAAGATCTTTCTCTGTTAACAGTCTCTTTAGGCTAGACTCACTATTTAGTCCCATGACAAACGTATCCCTCAGTGCAGTCGGTAAATACTCCTCAAAAGAACAGGTTGAGGCTAGTCTGCGAAGGGCGAGCACATAAGCCTTAATATCTTCACCTGGCTGCTGCTGCTGCCGCTGATAAAACCGGAATCTTTCTGCAATCTCTAGTGGTTTAGGCTGGAAGTGATTCCCTAACAGTGTCAGGAGCTCTGCCAAAGTCTTAGTTGCTGGTTTTTCAGGGAAAAGGAGATCCCTAATGCCTCGTACACACGTACCGATCGTCGGCCGAATGATCGGCCGTCTATTGTCCAGGGCTGTCGTGTCTGTTGTCGTGTCTGCACACAAATTTTGTCGGCCAACAACAGCCGACTGCAGAAGTGATGTCATGTGATGGTTAACTTTCCGTGTGTTTTTTCTTTTCTGAGCATGCCCAGTCTTGCAAATCTGCTGATTGTCGGCCGAATTCTGTACTGACTGGCGAACAATCGGCCGTTCTGGTGTTGGCCAACAAAAATTTTAATGCCTACACGACAGATTCTTTTCGGCCGAAAGTGCGCTGTCGACTGTCGGAAGCATCATACTAACAAGCCTACAATCGGCCGATTGGTCGTCGGCCGAATATTTACGGCGACAATCGGTACGTGTGTACAAGGCATTAGAGTGTCATATGTCCTAGCACCAACCACTGTCAGAAATACTGCTACTTGCCTGTCGCCTGGGATGGCATTTGCATAAAAATATTGTTCTAGTCTCTCAATCCAGGAGCTCCACGATGTCTGTTCTCCATCAAATTCACTTAATGTCCCGATCAATGACATTTTCCTGCTGGGCTCTGTGGGTGTTTGTATCCAGCTGACAATCCAGAGTTTTCCTTCTTTTCCTTTCTCACACAGATAGTAAGCTTGTAAATCCCATCCTCGTCGCCACTGTTATATTCTCCGTGTTGTGAGAGACACAGGACTCTGGTCTGGAACAACGGATGTTTATTCAGTACTCACTGTACACTACAACATGCATTACAGGACAGCTCTGTATAACCACACATCTCCTACATGTCTCCAAGATGGCCACTCTGTCCCTTGACCCCTGTCATCACTCCTGGGTGGAGCCAGCCTTAAAGTGACAGTACATGTGAAACCCTTCAGGTATAACAGTTACTGTGGCGAAAAGCAAGCAAGTAAAGTCGAGTCCCTGCTAGAAGTCAAGCAAGTCAAGTCATTTATTTTGGTCAAGTCACAAATCAAGTCAAAATACTGATCTACCCCAATTTTCACCTTTAAATCAGTTAAAAGTCAGTGGTCAGGGTCAGTGGTCAGGAAAGGTTTTGTTTTATTTGCTACATTAACAAAACTGCTTAGTGCTTTTTTCTTGGCATATTAAAGAACTTAAAACACTTTGAATGCCCAAACAGCTCAAAATCCTTCATCCGGTCATCAACACCACAGTCACTAAAAACATGTTAAGTATTTCCATTGGTAAACAGCCAGTGTCCTAAAAATCAGAACACACTGAGGTGTTTTAAGTGACTGTGGTGTCAGAAACATAACAGGCACATTAATTTTGCTTTAACACATCTTGAGAAAATGCAAATATTTAATAACTTAAAAAAGTAAAGTCATTTGGAGTCATATGTCTCAAGTCAAAGTCAAGTCTCAAGTCATGAATACCAAGTCAAAGTCAAGTCGAGTCTTTTATTAATTTTAGTCAAGCAAGTCTCAATTCCTCAAACTGGTGACTTAAGTCTGACTCAAGTCAAGTCATGTGACTCGAGTTCCCCAACTCTGCCTACCAGGGCTCGGGAAAGCTTGTACATGCTCGGCAGAGCAGGCGCATGAGCAGTGACGTAATAGCGCCACCTGGCACCATTTTTGAAAGTGAGGCACTCAGTCTCAGCGCAGCGACGGCCCCTCGTTGTCACATCAGCAGCTAAGACCAGACCCCGGACCACTCCACAGCCTCTGACTACCCCCTGCACCATGTCCGCAGCCTCTGACCAGACCACCACCTGCACCATGTCCGCAGCTTCTGACCACTCCCCGCACCATATCCGCAGCCTCTGATCACCCCCAGCACCATGTCTGCAGCCTCTGATCCCCCCCCCAGCACCATGTCCACAGCCACTGATTACCCCCCGCACCATGTCTGCAGCCACTAATCACCCCCACACCATGTCCGCCGCCTCTGATCAGACCACCACCTGCACAATGTCTGCAGCCTCTTACCAGACCACCACCTGCACCATGTCTGCAGCCTCTGACCACTCCCTGCACCATGTCTGCAGCCTCTGATCACCCCCAGCACCATGTCCCCAGCCTCTGATCACCCCCAGCACCATGTCCACAGCCTCTGATCACCCCCAGCACCATGTCCGCAGCCTCTGATCACCCACCGCACCATGTCCGCAGCCTCTGGTCATCCCCCAGCACCATATCCGCAGCCTCTGATCCCCCCAGCACCATGTCCACAGCCACTGATTACCCCCCGAACCATGTCTGCAGCCACTAATCACCCCCGCACCATGTCCACAGCCACTGATCACCCCCCGCACCATGTCCGCCGCCTCTGACCAGACCATCACCTGCACCATGTCTGCAGCCTCTGACCAGACCACCACCTGCACCATGTTTGCAGCCTCTGACCAGACCACCATCTGCACCATGTCCGCAGCTTCTGACCACTCCCTGCACCATGTCCACAGCCTCTGATCAGCCCCGCACCATATCCGCAGCCTCTGATCACCCCCAGCACCATGTCTGCAGCCTCTGATCCCCCCCCAGCACCATGTCCACAGCCACTGATTACCCCCCGCACCATGTCTGCAGCCACTAATCACCCCCACACCATGTCCGCCGCCTCTGATCAGACCACCACCTGCACCATGTCTGCAGCCTCTTACCAGACCACCACCTGCACCATGTCTGCAGCCTCTGACCACTCCCTGCACCATGTCCGCAGCCTCTGATCACCCCCAGCACCATGTCCGCAGCCTCTGATCACCCCCAGCACCATGTCCACAGCCTCTGATCACCCCCAGCACCATGTCCGCAGCCTCTGATCACCCACCGCACCATGTCCGCAGCCTCTGGTCATCCCCCAGCACCATATCCGCAGCCTCTGATCCCCCCAGCACCATGTCCACAGCCACTGATTACCCCCCGAACCATGTCTGCAGCCACTAATCACCCCCGCACCATGTCCACAGCCACTGATCACCCCCCGCACCATGTCCGCCGCCTCTGACCAGACCATCACCTGCACCATGTCTGCAGCCTCTGACCAGACCACCACCTGCACCATGTTTGCAGCCTCTGACCAGACCACCACCTGCACCATGTCTGGAGCCTCTAACCAGACCACCACCTGCACCATGTCTGCAGCCTCTGACCACTCCCTGCACCATGTCCACAGCTTTTGACCAGACCACCACCTGCGCCATGACCGCAGCCTCTGACCACCTCCTGCACCATGTCCGCAGCATCTGACCACTCCCTACACCATGTCCACAGCCTCTGATCACCCCCAGCACCATGTCCGCAGCCTCTGATCACCCACCGCACCATGTCCGCAGCCTCTGGTCATCCCCCAGCACCATATCCGCAGCCTCTGATCCCCCCAGCACCATGTCCACAGCCACTGATTACCCCCCGAACCATGTCTGCAGCCACTAATCACCCCCGCACCATGTCCACAGCCACTGATCACCCCCCGCACCATGTCCGCCGCCTCTGACCAGACCATCACCTGCACCATGTCTGCAGCCTCTGACCAGACCACCACCTGCACCATGTTTGCAGCCTCTGACCAGACCACCACCTGCACCATGTCTGGAGCCTCTAACCAGACCACCACCTGCACCATGTCTGCAGCCTCTGACCACTCCCTGCACCATGTCCACAGCTTTTGACCAGACCACCACCTGCGCCATGACCGCAGCCTCTGACCACCTCCTGCACCATGTCCGCAGCATCTGACCACTCCCTACACCATGTCCACAGCCTCTGACCACTCACTACACCATGTCTACAGCCTCTGACCAGACCACCGCCCGCACCATGTCTGCAGCCTCTGACCAGACCACCATGCAGTGGCGCAGCGTGGGGGTGCTGAGGGGGCCACTGGCACCATTTTTGAAAGTGAGGCAATCAGTCTCAGCATAGCGACGGCACCTCGTTGTCACATCAGCAGCTAAGACCAGACCCCAGACCACTCCACAGCCTCTGACTACCCCCGGCACCATGTCTGCAGCCTCTGACCAGACCACCACCTGCACCATGTCCACAGCCTCTGATCACCCCCCGCACCATGTCCAAAGCCTCTGACCACCACCTGTACCATGTCCACAGCCTCTGACCACTCCCTGCACCATGTCCGCAGCCTCTGACCAGACCATCACCTGCACCATGTCTGCAGCCATTGATCACCCCCCCGCACCATGTCTGCAGCCTCTAATCACCCCCCGCACCATGTCTGCAGCTTCTGATCAGCCCCCGCACCATGTCCGCAGCTTCTGACCAGACCACCACCTGCACCATGTCCGCAGCCTCTGACCAGACCACCACCTGCACCATGTCAGCAGCCACTGATCATCCCCCGCACCATGTCCGCAGCCTCTGATCACCCCCCGCACCATGACCGCAGCCTCTGATCACCCCCCGCACCATGTCCGCAGCCACTGATCATCCCCACACCATGTCAGCAGCCTCTGATCACCCCCCGGCACCATGTCCGCAGCCTCTAATCACCCTCTGCACCATGTCCGCAGCTTTAGATCCCCCCCCGCACCATGTCCGCAGCCTCTGACCTCTCCCTGCACCATGTCCGCAGTCTCTGACCAGACCACCACCTGCACCATGTCCGCAGCCTCTGATCACCTCCCGAACCATGTCCGCAGCCTCTGACCAGACCACCCCCTGCACCATGTCCGCAGCCTCTGACCAGACCACCCCCTGCACCATGTCCGCAGCCTCTGACCAGACCACCACCTGCACCATGTCCGCAGCCACTGATCACCCCCGGCACCATGTCTGCAGCCACTGATTACCCCGCACCATGTCCGCAGCCACTAATCAACCCCCCCCCCGCACCATGTCCGCAGCCACTGACTACCCCCCGCACCTGACCTATTTAAAGCCCTGTTCCATGTGCCCCTTTTATACTTTGAGCACCTGCCCCTCCAAAGGTCTCTGCATGGCTCTGGGCTACAGTACACATGGGCCGCATGTCAGGCGTTTTTTTAATTGAACTGGCCAATATTGCCTGACATTTGGCCAGTGTGTACGAGGCTTAAAATGCCCTCCCCCCCATATCATTACTGAGATCACACAGAGAAATGAGGGGCACATATTAATCAGGAGCAGACAAGGCCTGACATAGGGAGGACTCAGGGGAAGACTTGGTTAGGAAACGATCCATAAATCTTTGGTGACGTCACACATCTGCAGATAGAAGTAATCACACAGACAGACAGGAGACACAAAGGACACTTTCCTGGTGATATCACCCAGAAAACCTGAAATTCAGAAATAGGTAAAACCCCCCCAGGAGGAGAATATAAGGAGGACGCTCCTCACCAGAGGAGAACTCTACTCATCTTATGGAGAAATCGTTTGTAATGAGGAAATCCAACAGAAAGGAAGAAAATACAATTTGAAGATGAAGCTGACTGCCCCGCTCTACATAGTATAATATGTGGTTGTGGGGGGACTCCAGGGGGGGGGGGTTATGTCCATAGGATACGTCCTTCATACCGGAACAGAACCCCCACCAGGAGCAGAGAGGGGGAGATAGACACTCACTGCCCAGAGCCAGGACAGAGGAAGTCTGGGGACTTTTTATGGCAGACAAGTAGAGTTGAGCGGACACCTGGATGTCCGTGTTTGGCGGGTTCGGCCGAACTTGAAAAAAAGTCTGGGTCCGTGTTCCGAACTTTACCCAGACACCGAACCCCATTGAAGTCAATGGGGACCCGAACTTTCAGGCACTAAAATGGCTCTAAAACACCAATGGAAAGGGCTAGAGTGCTGCAAATGGCAGCAAAATGTAGTTAAGAGCATGGCAAGTGCTCTGCAAACAAATTTGGATAGGGAAATAACTTAAAACAACAAAAAAAAAAACAGAAAAATAAAACAATGTTCTTCATCTGTGAAGGACGAGGCCCATATGGAGTAGGAGGGAGGTTGAGGTGGTGGTGGATGTGGCGGTGTCATAGGCATGCGCAAAGGGTGTGCCGGGTGTGCCTGGGCACACCCTAATCACCTAGGGCACATTAGCATTATCGCTCTGTTTGCCATTGAGGAGATGGGAAAGATCTCCCTCGGACCTGCTCTGCCATAAGAGAAGTTCCACACACTTCTATTTCACTTTGCCAGCAGGGAGAGTAATGTACCGGGCCATATACATGTAGGCAAACACATGCATGTGTATTTAAACTTTGGGGTGCACACCTTAATGCAATAGGCTGCGCACACCTATGGGCGGTGTAGGTGGAAGCAGCGGTGGAGGAGGACGAGGTAGCCAACACTGTTTTTTTTCAGTCATTTTAAATGAGGGTACACCCCAAAAGAGTGAGAAAGATCAAAAATATAACAATGGCTGGGTAAGGTCGGTATCCATCTCTATTCTGCACAAGGTACGGAAAAGTCCTGTGGGATCCATGCCTGGTTCATTTTAATGAACGTGAGCTTGTCCACATTGTCTCCGGACAGGCGGCTGCGCTTGTCTGTGATAACGCCCCCAGCCGTGCTAAATACCCGTTCAGATAATACACTGGCTGCAGGGCACACCAGCACCTCCAAGGCATAAAGGGCAAGCTCAGGCCATGTGCCCAATTTGGAGACCCAGAAGTTGAAGGGGGCAGACCCGTCATTCACTACATGTAGGCGTGTGCACACATACTGCTCCACCATGTTGGTGAAATGCTGCCTCCTGCTAAGACGTTCCATATGAGCTGCTGGTGCTGCTGTTTGTTGTGGCGTGCTGACAAAGCTTTTCCACATTTCGGCCATGCTAACCCTGCCTTCTGAGGTGCTGGCGGTGCCCTGGTTGCGTTGGCGACCTCTTCCTCCTCCTCTGGCTTGGCCTTGTGCTTCCACTGTGTTCCCCGCTGTCAGGTGGGAATGCCAGGAGCATCGCGTCTACCAGCGTGCGCTTGTACTCGCGCATCTTGCGATCACGCTCCAGTGAGTGAATTAAGGACGGTACGTTGTCCTTGTAACGGGGATCCAGCAGCGTGGCCACCCAGTAATCAGCACAAGTTAGAATGTGGGCAACTCGGCGGTCGTTGTGGAGATACTGCAGCATGTAATCGCTCATGTGTGCCAGGCTGCCCAGAGGCGACGAAAGGCTGTCCTCTGTGGGAGGTGTATCGTCCGTGTCCTCTGTATCCCCCCAGCCACGCACCAGTGATGGCCATGAGCTGGCCTGGTTGCCACCCTGCTGTGAACATGGTTCCATCTCCTCCTCCTCATCCTCCAGAACTGTGCCCCTGTTGGACAATTGTGTCCCTGGCGTTTGTGGGTGCAGGAACCCACCCTCGGAGCCACTTGCGAATGACTGCCCTGAAAGCCTTGGAAATGTTACCTCTTCATCCTCCTCCTCATCCTGTGCCACATCCTCTTCCATCATTGCCTGAATCGTTTTTTGAAGGAGGCATAGAAGTGGGATAGTTAAGCTGAAAACGGCGTCATCGGCACTGGCCATGTTGGTGGAGTACTCAAAACAGCGCAACAAGGCATACAGGTCTCGCATGGAGGCCCAGTTATTGGTGGTGAAGTGGTGCTGTTCCGCAGAGCGACTCACGTGTGCGTGCTGCAGCTGAAACTCAACTATGGCCTGCTGCTGCTCGCACAGTCTTTCCAGCATGTGCAAGGTGGAGTTCCACCTTGTGGGCATGTCACATATGAGGCGGTGAGCGGGAAGGCCGAAGTTACACTGCATCGCTGACAGGCGAGCAGCAGCAGGGTGAGAATGCCGAAAGTGCGCACAGACGGCCCGCACTTTCTGCAGCAGCTCTGACATATCGGGGTAATTTTTAAGGAACCTCTGCACCACCAAATTCAGCACATGCGCCAGGAAAGGGATGTGCGTCAAACGGGCTAGGCCCAGAGCTGCTATGAGATTTCGCCCGTTATCGCACACCACCAGGCCGGGCTTGAGGCTCGCTGGCAGCAACCACTCATTTGTCTGCTGTTCCATGCTCCTCCACACCTCCTGCGCGGTGTGTGGTTTTTCCCCCAAACAAGCAAGTGGTGGAAGGACATGCGCCAAATTGCTATCCGCCTCAGGCCCATCCGCCACTGCATTTACCCAGTGTGCCGTTAGGGAGATATAACGCCCCTGACCGTGCTTACTGGTCCACGTATCGGTAGTTAGGTGGACCTTGGCACAGATGGCGTTGCGCAGTGCACACCTGATTTTTTCCCCCACTTGGTTGTGCAGGGAAGGGATGACTTGTCTGGAAAAGTAGTGGTGGCTGGGCACGACGTACTGTGGGACAGCCACCGACATAAGGCTTTTAAAACTGTGCGTCTCCACCAGACGGAATGACAGCATTTCAAAGGCCAAACATTTTGAAATGCAGGCATTCAGGGCCAGGGATCACGGGTGGGTAGGGGGGTACTTCCTCTTCCTCTGAAGTGTTTGGGAGATGGAAAGCTGAATGCTTCCACGGGACATTGTGGAGATGGTTGGTGACCCAGGTGGTGGTGTTGCTGACAGATCGTCTGTTTGGTGCCGGTATCACTACAGATGTGGCTGGAGAGGCAGAGACTGCAGCAGAAGAGGAAGCAGGAGGAGCCAGAGACCTTTCTTGGTTTTGAAGGTGTCTACTCCACTGCAGCTCGTGCTTTGCACTTAGATGCCTGATCATGCAGGTTGTGCTCAGGTTGAGAAGGTTTATGCCTCGCTTCAGGCTCTGATTGCACAGGGTGCAAACCACTCGTGTCCTGTCATCAGCACATTTTCTGAAGAACTTCCACGCTAGAGAACTCCTTTGAGCTGGCTTTGGTGTGCTCGTTCCCTTGCTGCGTTGGGCAGTAGCAGGCGTAGTGTCTAGGGCACGGCCGCTCTGCTTCTGCACCCTGCTCCCTCTTCTGCTGTGCTGGTGGCTCTGTGCGACCACCGCCTCTTCCTCCAAACTACTCAGGTCACCTGCATGACCTTCATTCCATGTGGGGTCAAGGACCTCATCGTCCTCCACATCATCTTCCACCCAGTCTTCACCCCTGCCCTCCTTGTCGGTCTCCACAATTCTGAGTGCCGCAGCAGTTGGCACCTGCGTTTCGTCATCATCGGAGACGTGCTGCGATGGTCCTTCCATGTACTCATCTTGAGAAATAAGTGGTTTTGCATCGCTGCACTCAATCTCTTCCACTTCTGGGGCAGGGCTAGGTGGATGGCCCTGGGAAACCCTGCTGACAGAGTCATCAAAAAGAAGAAGAGACTGCTGCATGACTTGGGGTTTAGACTGCTTGCCTGATTTGCAAGGGGGTGAGGTGAAAGACGGTTGGACATTGGCTGCAGGTGCCAACTGTGACCTTTCTGCAGTAGACTGGGTGGGAGACAATGTGAAGGAACTGGAGGCACTGTCAGCAGCAAACCAATCTACTATCGCCTCTACTTATTCTTGCCTCATCACTTCTAGAGGCGCATGATGCCCTACCAAATACTGCTGCAGGTTCTGTCACCTACTCACACTTGAGGAAGGTGTTTCACTTGTGCGTGTAGCTGGCACAGATCGACCACGTCCTCTCCTTGCAACAGGAGCTCTACCAGCAGCACCACGACCCAGGCCACGGCCCCTATTTGACGGTCTCCTCATATTTCTGTAATTTATGATCTTGCCCTAGAAAGGTGTTTATTGAATAGCGGAACAAAACAACAACAGTATCGCACGGGTGTATCTCACAGTCAAATATGCAAACTATGCCGCAATTTAATTTTTTTTTTACCCCAAAAGGGTGTTTATTAAATAGCGGAATAGAAAAACAGTATACAAATACAACGGGTGTATCTCACAGTCAAATATGCAAAGTATGACGCAAATTTAATTTTTTTCACCCCAAAAGGGTGTATATTGAATAGCGGAATATAAAAAAGGATATAAAACGGTGTATCTCACACTTACAAACACAGACTAGGCCCCGATTACAATTTTTTGTACCCTAAAAGGAAGATGAGGAAGAGGAGCAGGAGGAGTTCGGAACAGGAGGCAAACTGAAGCGCCCTGCAATCCTTGGTGGTGGAAGGAGATGCGCCAAACAAATTTAAAAGGTGTATCTCACACGTACCGATACAGACTATGCCGTAATTTAATTTTTTACACTCCAAAAGGGTGTATATTGAATAGCGGAATAGGAAAAATTTGATAAAACGGTACAAACACAGACTAGGCCCCGATTACTATTTTTTGTACCCTAAAGGCAGGATGAGGATGAGGAAGAGGAGTTCGGAACAGGAGGCAAACTGAAAATTGGAAAGGTGTATCTCACACGTACCGATACAGACTATCCCGCAATTTAATTGTTTTTACCCCAAGGGTGTAGATTGAATGGCGGAATAGAAAATATGATATCAAAAGGTGTATGTATCTCACACGTACAGACCCAGACTAGACCCCGATTACAATTTTTTGTACCCCAAAGGCAGGATGAGGAGTAGGAGGAGTTCGAAACAGGCAGGAGGCAAACTAAAGCACCCTGCAATCCTCTGGGGTATGAGATGCGCCCCAAAAATTGTAAAGGTGCATCTCACACGTACCGATATAGACTATCCCGCAATTTAATTGTTTTTACCCCAAGGGTGTAGATTGAATAGCGGAATAGAAAATATGATATCAAAAGGTGTATGTATCTCACACGTACAGACCCAGACTAGGCCCTGATTACTATTTTTTGTACCCCAAAGGCAGGATGAGGAGTAGGAGGAGTTCGGAACAGGCAGGAGGCAAACTGAAGCACCCTGCAATCCTCAGCGGTATGAGATGCGCCCCAAAAATTGGAAAGGTATATCTCACACGTACCGATACAGACTATCCCGCAATTTAATTGTTTTTACCCCAAGGGTGTAGATTGAATAGCGGAATAGAAAATATGATATCAAAAGGTGTATGTATCTCACACGTACAGACCCAGACTAGACCCCGATTACTATTTTTTGTACCCCAAAGGCAGGATGAGGAGTAGGAGGAGTTCGGAACAGGCAGGAGGCAAACTGAAGCACCCTGCAATCCTCGGCGGTATGAGATGCGCCCCAAAAATTGGAAAGGTGTATCTCACACGTACCAATACAGACTATCCTGCAATTTAATTATTTTTACCCCAAAGGGTGTAGATTGAATAGCGGAATAGAAAATATGATATAAAATTGGTGATTTTTCAATAGCACATGTGAACACAGCAGTGTCTTATATCAGTCAGCTCTGCTGCAGGCTATGAAGGGAAAAAAAAAGAAAATTCCCCTTTAAGTTTGTAATTTTTAAATAGATTAGTACAGACTATGCCACAATTTAATTTTTTTAACCCAAAAGGGTGTATATTAAATAGTGGAATAGAAAAAAGTGTATACATTTTAAAATCACTAGCACATGTGAACACAGCAGTGTCTTATGTCAGTCAGCTCTGCTGCAGGCTATGAAGGGAAAAAAAAAGAAAATTCCCCTTTAAGTTTGTATTTTTTAAATTGATTAATACAGACTATGCCACAATTTAATTTTTTTAACCCAAAAGGGTGTATATTGAATAGTGGAATAGAAAAAAGTGTATAAATTTTAAAATCACTCAATAATAGCACATGTGAACACAGCAGTGTATTATCACAGTCAGCAGCACTGAAGGAAAAACGCTGCACACAACTGACTGATAAAAAAGATTTTTTTCTCCCTCCTCCTCAGCGGGCAAAAAGATTGTGTTCACTGCACCACCCCACACACAGCAAAATCGATGTAGAACACTGACCCTGCCTATTCTCCAGCCTCGCCCTAAAATGATCGATAAGATCGGTCACTGGCACTGCAAACCCCCCACACAGCAAAATCGATGTAGAACACTGACCCTGCCTATTCTCCAGCCTCGCCCTAAAATGCCCTAATAACTCGCCCTGCCTGCACTCCGACCTGACCCTGAATTATTTTCGGACACAATATAATTTTTCACTGTCTGTCCCTAATCAGCAGCCAGCACGTATGTTGTGTGCTCTGTCCCTAATCTACAGCAGAATGACGCAGCGGCGCTGGTTCGAACTTATAAAAACATGGTCACATGCTTCAGATGGCCAATCACAGCTACTAATACATTAGTAGGCATGGCTGGGATGGCTTAAGGCACACTAGTTAAACGCTTGTTGATTGGCTGTTGAAAGCCCGCCATTAAAAGCGCGCCATTACATACAAACCCGGAAATAAAATGACCGAACACGGATTTTAAACCCGAACATACAGTAAAGTTTTCGGGTCCGTGTTCGGGTAACAAAAATCCAATTATTCGGTACGAACACGAATAATACAGTCCGTGTTCGCTCAACACTACAGACAAGGACTCACCTCAGATCCTGCAGAGTACAGCCAGGATGTCTGAGCCCCTCACATAGAAGTTTTATTCCAGAGTCTTCCAGATTATTACATGATAGATCCAGTGTGGTGAGGGATCGGTTATTGATAAGAATGGATCGGAGATCCTCACAGCCGGAGGAAGTCACATCACATCCATCCAACCTGCAGAGAGAAATCCAGACACATGAGAGTATATAATTGGGGAAATAACATAAAACTCTTAGGGAAAGGTCATAATAAATCTAATAGACGGAAAGACGGAAGAAGACAATGGGACGCCATCATCCAGGAGAGAAAAAAAACTAAAGAGGTCGGGAGCAGTCGCTGTACTAAATGCAATGTTAGTGATCTCTCTGCTGAGCTATTGTGTTCTGTCCCCCCCCCCCCACTAGAACACACCAGTCATTGGCTGAGAGCGCTGATCGGCAGACCTTTTTCCGTCATGCCCTTTGACAAAAGCCATTCAAACCATTCAAGCCTTCTGTCTGACCGGCTACAGCAGGCACATGCAGAGGGGGGTAGGGTGGAGGGTGCTTCAGCACCTGCCTCTTTGCCCCTTGATGCCCAAAGTGCCCTTTTGTCAAGGCAAAATTTCCACAGCAACACCCATAAACAATATGGCTGCGGGCTGACAGTGCAACTGAGCATGCACCATTCCTGAAGCCTGCCGGGCTCGGGAAAGCTTGTACATGCTTGGCAGAGCGGACGCATGTGCAGTGACGTAATAGTGCCACCTGGCACCATTTTTGAAAGTGAGGCACTCGGTCTTGGTGCAGCGAAGGCGCCTCATTGTCACATCAGCAGCTAAGACCAGACCCCGGACCACTCCACAGCCTCTGACTTCCCCCTGCACCATGTCCGCAGCCTCTGACCAGACCACCACCTGCACCATGTCCACAGCCTCTGACCAGACCACCCCCTTCACTATGTCCACTGCCTCTGACCAGACCACCATCTGCACCAAGTCTGCAGCCTCTGACCAAACCACCTCCTGCACCATGTCCGCAGCCTCTGACCATCTCTGCACCATGTCCGCAGCCTCTCACCAGACCACCACCTGCAACATATCCTCAGCCTCTGACCACCACCTGCACCATGTCCGCAGCCTCTGACCAGACCATCCCCTTCACTATGTCCACTGCCTCTGACCAGACCACCATCTGCACCATGTCCGCAGCCTCTGACCACCACCTGCACCATGTCCGCAGCCTCTGACCACCACCTGCACCACGTCCGCAGCCTCTGAGCACCACCTGCACCATGTCCGCAGCCTCTGAGCACCACCTGCACCATGTCTGCAGCCTCTGACCATCCCCTGCACCATGTATGCAGCCTCTGACCAGACTGTTGGTAGTCGCATGGACTCTTTCCTTTTTAGCCAATTCTGTATAATTCAGGCACCTGGAAGATGAACTCCAAGGAAAAAATGATACATACACACGAGTAGAGTGGAATCAATCTTCATCTTTTTATTGGATCTCAGGGTGTTATATACAGTTTACAAGGAGGGGGAAGGCTAAAGCATATATGCCATATTAGGGCATGAACATTACATCTTGTAGTACATACAGAAAAACAGGTTTGAGATAATTATGGGAAAATCCAGACATTTACAAGGAATGCAAGAATTCAAGTTCCGTTAGTCACTAAATGTAACGTGTAACTTAATTTCTCTAAAATGGAGACAGTTGATCTCTTAAAATGGAGGAGCATACAAAATGGAGTTTACATATATTTCCTTCACAGACCACCCCCTGCACCATGTCCGCAGCCTCTGACCACCCACTGCACCATGTCCGCAGCCTCTTACCACCACCTGAACCATGTCCACAGCCTCTGACCAGACCACGCCCTGCACCATGTCCGCAGCCTCTGACCACTCCCTGCACCATGTCCGCAGCCTCTGACCCTCCCCTGCACCATGTATGCAGCCTCTGACCAGACCACCCCCTGCACCATGTCTGCAGCCTCTGACCATTCCCTGCACCATATCTGCAGCCTCTGACTACCCCCTGCACAATGTCCGCAGCCTCTGACCACTCCCTGCACCATGTCTGCAACCTCTGACCAGACCACCACCTGCACCATGTATGCAGCCTCTGACCAGACTACCCCCTGCACCATGTCCGCAGCCTCTGACCACCCCCTGCATCATGTCCGCAGCCTCTGACCACCCCCTGCACCATGTCCGCAGCCTCTGACCACCCCCTGCACAATGTCCGCAGCCTCTGACCACTCCCTGCACCATGTCTGCAGCCTCTGACCAGACCACCACCTGCACCATGTATGCAGCCTCTGACCAGATCACCCCCTGCACCATGTCCGCAGCCTCTGACCACCCCCTGCACCATGTCCGAAGCCTCTGACCACTCCCTGCACCATGTCTGCAGCCTCTGGCCAGACCACCACCTGCACCATGTCTGCAGCCTCTGACCACTTTGATCACCCCCAGCACCTGACCTATTTAAAGCCCTGTTCCATGTGCTCCTTTTATACTTTGAGCACCTGCCCCTCCAAAGGTCTCTGCATGGTCCTGGGCTATGGTACACATGGGCCGAATGTCAGACTTTTTTTATTGAACCGGCTGATATTGCCTGACATTTGGCCCGTGTGTACGAGGCTTACAATCCCCCTTCCCCCATATCATTACTGAGATCACACAGAGAAATGAGGGGCACATATTGATCAGGAGCAGACAAGGCCTGACATAGGGGGGACTCAAGGGAAGACTTGGTTAGGAAATGATCCATAAGTCTTTGGTGACGTCACACATCTGCAGATAGAAGTAATCACACAGACAGACAGGAGACACAAAGGACACTTTCCTGGTGATATCACCCAGAAAACCTGAAATTCAGAAATGGGTAAAGCCTTCCAGAAGGAGAATATAAGGAGGACGCTCCTCACCAGAGGAGAACTCTACTCATCTTATGGAGAAATCGTTTGTAATGAGGAAATCCAACAGAAAGGAAGAAAATACAATAAGATGAAGCTGACTGCCCCATCCTACATAGTATAATATGGGGTTGTGGGGGGACTCCGGAGGGGGGTTATGTCCATAGGAATACGACCTTCATACCTGAACAGAACCCCCACCAGGAGCAGAGAGGGAGAGATAGACACTCACTGCCCAGAGCCAGGACAGAGGAAGTCTGGGGACTTTTTATGACAGACAAGGACTCACCTCAGCCTCTGCAGAGTACAGCCAGGATGTCTGAGCCCCTCACATAGAAGTTTTATTACAGAGTCTTCCAGATTATAATTCTGTAATAGATCCAGTGAGGTGAGGGATCGGTTAGTGATAAGAATGGATAGGAGATCCTCACAGCCAGAGGAAGTCACACCACATCCCTTCAACCTGCAGAGACAAATCCAGACACATGAGAGTATAAAAAAATATGTGAGGGATACTCCCGAGCTAGTTTTTCGCAGAGCTACCTCTCTGCGTGATTGACTGACAAACAGCCACTATGACAATCGTGGTCGCCAATCAGTGAGCATTCGGGGTACCTTCCCTTGCGGAGAGTGTCCCGCTGCCCATGGAAATTGGAGGGCACCACTTACCGATTACCTGGTGGAGACCTTTTCTCACCACGTGCCCATACAACTTGTGACACCAGAGGTGTCATTTATCTCATGATCTGTAACTGCAATGCCTACTATGTAGGAAAGACTAGACGAGAACTACGCCAACGGATTGGTGAACACCTTTACTGTTCTAATAGTGGCAAGTTAACAGTCGTAGGAAGACATATTGGATTGTACCATAAATTTCAGCCAGAGGTAGTAAAGTTTTTTGCCCTGGATGTCATCCCAGAGGATCCTAGGGGTGGCAACTGGGACAGAAGATTGTTACAGTGTGAGACTCGCTGGATTGAGAGGCTCAATGTGGTGACTCCTCCTGGTATTAATGAGGTCAATAGTTATAAACCTTTCTTGTGACTGTTTATCCCTTTCCTCTTCCCTCTTCCTTCCCTCCCCCCCCTTATCTTATGAGATTGAGCATATTATATTTCATTTGTAGGGTTACCCTTCATGACATAGTCTAGCTCAGGAGTTTCCAAACTGTGGGTCGGGACCCAATGGTGGGTCGCGAGCTGCATTTGAGTGGGTCACACTGAGCCGGAAATCACTGAGAGCTGGCCCACATAAATTGTGCTGTGTGAGCCCACGCAAATTACAGAGCGCCAGAGCAGTCAAATCGCGATGGATTCAGGACCTCGCCCACGCAGTTTATGGAGGCTGGTCTGCATTTCCAGCGAGGAGGATACTTGCATCAGTGAGTACGTATCTAGGCTGTTATGTAGGATATGTTCATGGGGTGCAGAGCCAGCTCCTCGGTCCTTCTGGTGGCAGTGGTGGTGGCTAGACTGGCGGCAAGATTCTCTTAGCTATAGCGGGCAGATGCGGCAGCCTCTGTGTCATAGGAGGACCAGGTGGCCCAGCGGTGTCAGGAGTTCATGGCAGCTTCTGTGACGCCAGTAGGGAATCTGAAGGAGAAGTGCCAGGACACCAAGACCAGCATAGAGCTCCTCATCATGGAGACTCTGGGTAAGGTGTGCTGGGCCCTGGAGAGGGCAAACAGGGGCTTCACCTTCCCTTTGGACCACTGGGAGAGGAAGGAGGGTGAGTGCCATATAGCCTGCAGATCACTGTTCTGTGGTGGTTGATTTCTGTCCTCTGCCTGCCTTATACTGTCTATGAGGGTGCTGATTACTTACAACTCCGCTTATATGCCACACATGCCACAGGTTTATGACCCCTCACTTAGAACATCTGGAAAGTGTATTCAATAATAAATCGAAAAGTAGTAAATTGGTATTTTTAATTTAACATCCCCTCCCTTTAAAATATGCATTATTATTACTATTATTATTATTATTATGTGCATTTAAATATTGCCAACAAATTCTGTAGCACTTTACAATATTCAATTACAAGCAAGTGGGTCCCGAAAAATAACTGTATTCAGAAGTGGGTCTCGACCCAAAAAAGTTTGGGAAGCCCTGGTCTAGCTCATTATTGTGCTTGTATTATTGTATTTCCTTTGCCCCTTTCAGTGATTGTCATCATATATGCATCTTGTTTTTGTATACCTGCATATGTCTTATATGGTATTTACATGTAATTGTTATTCATTATTTCCTGTGTTCATATGGGCATGTTTATAATTTTGATTTAATATACTATCTACTTGATCAGTTTTATCTGATGCAGAGCTGCCGTGGATCCCTTCGATGGGCGTGGCCGTTCCTCCCCCGGCGGACATGTGATGCTCTAGTTGATGGCGTCTATCATGATGCTTCGTCACTCTCGCTGTGTTTTTACACCCCCTGCACCATGTCCGCAGCCTCTGACCAGACCACCACCTGCACCATGTCTGCAGCTTTGATCACCCCCCGCACCTGACCTATTTAAAGCCCTGTTCCATATGCTCCTTTTATACTTTGAGCACCTGCCCCTCCAAAGGTCTCTGCATGGCTCTGTACACATGGGCCGAATGTCAGACTTTTTTTTTATTGAACTGGCCGATATTGCCTGACATTTGGCCTGTGTGTACGAGGCTTACAATCCTCCCTCCCCCCATTTCATTACTGAGATCACACAGAGAAATGAGGGGCACATATTGATCAGGAGCAGACAAGGCCTGACATAGGGGGGACTCAAGGGAAGACTTTGTCAGGGTTATTTGGGGAGGTTAAATTTACGAATAGAAATGAAATGTTATATTTTATTTTACATAGAAATGTTGAAGCAATGACATCCATTTTTTGTTAGGTTACTGAAAGGTTAAACCTCCTTTAAAAGTGCCTATTCAACAGGTTTACCCCAGACATGCTGTGTTGACCTAAGGTAATGAATAAATAGTCTGTTGACTTTCTTTAAGATAAAGTCTAGCTGACGCTATACCAAGATAATCTTGTTTGTGTAATAACCATAAACATTAGTCAGTATTTTCTGTATTTAGATTCATTTAAAAATAGGATTTACAGATATATTATAATCTTATATGTAAAGGAATATTAACAATGAAATATATATATGAATAATATACATAGATATGTAGAAAACTGTTATATATTATAATTGTTTCATATTTTGCTAAATTCTAACTTTACTGATTTTGATGACTCATCTCTGTATGTCAAGACAGGCTTCAGTAAACATTTGTAAATTGTAAGTAAGAAAGCATCATAAACATTTGTAACCTTGCTAGAGTCTAGAAGGTCTGTGATTGTAAGCTCTCTGTCAATATAAGGTGCAAAGTTTATTTGAAGATAAATAATGCTGCTATATTGCTATATACTAAACCTAATAGCAATGCAATACTGCCATCACTGGTCACTGAATGCTACTACGGTAATTGAAGTCTTGGGTTAAAAAGTAAAATCCAATATATTTTAAATAAGATATATTAAATATTAAGATGTTGTTACCAGATTTAATCTTTATTCAGATACCTGGTGGATATTAAATGGACATGTAATAGATGAGAGCATGGTTACATTTTATGTTGTTTTATAATAGTCTTAAATGGAGAAATCTTTATTTAATTTTAATATACTGGTTGACCAAAAGGTGTCACCCAATGACATCACCAGTTAATGGTTAAGATGTTCCAGCCACTGGGGATAATGTCCCTCCTTCTGGGTTTAACTTATGGTAATTTTAATAGTCCTTTGTTCTATACCATATAAAAGCCCAGATGACAGAGACACATGACACACATGACATTACACAATATACATCACACATACAACATACACACTACTACAGCTATGCATAGACTCATCTACACAGACTCCATTTCACTCCATCATGTATCTGAACCTTTGAGGGACGCCAAACGAAACTCCTCCCTAATTGGCCACCATCTTGGAAATGCAGCCATCTTAAAGACTCTGGTAACTACCATTCTAAGCTAGTGGCCATTTTAAATATGGTAATTATGCCTTGCTGTTTATTTGATTATTATTCAATATTGTTTATGTACTTCCTTAAATGTTTTACATTTCATATTCAAGGGTAACGAGAGTACAATCCCAGCCGTATAAACCATATGTAGATTTTTCTCTAAAGAGATGATTTTTGCTTTTTATACATTTTTATTAATATCAGATTTAGCGCATATTGGCGTATTAGTCTCACGTTTTGCATAGCCTATTCTTGCTTCATCTGCAGTGGAGTGACTATCAGACTGTTCATTGCGCAGACAATTGTGGTCTGATTGTATAGTATACTTATCTATGGTTTATGCTACTACATCTGGGAAAAACGTAATCTTGCTTTATTTTTACTTTCATTATTGAGCTACACATCACATTGCATTTATTGTTTGAAGTTCATATTTTTGTAAAGTTATTTCTTTTTGTGTCATCTCAAGTTTGATCATTTATCGTGATTACATGTCTCGTGAATAAAACTTTTATATATTCCATACTGTAGATTGTTTTCACTAAGATTGGTATATGCTTTTAAAAAGAAATTAATCAATAAAATGAATTCGCTACATATTGATTTATGGATATAAGTTGAGATTCTCCTTCCGCATAGATCTTTGCTTATTATTAACCATAAATAGACACTGTTATATTCAGAGCAGTATAAACATTCTGACATAATGGAGACACAGCGAGATATTATTAATGTATTATTAATTCTGACAACTTGGTTAGGAAATGACCCATAAGTCTTTGGTGAAGTCACACATCTGCAGATAGAAGTAATCACACAGACAGACAGGAGACACAAAGGACACTTTCCTGGTGATATCACCCAGAAAACCTGAAATTCAGAAATCAGTAAAACCCTCCAGAAGGAGAATATAAGGAGGATGCTCCTCACCAGAGGAGAACTCTACTCATCTTATAGAGAAATAATTTGTAATGAGGAAATCCAACAGAAAGGAAGAAAATACGATAAGATGAAGCTGACTGCCCCGCTCTACATAGTATAATATTTGGTTATGGGGGGACTCCGGAGGGGGGTTATGTCCATAGCATACGACCTTCATACCCGAACAGAACCCCCACCAGTAGCAGAGAGGGGGAGATAGACACTCGCTGCCCAGAGCCAGGACAGAGGAAGTCTGGGGACTTTTTATGGCAGACAAGGACTCACCTCAGCCTCTGCAGAGTACAGCCAGGATGTCTGAGCCCCTCACATAGAAGTTTTATTCCAGAGTCTTCCAGATAATTCCCTGATAGATCCAGTTTGGTGAGGGATCGGTTAGTGATAAGAATGGATCGGAGATCCTCCCAGCCGGAGGAAGTCACACCACATCCATCCAACCTGCAGAGAGAAATCCAGACACATGAGATAACATTATAGGATGAATATGAGGAATTATTCCCATTTAGAGAGAAATAACATAACATCACTAGAGCGGAATATCCGGATATACAGAATCTTATACACAGGAAAGATCTTCTTATTAGGGAAACTGATAAAGGTGAAGCTGTTGTAGTTCTTATATCTACACAGTATAGAGTAGATGGGGGGGGGGGGTCTTAGGAAATAAATCTGGGGAATTTCTGATGGTGGATCTCCAGTGACCCCAATATTCCATCTCCTTCCTAAAGCCCACAAATCAGGAGTTCTCCAGAGGTCACCGGATTGTGGCAGGAATAGGCTTCCTTATAGAGAATGTACATTTAGTGCTGAGGCTTCTGGGATATCTGAGAGGTACAAGTACAATATTGGGGGATATTCCACATTTACAATGGGATTCTACATTCACATGGGGGACACGTGACGTCACAGGACTTTATTCTCCCATCCCCCATTCTTTATCAGTGACGTCACTCAGATCCATCTCCATAGATACAGATCATATACTCGGAGTTACAGCAATTATTCATATCTGTTGGATTTCTATCAACTCCTCATTTTTCTTATCTGATGGTGTGCACTATGTACAGAAATGTGGGGGAGGGGGTCTCCCTCTATAATCCCTATATGGGATGGTGGGGGGAGGTGGTCATCCTGGGGCCATTTACTTTAATTGCAGGGTCCTTTATTACGGTCCCGCAGTGGGACCCTTTCACAAGTTCTGCAGTGGGCCCCCTTCCTGCCATCTTGGGGCCTCTCCACGGTGGTGGAATGCCAGGGCCCGGTCGCAAGTATGACCTTTGTGATCCTGGAAGTTCACCCACTGGTGTCAGTAGTTTTTATTTTTTGTTATTTTAATTGTATTATTTTTTATCATTTTATTTTATTTTTTTTACAATATCACTGACTATGACTCTGTCCATTCAAAAAAGGAAGGAGCTGGTAAATTACATATTTACCGACCCCTTCCTGGTTCTCTATTGTGACACACTCCCTGCAGCAGCGGGCAGGAGAGGGAAGGGAGCACAGTGAGGGGGGGGGAGCACACAGGGGCCCAGAGACAGAAGATCACAAGTGAATTGGATAGGGGAGTGGCTGGGGCAGCATACAGAGCATCTCCTCCGTTTTCCACCTGCAGCTACAGGAGGAAAAAGGAGGACAGTGATTTCTCTACATGCTGCCCCCGCCACCCCTCCTATCCAGGTGTACAGGGAAGCTGCACAGACCCTCTAGAAAATGTCAACATATCCTCTGAGGCAATACTAGTCACCATAGATGTGGAAGCTCTGTACAGCTCAATACCTCATCATAGAGGGATTGCAGCTGTACGACATACTAGATGCCTACAGTGAATTTATGCTTACCCTTCTACAATACATCCTAACCCACAACATCTTTACCTTCAATGGCTCCCACTACCTCCAGGTGCAGGGAGTAGCGATGGGGACATGTTGTGCCCCATCCTACGCAAACCTATACCCGGGGGAGTGGGAGAAATCATTTCTTATGGATGAAGCATTATCTATGTACACTGACCATATCCATTTATGGACCTGGTACATAGATGATGTTTTTTTGATTTGGGAGGGCCCTTCCAAGCTTCTACAAAACTGCCTCGAGAGAATGAATAAGAGCAATCAAATTAATCTCTAATTAATCTCTCCTTTACGATGAATATGGATGATAACTGCATTACATTCCTTGATGTTGAGATTTCAAGGGGCGAGGGGGGTGTTCTTTTTACCATAAGCCCACTGCGGGCAACACCATCCTTCATGCATCTAGTTTCCATCCGGAACCCCTCATACATTCTATTCCAACTGGTCAGTATTTGCGACTGAGGCAAAATTGCACCGACCTAAAAACATTTCCACTAGCAGCAGATGAACTCCGCAGTAAACTAGCACGTAGGGGATACTCTAAAACATCCCTCAAAAGGGCTTACAAGAGAGCCTTGTTTAGTGACAGACAAAAACTATTAACCCCAACAAATCGGGAAAGAGATGATGGCAATAATCTGAGAATTATTACACCATACGCCTATCAACACTCCAAAATTAAGAAAATAGTAACCAAACATTGGCATTTCCTAACATCAGACCCTATTTTGGGTCAAAACTTATCAGAATCTCCCTGTTTCACTTTTAAAAAAGCACCAGCACTTAGGGACAAATTGGTCCGAAATGAATATAAAGGTGATTTCCCCAGTGACCCCTGCAAATTTAAGGGGACTTTTATTTGCGGAAGTTGTAATTACTGCGGCTTTATGTTAACGCAAAAAAAAACAATTCTACCGAATGGTCAAAGATTTAAAGCAAAACACTTTGCCAACTGTCGGACATTCGGCGTAGTCTATTTGCTACTTTGTGATTGTAATTGTTTTTACATAGGTAAGACTAAGTTGGAATTCTGGAGACGTGCTTACCGCCATATAAATAGCATGAGAAAATCCGATCCAGATCTACCCCTTGGAAGGCATGTCAGTCTAGTGCACTCTGGAAAATTTCCAAAAATCAAGTTTTTGATCTTGGACCGTGTCCACCCCAGTTCCAGGGGGGGAGACTGGAACAAGAGTCTCCTCCAGTTGGAACTGAGGTGGATACATTTCCTCAAGGCAACTGAGCCCCCAGGCCTGAATGGCATAATGTCCCTCAGGCCATTCTTGGAGGGATTTAGTTCCGGTGGAATGGAGATTTAGTTTACCCTGTCTGTTTGTCATCTCCATAGATATAACAGTGGAATTGTTACAGTCCGTACGTTTTTCACTATATCTGGCACTGGGACGATTGGCCTTTTGTTGTGATGCTAATATTAGTGTAATATCTATCATTTTTTTGTATTCATCATTGTCATGTTTCTTTGTATATACTATGCCATGTTTGTTTCTGTATATATTTGTCAGTTCAACAAGCACGCTGCGGTCCTTGGTAATGTCAAAATAAGATGCATCAAATATAAAAAATTTATAGTGAAAATGGAGATGACAGTCTTTATTTTGCACTTCTATCATATGACTTTCTATACAAAACCTTATATTTTTAATTTTTATCGGATGCTCTTTGTCCTTACAGTGTCCCCAATGTGGCCATCCCGGCACGGTGAGAGACGCCGTGTCCCATCGGCGTGCTCTATTGGTTAATTTGTTCCATACATGCAACACTTCCGCCTGTAGGGAGTTGCATTGACCAATGGGATCTGCCTGCGTTTCACGCTTCCGGATTTCCTTCCGTGCTGGTGGAACGCAGACGCCGGCTCCGCCCCCATTGCGTCATGCCGTTTGACATGTGCAGTAAGTTGAGGGTGGACCCGGCCCCTACGATCCAGGAAGCCCAAAGTGGACGCCAGCTGATGGCCCGTACTTCTAATTACTTCGATCAAAGGTAATATTTAAACTGACCCATGGCGTTCCACAGCACACTTTTGCTTGTCGGAAGCCATGAGGGTGTCGGTTACCAAAACTTTGCATCTGTAAAGGTAAGACTGTTTTCAAACTGGCTGTGTTATTTTATCTGAGGGGATCTCTCTATACATACTAGGCAACAGCGTTAAAGTATGCCTTTTACCCCCACACATTTATATAGCCTGTCAAATCTAAAAGTTAAATGAGTTCTCTAGAAGACTGCTATATCTTATAAATTACATTTAACTTGCTCCTCTAAATGAGAAGAGGAGAGGTGATGGAAGATGGGTGAGGATGGAGGAAACCCAGAGATAGATTCCCTCAGATAGCAGAAGACATGAGAAGAGGAGAGGTGATGGAAGATGGGTGAGGATGGAGGACACCCAGAGATAGATTCCCTCAGATAGCAGAAGACATGAGAAGAGGAGAGGTGATGGAAGATGGGTGAGGATGGAGGAAACCCAGAAAAAGATTCCCTCAGATAGCAGAAGACATGAGAAGAGGAGAGGTGATGGAAGATGGGTGAGGATGGAGGAAACCCAGAAAAAGATTCCCTCAGATAGCAGAAGACATGAGAAGAGGAGAGGTGATGGAAGATGGGTGAGGATGGAGGACACCCAGAGAAAGATTCCCTCAGATAGGAGATGACATGAGAAGAGGAGAGGTGATGGAAGATGGGTGAGGATGGAGGATACCCAGAGATAGATTCCCTCAGAGAGGAGAAGACATGAGAGGAGGAGAGGTGATGGAAGATGGGTGAGGATGGAGGACACCCAGAGAAAGATTCCCTCAGAGAGGAGAAGACATGAGAAGAGGTGAGGTGATGGAAGATGGGTGAGGATGGAGGACACCCAGAGAAAGATTCCCTCAGAGAGGAGAAGACATGAGAAGAGGAGAGGTGATGGAAGATGGGTGAGGATGGAGGACACCCAGAGATAGATTCCCTCAGAGAGGAGAAGACATGAGAGGAGGAGAGGTGATGGAAGATGGGTGAGGATGGAGGATACCCAGAGATAGATTCCCTCAGAGAGGAGAAGACATGAGAGGAGGAGAGGTGATGGAAGATGGGTGAGGATGGAGGACACCCAGAGAAAGATTCCCTCAGAGAGGAGAAGACATGCGAAGAGGAGAGGTGATGGAAGATGGGTGAGGATGGAGGACACCCAGAGAAAGATTCCCTCAGAGAGGAGAAGACATGAGAAGAGGAGAGGTGATGGAAGATGGGTGAGGATGGAGGACACCCAGAGATAGATTCCCTCAGAGAGGAGAAGACATGAGAAGAGGTGAGGTGATGGAAGATGGGTGAGGATGGAGGATACCCAGAGATAGATTCCCTCAGAGAGGAGAAGACATGAGAGGAGGAGAGGTGATGGAAGATGGGTGAGGATGGAGGACACCCAGAGAAAGATTCCCTCAGAGAGGAGAAGACATGAGAGGAGGAGAGGTGATGGAAGATGGGTGAGGATGGAGGACACCCAGAGAAAGATTCCCTCAGAGAGGAGAAGACATGAGAAGAGGAGAGGTGATGGAAGATGGGTGAGGATGGAGGAAACCCAGAGATAGATTCCCTCAGAGAGGAAAAGACATGAGAAGAGGAGAGGTGATGGAAGATGGGTGAGGATGGAGGACACCCAGAGATAGATTCCCTCAGAGAGGAAAAGACATGAGAAGAGGAGAGGTGATGGAAGATGGGTGAGGATGGAGGACACCCAGAGATAGATTCCCTCAGAGAGGAGAAGACATGAGAAGAGGAAAGGTGATGGAAGATGGGTGAGGATGGAGGACACCCAGAGATAGATTCCCTCAGAGAGGAGAAGACATGAGAAGAGGAGAGGATATCGGGGATGGGTGAGGATGGAGGACACCCAGAGAAAGATTCCCTCAGAGAGGAGAAGATATGAGAAGAGGAGAGGTGATGGAAGATGGGTGAGGATGGAGGACATCCAGAGATAGATTCCCTCAGAGAGGAGAAGACATGAGAAGAGGAGAGGTGATGGAAGATGGGTGAGGATGGAGGACACCCAGAGATAGATTCCCTCAGAGAGGAGAAGACATGAGAAGAGGAGAGGTGATGGAAGATGGGTGAGAATGGAGGACACCCAGAGATGGAAGGAAACACTGAGAGACGGGAACAATCACAAGATGTCACATTTCCCCATCACTGCAGGATCACACATTTCTCTTACCCCAATTCCTGAATTTTACTCTTCGAGTTTATCAGAAAGGAAAGAGTATCAGACTTCCTTCTATATCCTGAAGAGGTCTCTTCTTCATCTTCTGATAACAGGAACTCTTCTTCATCTTCTGAAGAGGAGGACTCTTCTTCATCTTCTGCTTTGTCCTCTCCCGGACAATCTTTACTGGAAATAGTACAACCCCAAAATCTAAAACCCAATAATGAGATAATAATTACCACCAAGAATGGATGACCTCTGACACCAAGAATAACAATGTAACACCCAACATTTCCCTTCCACATGGCGGCCTTCCCTCTGGATCTTCAGTCTCATACTGGACCTGATGAGGACTTCTCATTGGTGGGAATGAGCAGTGTTTGAAGTCATACTCCAGACATAACTTAAAGGAGGCCCCTGATATATATACAGGATCTCTGGCCTCCCTACACAGGGGTCTCCATTCATTAACAGTTTCTGGAAAATCCTGGAACACCACTTTGGTTCCAAATATAAAATACAATCCAGACATTCCCATCTCCACCCACTTCTGCAGACAATTTGTCCCTCCAATGTTGGGATGATGATGTCCCACCCCTGGTATTATTTCCACCCCCAGACCTCTGAACTAGTGTTGAGCGAACACGGACTGTATTATTCGTGTTCGTACCGAATAATTGGATTTTTGTTACCCGAACACGAACACGGACACTTTACTGTATATTCGGGTAAAAATCTGTGTTCGGTCGTTTTATTTCCGGGTTTTGCATGCTTTGGCGCTCTTTTCATGGAGGGCTTTCAACAGCCAATCAACAATCGTTTAACTGGTGTGCCTTAAGCCATCCCAGCCATGCCTGCAAATGTCTCAGTAGCTGTGATTGGCCGTCTGAAGCATGTGACCAAGTCTTTATAAGTTCCAGGCAGCCGCAGCGGCGTCATTCTGCTGCTTAGATCAGGGACAGAGCACACATCAACGTGCTGGCTGCTGATTAGGGAAAGATAGGCAGGAAAAAACCATTTGTGTCCGGATAGAATTGAGGGACAGGTCGGAGTGTTTAGGCAGGGCGAGTTGTAGGCATTTTAGGGATAGAGTCTGCTGAATTATAGGGTCAGTGTGTTCTACAAACTACAATCGATATTGCTGTGTGGGGTGGGGTCTGCACTTAGTTCTCCTGATCTACGATCTCTTCTCAATCCTGTTAGGGACAGAGTCTGCTGAATTTTAGGGAAAGTGTGTTCTACAAACTACAATCGATATTGCTGTGTGGTGTGGGATAGGAGATAGGCAGGTGTCAGTGATCCACATCCATTTTTCTGTGTGTGGGCTGCAGTGAACACAATCTTTTTGGGGTGCAGTGAACACAATCCTTTTGGAGTGCAGTGAACAAAATCTTTGTGGGGTGCAGTGAACAAAACCTTTGTGGGGGTACAGTGAACACAATCTTTGTGGGGTGCAGTGAAGACAATCCTTGTGGGGTGCAGTGAAGACAATCCTTGTGGGGTGCAGTGAACAAAATCTTTGGGGGTACAGTGAACACAATCTTTGTGGGGTGCAGAGAAGACAATCCTTGTGGGGTGCAGTGAACAAAATCTTTGGGGGGGTACAGTGAACACAATCTTTGTGGGGTGCAGTGAACAAAACCTTTGTGGGGTGCAGTGAACACAATGTTTGTGGGGTGCAGTGAAGACAATCCTTGTGGGGTGCAGTGAAGACAATCCTTGTGGGGTGCAGTGAACAAAATCTTTGGGGGGTACAGTGAACACAATCTGTGTGGGGTGCAGTGAACAAAACCTTTGTGGGGTACAGTGAACACAATCTTTGTGGGGTGCAGTGAACAAAACCTTTGTGGGGTACAGTGAACACAATCTTTGTGGGGTGCAGTGAAGACAATCCTTTTGGAGTGCAGTGAACACAATCTTTGTGGGGTACAGTGAACACAATCTTTGTGGGGTGCAGTGAACAAAACCTTTGTGGGGTACAGTGAACACAATCTTTGTGGGGTGCAGTGAACACAATCTTTGTGGGGTGCAGTGAACAAAACCTTTGTGGGGTGCAGTGAACACAACCTTTGTGGGGTACAGTGAACACAATCTTTGTGGGGTGCAGTGAACAAAACCTTTGTGGGGTACAGTGAACACAATCTTTGTGGGGTACAGTGAACACAATCTTTGTGGGGTGCAGTGAACAAAACCTTTGTGGGGTACAGTGAACACAATCTTTGTGGGGTGCAGTGAACAAAACCTTTGTGGGGTACAGTGAACACAATCTTTGTGGGGTGCAGTGAAGACAATCCTTTTGGAGTGCAGTGAACAAAATCTTTGTGGGGTACAGTGAACACAATCTTTGTGGGGTGCAGTGAACAAAATCTTTGTGGGGTACAGTGAACACAATCTTTGTGGGGTGCAGTGAAGACAATCCTTGTGGAGTGCAGTGAAGACAATCCTTGTGGGGTGCAGTGAACAAAATCTTTGGGGGGTACAAAGAACACAATCTTTGTGGGGTGCAGTGAACAAAACCTTTGTGGGGTACAGTGAACACAATCTTTGTGGGGTGCAGTGAACACAATCTTTGTGGGGTGCAGTGAACACAATCTTTGTGGGGTGCAGTGAAGACAATCCTTTTGGAGTGCAGTGAACACAATCTTTGTGGGGTGCAGTGAAGACAATCCTTGTGGAGTGCAGTGAAGACAATCCTTGTGGGGTGCAGTGAAGACAATCCTTGTGGGGTGCAGTGAACAAAATCTTTGGGGGGTACAAAGAACACAATCTTTGTGGGGTGCAGTGAACAAAACCTTTGTGGGGTACAGTGAACACAATCTTTGTGGGGTGCAGTGAACACAATCTTTGTGGGGTGCAGTGAACACAATCTTTGTGGGGTGCAGTGAAGACAATCCTTTTGGAGTGCAGTGAACACAATCTTTGTGGGGTGCAGTGAACAAAACCTTTGTGGGGTACAGTGAACACAATCTTTGTGGGGTGCAGTGAACACAATCTTTGTGGGGTGCAGTGAACAAAACCTTTGTGGGGTGCAGTGAACACAACTTTTGTGGGGTACAGTGAACACAATCTTTGTGGGGTGCAGTGAACAAAACCTTTGTGGGGTACAGTGAACACAATCTTTGTGGGGTACAGTGAACAGTTCCTGGCCATTCTCTCCCCGTTATACTCTATGCAGGTTCCTGACCATCCTCTCCTCGTTATACTCTATGCAGGGTCCTGACCATTCTCTCCCCGTTATACTCTATGCAGATTCCTGACCATTCTCTCCCCGTTATACTCTATGCAGGGTCCTGACCATTCTCTCCCTGTTATACTCTATGCAGGTTCCTGACCATCCTCTCCCCGTTATACTCTATGCAGGTTCCTGACCATTCTCTCCCCGTTATACTCTATGCAGGTTCCTGACCATTCTCTCCCCATTATACTCTATGCAGGTTCCTGACCATTCTCTCCCCGTTATACTCTATGCAGGTTCCTGGCCATTCTCTCCCCGTTATACTCTATGCAGGTTCCTGACCATTCTCTCCCCGTTATACTCTATGCAGGTTCCTGACCATTCTCTCCCCGTTATACTCTATGCAGATTCCTGACCATTCTCTCCCCGTTATACTCTATGCAGGGTCCTGACCATTCTCTCCCTGTTATACTCTATGCAGGTTCCTGACCATCCTCTCCCCGTTATACTCTATGCAGGTTCCTGACCATTCTCTCCCCGTTATACTCTATGCAGGTTCCTGACCATTCTCTCCCTGTTATACTCTATGCAGCTTCCTGACCATTCTCTCCCCGTTATACTCTATGCAGGTTCCTGACCATTCTCTTCCCGTTATACTCTATGCAGGTTCCTGACCATTCTCTCCCCGTTATACTCTATGCAGGTTCCTGACCATTCTCTCCCCGTTATACTCTATGCAGGTTCCTGACCATTCTCTCCCCATTATACTCTATGCAGGTTCCTGACCATTCTCTCCCCGTTATACTCTATGCAGGTTCCTGACCATTCTCTCCCCGTTATACTCTATGCAGCTTCCTGACCATTCTCTCCCCGTTATACTCTATGCAGGTTCCTGACCATTCTCTCCCCGTTAAACTCTATGCAGGTTCCTGACCATTCTCTCCCCATTATACTCTATGCAGGTTCCTGACCATTCTCTCCCCGTTATACTCTATGCAGGTTCCTGACCATTCTCTGCATTCAGTTAGGAGATTCTCACACTCACTTACCTGACCTTCTGACTCCGGTGTAGGAATGGAGAGAGAATTTTCTGCCACTCTGGACCCACAGTGAGAGATTCAAAATATAAAGTCTGAAAACTTTCTCTCTTCAAAGTCTCCAAGCAATAGCTCAGCTGCCTGGAATAATTCCTGTTCAACCACAAGTGATTAGTATATGAACCACACAGAGACAAACATGTATCACCAGACATGACTCTCCTAATGAAGTCCTCATCCTGAGTCTCATACAGACAGGAGATGGTATGAGTATAGACAATCGGATCAATGTCCTTCTTGGCCCATTCTAGGATTGCAGGTTTGGCTCGGAGTGAGATGGGGATTCCTGTGATCTCTGAGAATGTTTTCACCTGATTTTCATTTAAGAGACCAAACAGGAATTGCACAGATAATACTAAATGTGAGGAATCTGAACTGAAGTCATCAAATGATTTCCCTTCACAGATCTCCGGGAGGAAAGTGCCTTCCATAGACCCAGACCCTTCATCCAGCACATAGTACAGAGCAGCAAGGAACTCCTGTACACTCAGGTGGATGAAGCTGTAGCAGGTCTGGGTGCGGACGTCCCAATGAAAGATGTTCTCATTCAGAAATACAGACTCCACCTCATCCAGAGAAAGTCCATGTCTTTCTAGATCTTTCTTCTCAAATAAGATTTGTTGGTTCAGAACTCCCTGATTGGCCAGAGCACACAGCTTCTTCAGACAGGTTTGTTTCCTGCGTACAGACTCCTCCTTCTTGCTGTGATGGGTTAGTAAAATCTCCAGGTAGCGAAGGTAAATTGAAGTTGTCGTATGACACCGAATTGAACCCAAATCTTTCTTTATTCCTTGTTTCATTACAGTGCACACAATCCAGCATGTGATGGGGACGGCACACATGGTGTACAGAACTTTATTGGATTTTATTATACTGAGAACTTTGTCTGCATCTTCTTTATTTCCAAATAATTTATTGACATATTCCTCTCGATCGTCCCTTGTAAATCCCTGGATTTCCACATTGCAAGAATCATTGATGAATGTGTTCAGTTTCTGCATGGCCAGTGACCTCGTGGTGATGATCAGAGAAGATTTTCGGAGAATCTGTCTCTTGAGCAATGTTTGGAGAATTATTTCCTTGTGAGTTTCCGTAGAAATGTCAAGACAAATCTCAGATTTCTCCTCCAGAGTCCACCTCAGTTCATCAAACCCATCAACTATGGTGAGAAGTTTTCTCTGACTTCCAGGATCCTCCAGAATAGACACCAGGTCATCTGAACTCAGACTGCAGGTTCTGGAGAAAAGTCCCACAAGGCTTATGTTTCCAGGGATGGTGTTGATTTCTCTACAGCTCAGATAAAACACAAAGTCAAACTTGTCTTCATAGAGATCCCCAGAGGCCCAGTCCAGCACGATCTTCATGGCGGTCATTGTTTTTCCAATCCCAGCAGGTCCTTCTAACACCACAATCTTAGGGATGAACCCATCTTCATCAGAGTCAAAGAGGGCCTGGATTGTGGTTGGGGATCTTTTCTCCATGATCTGTAGATGTTTTCTGCCTGAACTCCTTATTTCTTCTTCTTTTTCCTCTTTATTCTGGCGTCCCTTTATCATCCATAACTTGGTGAATCTTTTCTTTAGATGAACTTTCTCCCCCATACAGGAATTATATTCTTCAATCCTCTGGAAGTCCTCCTCCATAGACTCTCTGTGGTCCTCGCTGATGTCTTTATGAGAGAAAGGAGAAGATTTTATTCCTCATACACACATGAAATAGTCAAAGAATAAAATTAATTGCGCTGAGTGCCGAAACCAGAATGATTTCAGTGACTAAAACCTAAAACAGTGATAGCTGCACTCACTATAAATCCACATAAATCGAATCATCTAATAAACATAAAAACGTTACGCTACCCACATAAAGTGCTAGTGCCGCAATAATCAAATGAACAAAAAATTGATGAAAGATAAATAATATCATAACCAGGGGTCAAGGCCTGGGAAAATAAGTGTAGGAACTCACCCAAGATTACCACCCCCAACCTCAAAAAAAAAAAAAAAAAAAATCAGATCAGATGACAGGTCCGTGTCAGCATATGCAGAGCAGACATGGACACAGCCAGCTCTATTTAAACACAGCGGGAGGCGGGCCGCGGGAAGAGAGGTGGCGATTGCCGCCTTCGTCCCGTGATCATCCGGGAAATGGAGAGAAGACCTGCCTGCTTATGTAAACAAAGCAGGCGGATCTTCTGTGAGACAGGTAGGGACAGATCAGCAGCTTAAGCTAAGCTGAAACTGCAAACTCTGTGTCTGTCACAAACCCCCCCTCCCCCCCTACAGTCAGTAAGCACACAGGCATACATTAACCCCTTTGATCACCCACAGGGTTAACCCCCTTCCCTGTCATTATTACAGTAACAGTGCATATGTATAGCACTGATTACTGTAGTAATGTCAATGGTCCCCAAAAAGTGTCAAAAATGTCAGTCAGGGGTCTGATCTGTCCGCCGCAATGTCACAGTCCCGCTAGAAATCGCAGATCGCCGCCATTACTAGTAAAAAAAAAAAAAAAAAAAAACAATAAAAATTACATAAATATTTCCTGTACTTAGTAGACGCGATAACTTTTGCGCAAACCAATCAAAATACGCTTATTGGGATTTTTTTTACCAAAAATATGTAGCAGAAAACAAATTGGCCTAAAATATGAAACAATTATAATATATAACGGTCTTTTATATATCTATGTATGCTAGTTATATATATATTTCAGTGTTAATATTCCTTTACATATAAGATTATAATATATATCTTTAAATCTTATTTTAAAATGGATCTAAACACAGAAAAATACTGACTTGTTTTATGATCCCACACAAACAAGATTACCTTGGAATAGTGCAGTGGTTCTCAAATCCGGTCCTCGGGACCCACTAACAGGCCAGATTTTAAGTATTACCTTGGGGGATGCAGACTAGAATACTGCAATCACTGAGAAGCAAATGAGATCACCTGTGATGTAATTTAGTTATCTTGCAAACCTGGCCTGTTGGTGGGTCCCGAGGACCGGATTTGAGAACCACTGGAATAGTGTCTTAGACCTTATCTTAAAGAAAGTCAACAGACTATTTATTTATTACCTTAGGTCAACACAGCATGTCTGTTGAAACTTTAAAACATCTTTTGAAAAGACACATTTAGCCGAAAAGGAGGTTTGAACTTTTAGTGGCCTTTAACAAAATGGACGCCACTGCTTCATTTCTATATAGAACAAAATATGACATTTCATTTCTATTTGTGAATTTAATCTCCCCAAATAACCCTGACAGGATTATTGATCATTGATTTTAGTATTGGGATTGAGATTGCTGCTGTTATTTAGTCACCATTATTGTATTTTATTGCAGTCATTTTTTTGCACATCACTTTCATATGTGATTTTCTACTAAGAGTCTGGTATTAATATGCTTTGGCACTGGAGTCACTTTATATTGAACACTTTTAGTTTATCACTGCCTGCTGTGCTTTTTTTGTACTCAAGTCACTTTATATTTATTATTCAGTGTATTTATTCTATTTATGCTGAGTGTTTCTACTTACCTGCTGATATTCACTTTATTGGATCAGCGCAGCTTCATATATCTCTCCCCTTCGCTCCCCTATTCAGCCGTTTGGTTAGACTGAATTAGGAGCTGCATTTGTCCTGTTTATTCTTTCCTGTTATTTCATAACTACATTCTCTAATCCGATAGCGCCGGCCAGGCCCTTTACAATATTTTCATTTCCCATTTATTGATACTTCCTTTCCCCAGAATGGGTCACAGACCACGTGATTACTATCTAGTGCTGCTTTTTTCTCTGTCCACTGATTAGACTTGATTTTATGTAATGGATTGTTTTCTTGTAGTATCCACCCTGAAATGAGGTGTGTGGTGTCTCTATAGGTTTGTCTTCCATTGGTAAAAATATGCGGTGATCAAGGCTTTGTGACTAGAGTTGAGCGGACACTTGGATGTCTGTGTTCGGCGGGTTCGGCCGAACTTGAAAAAAAAGTCCGGGTCCGTGTCCCGGACTTTTTCCGAACTTTACCCGGACACCGAACCCCATTGAAGTCAATGGGGACCCTAACTTTCAGGCACTAAAATGGCTCTAAAAAACAATGGAAAGGGCTAGAGTGCTGCAAATGCCAGCAAAATGTAGTTAAGAGCATGGCAAGTGCTCTTAAAAAAAATTCCCCTTTAAATTTGTAATTTTTAAATAGCAGATTAGAACAGCAATCTGTAGTAAAATATAGCTGAACGCTGCACACAACAGACTGATAAAAATAGATTTTTTTCTCCCTCCTCCTCCTCAGTGGGCTCAAGTGAGGGCAAAAAGATTGTTCACTGCACCACCCCCCACACAGCAAAATCGATGTAGATCGCTAACGGACGATTGTTCTGTCCTGTGTCTCCTATGTGTCCCTGCCTAATCTCTCCAGCCTGTCCCTAAAATGCTCAAATATCTTTCCCTGCCTACACTCCGACCTGTCCCTGCATTCTTTTCGGACACAATTTTTCACTGTCTGTCCCTAATCAGCAGCAGCCAGCACGTATGATGTGTGCTCTCTCCCTACACTACAGCAGAATGACACACCGCGCTGTGTCTCTCGAACTTATAAAGACATGGGTCACATGCTTCAGATGGCCAATCACAGCTACTAATTCATTAGTAGGCATGGCTGTGATGGCGCACACCAGTTAAACGTTTGTTGATTGGCTGTTGAAAGCCCGCCATTAAAAGCGCGCCATTACATACAAAACAGGAAATAAAATTACCGAACACGGATTTTAAACCCGAACATACAGTTAAGTTTTCGGGTCCGTGTCCGGGTAGCAAAAATCCAATTATCCGGTACGGACCCAAATAATACAGTCCGTGTTCGCTCAACACTATTTGTGACGAAACATGTAAGCAGTTTTTATCCCCCTCTGTGTAGCAATAAAGATAATTAATTTTCCTGGATTCTGGAGTTGTCGGCTTCCTTTTCTTCTGATTCTAACCATAAACCCGAAGAATGGAACCATAAAAGAAGATATCTCATGAAATAATGGAGGATTGTGGAAGCCTCTAAACTATGGACTCATCGTCCAGACTAAAGCTAGGTCACGTTGTATTGGGTCCATGCAGGTGTGTTGGTGTGGGCACAGTAACCAATTCATGTGAATGGACTGCTGTACCTGCTGGAAATGCCAGGAAAAAAGTCCCCGCCCATTTTTCTAATAATGTAGCCGCACAGGACTACATGGTGCTGCATCCTCAGGATGACCTGGGCAAAATAACGGAGTGGGCAACGACTTGGCAAATGAGGTTTAATGTGGAGAAGTGGAAGGTTTTGCACTTGGGGACTAGAAACATAAAAGCACAATACACTTTAGGAGGGGAACCCTTGGGGGAATCAAAAATGGAGAAAGATCTGGGAGTCTTGGTAGAGGATAGACTAAGCAATAGCATGCAATGTCAAGCGGCAGCTGCCAAAGCCGGCAGAATATTAGCATGCATAAAGAAAGGGATGTATTCCAGAGATAAGACTATAATCCTTCCACTTTATAAAACTCTGGTCCGACCGAATCTGGAGTATTCTGTCCAGTTCTGGTCGCTGGTCCTCAGGAGGGATGTGTTGGAGCTGGAGAGAGTCCAGAGAAGGGCAACTGAACTGATTAGGGGATTGGAGGACCTTAATTATGAAGAGCGTCTGCAATCGCTTGATTTATTCTCCCTGGAGAAGAGACGCCTGAGGGGGGACATGATAGCAATTTATAAATATCTCAATGGGGATCTCAGCTTAGAAAATAAGCTGTTCAGTCAAAGGGATTGCATGAGGACTCGAGGGCATACAATGCGATTAGAGGAGAAGTGTTTTAACCTCAGGCAACGTGGGGGGTTCTTTACTGTTAGGGCTACAAGGTTGTGGAATTCTCTACCCCAAGAGGTGGTTTCTGCGGGAAGTATGGTGGCTTTCAAAAGACTCTTTGACGTACATCTCAAGGATCAGAACATTCAGGGGTATGTGAGATGATTACAGCCGCACACACCTACACAGGGGGAACTGGATGGACTATTGTCTTTATTCAACCTCACCTACTATGTAACAGATGTGTTGGGATGCCATGAAGAATTACCAGCACCCTGGTGCATCTTCTAAAGAGCTGTGCGTTGTGCCTGTGGGTCGGGAACGTGCAATTTACACAACTCCTGGATCCACCACAGTGTGAGACTAAAACACAACAAAATGTTCCTCCAGAAGACATTTCATATCAAACATGGACGTCCTACTAACCTGATAAACTTTTCTCCAGTTTCCTCTTCTTCTTCTGTTGGGCTGGAAAAAGAAAAAAATATATTTAGATGGATTCACAGGACAGAAGGTTCAGAACATCGAGCAACACTCATGGGGGTATCTCTGGAATACGGCCACAGATGTGGAGGTTCTGTGAGATAGGTAAGTGGCCACCATTGCATTACACTGTCCGGCATGCTGAGTGACTCTGAAGTCATCGGGGGATATTAATAAAGCAAATTAGTGACTCAGTTAGATGGAAATGAGGATTCCTCTCACATAAAGTCTCTGTGACACACCTACTGTGTATTTGTTACCCTGTGTGTCTGGATTCCTGGACAGACAACTGCAACAGATTTATTCCTGAAGAAGAGACAGATTATCACTCTGAACAGACACAGAGCTGAGAATGTAGCAGAGGAGCCGTGGGGTTCTCTCTTCATAGGGGAGAGGTCTGCTCAGGAACTGGAATGGGAATTAGGAAATAAGTAGAGGACATGACACAATAATCATGAGGACCACAATTCTCCCTCCTTCCACCTTGCTGGACATTATTGAAGAGTGACCTTATTATGGGACTGTTTACCATCTTCATAGTTACATAGTTACATATAGTTACATAGTTACATGGTTACATAGTTAGTGAGGTTGAAAAAAGACATCAGTCCATCCAGTTCAACCTATGATGTGTGTGTGTGTGTTTGCTTTTAACCATACATTGTATACCCCTGTATGTTGTACATTGTATACCCCCTGTATGTTGTACATTGTATACCCCTGTATGTTGTACATTGTATACCCCTGTATGTTTTACATTGTATACCCCCTGTATGTTGTACATTGTATACCCCTGTATGTTGTACATTGTATACCCCCTGTATGTTTTACATTGTATACCCCCTGTATGTTGTACATTGTATACCCCCTGTATGTTGTATATTGTATACCCCTGTATGTTGTACATTGTATACCCCCTGTATGTTGTACATTGTATACCCCTGTATGTTGTACATTGTATACCCCTGTATGTTGTACATTGCATACCCCTGTATGTTGTACATTGTATACCCCCTGTATGTTGTACATTGTATACCCCTGTATGTTGTACATTGTATACCCCTGTATGTTGTACATTGTATACCCCTGTATGTTGTACATTGTATACCCCTGTATGTTGTACATTGTATACCCCTGTATGTTGTACATTGTATACCCCTGTATGTTGTACATTGTATACCCCTGTATGTTGTGATCTCCAAGGTGCCCATCTAATAGTTTTTTGAAACTATCAATGCTCCCTGCTGATACGACTGCTTGTGGAAGAGAATTCCACATCCTTACAGTGAAGAACCCCTTACGCATTTTAAGGTTAAACTGCCTTTCCTCATGGACTGTTATGTAACCATTTACCATATGTATGGAATTGCACTGATCTCACTGTTGTGGGTGGTTTTCACTCACGTTAAGTAAAGAAGATAATTGGAGGAGGCCTCCATGTAATGTAACGAGAGACATTAAAGGTGTAACTCAGATTGCAAAGCCAATACCTGGTGATAGGGCACATTTGAGTGATTAAAGGAAACCTGATTGGCCCAGGGGCTGGTGGTGGTTAGGGAAAGGGGTCACCCTCCTGGTGGTGAGAAAGGACCCCTCAATTGAAAACATATCAGGTGACCCTGACCCTCATCCCTCACATCCGGGTGTTTGGGTGGACTTCTAGAGTCCTCATCTGAACCATGATTGTTCTGCAGGTCCTGTGTAAAGTGTGCTCCAGGCATATGGTGGTTGTTATGGACTTGTATTAGGGGGATGGAGTGTAAGAGTCTCAAACCCCCATCTTCATCCTTTGTGTGACAGGCAGGCAGGTTTGTGAGGGATCGGATGGGTACAGTGTACAGAGAATGTTCCTATAGGACACTAGCTAAGACATTCACCCATGAGGAGTGCCACGCTTACAGGATTAGTGTAGTCATCAGGATTGGCTGCTGTGGAAATGGAGGCGGGTCCAATGCCAAAATCGCTATGTGATTGAATGCTGTAAAGGAGGCGGGTTTAGGGCCAAAGTCACTATGTAATTGAATGCTGGTAGAGGAGGCGGGTCTAGGGCCAAAGTCCCTATGTGATTGAATGCTGGTAGAGGAGGCGGGTCTAGGGCCAAAGTCCCTATGTGATTGAATGCTGGTAAAGGAGGCGGGTCTAGGGCCAAAGTCATGATGTGGTTGAATGCTGGTAAAGGAGGCGGGTCTAGGGCCAAAGTCATGATGTGGTTGAATACTGGTAAAGGAGGCGGGTCTAGGGCCAAAGTCACAATGTGATTGAATGCTGGTAGAGGAGGTGGGTGTTCCTAAGTAGGTGAGGTGGAGAATTTGTGGTACAGAAGAAGAGACAGACACGTGTAGAAGTGAACTTAGAGGGAGCACATGGTACAGTCAGCATAGAGCAGCACTGAGACATCTTGTCTCTGCTTAATACAGATCTGTATTTCCAACCTGTGCAAGATTTACCCTTTCCTGGGATGTGGGCCATGATCTGCTCTCCCCCTTTTGTTGCACCTGTCTTGAACCTTCCACAGAGGTCAGCTCCTCGGCACAATGCCCATCATATGTGACTTTCTTGTTCAAGTTTCTCTCTGAGTGAGAGGCTTCCCTGGACATACCAGGCAGACATTGAGACTGGGAATACCTGGTTGCTGTACCCCCTGTGAATCTCGATTTACCAGTTGTGTAGTCAGAGCACCCCACCAGCCCTCTTCTGCACCACTGGTCCCTGTCTCCCTGGACTCTGCACAGTGGGGTGCAGGAGGAGAGGGCTGGGCTGCTCCCCCAAATCACTCGGGTTGATGTTGGCCTGGCAGGGTTGGAGATAAAGAAAGACTGACAATTTGTCTAGGTGTCATCCCTGTCTGTGACACCAGAAGCTGGCTTGGAGGTCCCTCAGCTAGAGAAGCAGGACTATGACTTGCCCAGTGCAGAGAGTGATACTTCCAGTGCTGCTGCATCGGGACCCCCCCAGATAGGAAGGACATTGCCCCAGTGTGGGATACCAGCCTCATAGTGTCTGAGATAAAGTCATAGAATACCGGCTTGGCCAGATTGCCAGCTCACCGGGGTATGGAAGTCTTCCTTCTTCACAAAGTCTCCTGGATGATAGCAGACAGACAGATTTTGGTTCAGCTGTTCCAGTTGTCCACGTGGAGGAATCTTCCTTCCCCCAGGTGATGCAGGAGGACAGAAGCTGGACAGACCTGACCACCTACAGCACTTCTTCAATGCCCATGTGTGTGTTCTATATGAGTTAGAGTTTTATTACCTCCCAGAAGGACAAGTGATGGAGCAACAATAAGTCCATCTGGGACATCCTCCAGGAGCTCGAAGATTATGGGAACACCGGGGACTATAATCCATCATACTAAGTGTTTAAGGCTGGTTACCATGAGCTGAACCAGAGGAGGCGCACAATAAAAGATCTCATGGTGTGAGTGCGGCCTTCAGGACAGGATCTGTACCAGTCTGTACAGTGACCTCCCCATCACAGGAAAACTGGTGGCCATGGTTGACCTGCATTGTGGGGGGCGCATTGTTTGTGAGTTTTATTATCTGACAGTTTTTGTTACATTTTTATGTGCCGTGTAACAGTGTTTGGTACGGCTTGACTTATGGCGCTTTTCCACTGCATAGAACCGTACCGGCTCGGCACGCTTTTGTGCTTTTCCACTGCGGTACCGCATGGTATAGGGTCGGAACGGTTCGGTACGGTACGGTATAGGTTTGCTTTTCCACTGCATGGAACCGAACGGTACGGTATGGTACGGCTCTGAAAAAACAGTACCTACTCGATTGTGGTTCCAACAGGTACCAAACTGGTACCATATCCCACAATCCTTTGCATGCAGTCACTACTAGCCACTGATTGGTCAGAGAATCACACCCACCCCGTTGTTATCCCACCCACTTAACTTTAGTACTACTTTAGTGGAAAAGCAAACCTATACCGTACCGAACCGTTCCGACACTATACCATGCGGTACCGCAGTGGAAAAGCAAACCGGGCCAAGCAGGGCCGAGTAGAGCCGAGCCGGTACTAGCCGGTACTTGCAGTGGAAAAGTGCCATTACAGTGTGAAGGAGGGGGGTTACCTTCCCTAGAATTGTACAGCGCCCCCCATAGGCAGAGAGTGAGGAGTTCCCCCTATATATAATGTATTGGAGGGGCTTAGTGGGAGGTCAGAGCAGAGGAGCCATGTGTTCACTCTCCTCGGGGGAGGGGTCTGGTCAGGAACTGGGGGTGACCCCGGAATGGGAATTAGGAAATAAGAAGAAGACATCACACAATAATCATCAGTACTGCGATTCTCCAACCTTCCACCTTCCTGGATGTTACTGAAAAATTACAATTTACTATATTTATGGAATTGGTGGTATTTATTGTTTTGGGCGGTTTTTACTTGGTTCAAAACGTCATTAAATGCAAAAAATTGTCTGTGTGCTTTTTAATTTGCAATCACTTGTTCTACCAGTGGGCTGAACCATTAAATCCCCCATTATATAATTTATGGTAAATTCCTGGTTGATCCTTCCCTTCTCTTGCACCTCCCTGCCGTTAGTGGCAATGTTATAGCAGCCAATCCAGAGGCTGCTTTGTTGCCACTTGCACTGAGCATGCTCCATTATTTCCCTCTAGTGAAGCTATTCTCTTCCTTCCTATAGTGCACCATGCGACTCTTTCACAGCTTGCAGGATGACTCCACATAACTGCAATACCACCAATCAGCACTGGGCGGCCATAGGGGAAAAAAAGAAAGATTATCCTGCAGTGATGTCTACAAGATCGGTCACAGGTTACCTGCTTGCTCCGCCCACCTAATGCACAGTGCAGGGCGGAGCAAATGAAGAGTCCTCCCATGGCTATGTTATATCAGAATAAAAAAACTTACATGAAAAGTGTGTTTGGAGGCTTCTTGTGGACTTTATTGGTACTGTTCATGGACATCAACACATTCATAATCTAAGAGGGTTTAGGTTTAGGGGTTAGAGGCTTATGGTTAGGGGGTTAGAGTTAGGTTTAGGGGTTAGGGTTTAGAATTAGGGGTTTTGGTATTAGGTTTAGGGGGTTAGAGCGTTATGGTTAGGGGCTAGGGTTTAGGGGTTAGAGCCTTATGGTTAGGGGGTTAGAGTTAGGTTTAGGGGTTAGGGTTTAGGATTAGGGTTTTGGTATTAGGTTTAGGGGATAGGGTTAGGGTTTAGGATTAGGGGGTTATGGTTACGGGGTTAGGGGCTAGGGTGGTTGTTAGGTTTAGGGGTTAAGGTGTAGGATTAGGGGGTGGGTGTTAAGGGCTAGGGTTAGCATTTAGGATTAGGGGGCTAGGGTTGGGGTTAGGGGTTTAGGTATTCGGTCTAGGGGATAGGGTTAAGGGATTGGGTTAGGTTTAGGAGCTAGGGTGGGGGTTAGAGTTTAGGATTAGGGGGTGGTGGTTAGGGGATAGGGTTGGGGATTAGGGTTTAGTATTAAGGGGTGGGGGTTAGGGGCTAGGGTTTAGGATTACGGGTTAGGGGCTAGGGTGGAGGTTAGGGGGTTAAGGTTTAGGATTAGGGGGTGGGGTTTAGGGGCAGGGGCTAGGGTTTAGGGTTGGGGTTTTAGGTATTAGGTTTAGGGGATAGGGTTAGGGGGTTGGGGTTAGGGTTTAGGATTAGGGGGTTAGGGGGCTAGGGTGGTTGTTAGGGTTAGGGGTTAAGGTTTAGGATTAGGGGTGGGGGGTTAGTGTTAGGGGCTAGGGGTTTAGGTTAGGGTTAGAGTTTAGACCCCTCCCGTGTAGTATGGGGTCTGTGATTTCTCACACTTACATAAACATGTCAGAACTATTGGGGCTAAACGGAATCATATAAGGCCCGTACATATTATTTTATACACATTGTTATATCCTGGCAGCCATCTTTGTTATGAGGTGAATGGGAGTTCATTGTCCTTGGGTGAAGAGCCTTACAGAAAATTTTAGAGGCTTAGCAAAGACCTTCTCAGGCCAATAATTTAACCACTTTACCACCGGAGGATTTTGCTGTCTTACGTCCAGGCCACTTTTTGCGATTCTGCACTGTGCGATTTGAACTGACAATTGCGTGGTCCTGCGACGCTGTACCCAAACAAAATTTACGTCCTTTTTTTCCCACAAACAGAGATTTCTTTTGGTGGTATTTGATCACCTGTGCACTTTTTACTTTTTGCGCTATAAACAAAAAAATAGTGAATATTTTGAAAAAATAACAATATTTTTCACATTTTTTTATATAAAATTCCCCCCCATAAAATGTAAAAATCTAATTTTTTTATCATTTTTGGCCAATTTGTTTTCTGCTACATATTTTTGGTAAAAAAAAATCGCAATAAGCGTATTTTGATTGGTTTGCGCAAAAGTTATTGCGTTTACTAACAAAGGGAAAGATTTTTGTCATTTTTGGTGTTTTTTTTTTTAACGAGTAATGGCGGCGATCTGCGATTTGTTTTGCGGGACTGCGACATTGCGGCGGACAGATCGGACCCTTGACTGACATTTTTAACACTTTGGGGGGGACCAGTGACATTACTGCAGTAATCAGTGCTATACATAGTAGGTGAGGGTGAATAAAGACAATAGTCCATCCAGTTCCCCCTGTGTAGGTGTGTGTGGCTGTAATCATCTAACATAGCCCTGAATGTTCTGATCCTTGAGATGTAAGTCCAAGAGTCTTTTGAAAGCCACCATACTACCCGCAGAAACCACCTCTTGTGGTAGACAATTCCACAATCTTGTAGCCCTAACAGTAAAGAACCCCCCACGTTGCCTGAGGTTAAAACGCTTCTCCTCTAATCGCATTGTATGTCCTCGAGTCCTCATGCAATTCCTTCGAATGAACAGCTTTTTTTCTAAGCTGAGATCCCCATTAAGATATTTATAAATTGCTATCATGTCCCCTCTCAGACGTCTCTTCTCCAGGGAAAATAAATCGAGCGATTGCAGCCGCTCTTCATAGGTAAGGTCCTCCAACCCCCTAATCAGTTTAGTTGCCCTTCTCTGGACTTTCTCCAGCTCCAACACATCCCTCCTGAGGACTGGCGACCAGAACTGGACAGAATACTCCAGATGAGGTCGGACCAGAGTTTTATAAAGTGGAAGGATTATAGTCTTATCTCTGGAATACATCCCTTTCTTTATGCATGCTAATATTCTGTTGGCTTTGGAAGCTGCCGCTTGGCATTGCATGCTGTTGCCTAGTCTATCATCAACCAAGACTCCCAGATCCTTCTCCATTTTTGATTCCCCCAAGGGTTCCCCTCCTAACATGTATTGTGCTTTTATGTTTTTGGTCCCCAAGTGCAAAACCTTACACTTCTCCACGTTAAACCTCATTTGCCATGTCGTTGCCCACTCCGTAATTTTGTCCAGGTCATTCTGTAGGATATCTGCTTCATGCTGTGTAGTTATTGCCCTGCCCAATTTTGTGTCATCTGCAAAAACTGATAACGCACTACTGATCCCGTCCTCAATGCTGTTTATGAATAAATTGAACAAGGTTGGTCCCAGGACTGAGCCTTGGGGGACCCCGCTTACAACCTCAGACCAGCCTGAGTATGCGCTGTTTATTACCACCCTTTGGACACGGCCTTTTAGCCAGTTCCGTATCCAAGAGCAAACCCTGCTGTCGATACCTGCAGACCTTATTTTATAAATTAAGCGCTTGTGGGGAACTGTATCAAACGCCTTAGCGAAATCCAGGTACACCACATCCACTGGTCTGCCCCTATCCAGGTACACCACATCCACTGGTCTGCCCCTATCCAGGTACACCACATCCACTGGTCTGCCCCTATCCAGGTACACCACATCCACTGGTCTCCCCCTATCCAGGTACACCACATCCACTGGTCTCCCCCTATCTAGCTCACAGCTCACCTCCTCATAGAATGTTAAGAGATTGGTTTGACAAGAACGCCCATTTGTAAACCCGTGCTGGTTACTACTGATGATGTTGTTGTCTTTAGCATACTCTACGATATAGTCCCTTATCATCCCCTCCAAAAGTTTACATACTATCGATGTCAGACTGACAGGCCTATAATTTCCCGGGATATGTCTCTGGCCCTTTTTGAATATCGGAATCACGTTAGCCTTCCTCCAATCCCCTGGTACATCTCCTGTCCTAATACTGTCAGCAAAGATCAGGAACAGTGGTCTAGATATAACCATACTGAGTTCCTTGAGCACTCTCGGATGTACGCCATCCGGACCTGTGATTTGTTTGTGTTAAGTTTATCCAGTCTTTCCATGATTTCACCCTCTGTTAGTCATAGTGGCAAGTCCTGTGTATTACTACTAACCATACAGTCATGGTCAGTGTACCCCATACAGTCATGGTCAGTGTACCCCATACAGTTATGGTCAGTGTACCCCATACAGTCATGGTCAGTGTACCCTTCCTTTTCCTGCGTAAAGACTGACGAGAAAAAAGCGTTCAGCACAGTTGCCTTTTCAGTGTCCTCTGTAACCATCCTCCCATCATCGTTAATTATGTGTGCAATATGCTCTGCCCTAGTTTTTTTGCTGTTGATATATTTAAAGAATTTCTTTGGTTTTTTTTTACTATCCTCCGCTATTTGTCTCTCAAAGTTGATTTTAGCCATCTTGATTTCGTGTTTACACTTCTTATTTTCCTCTTTGTATTGCTGGAAGGCCGATACTGTGCCCTCTGATTTATATTTCTTGAAGGCCAATTTTTTTCCCCTAATAAGTTTTTTAACGCTACGGTTTAGTCAGCCAGGTTTGGCTTTGTCTCTTCTAAATTTATTCCCCATAGGAATGCACTGCAAGATGCCTTTGCTTAATATTGTTCTAAAGCATTCCCATTTTTCCTCTGTGGTCAGGGATCCCAGGGTTTGGTCCCAGTTTACCCTTTCCATCATTGAGTATAATTTTGGAAAGTTTGCCCTTCTGAAGTTTAGGGTTCTTATGTTCCCCACTTGCCTTTTTATATTGTTATTTATACTAAATGTGATCATCCTGTGATCGCTAGAGCCCAGGTTGTCCTGGACTCCTACCTCCGAGATTAGGTCTGGGTCATTAGTGATCAATAGATCCAGGACTGCGTTTTCTCTAGTAGGGGAATCCACCAACTGTGACATGTAATTATCCTGTAAGGTTTCCGTGAATAGACGGGCCTTCTGTGAGTGTGTAGTCCCCTCTTCCCAGTCAATGTCGGGATAATTGAAGTCCCCCAATATGATGACTGATCCCAGTTTTGCCGCTTTACTCATTAGTGCTAAAAATTCCAGCTCTATACATATGCACTGTCACTGTAAAAATGACACTGGCAGGAAAGGGGTTAATTTTATTGGAGAGAGAGGGGTTAATGTATGCCTGGTGCTTACTGACGTGTGTGGGGGGAGGCGACTGAGTGACACAGGGACAGATCGCAGGTTCAGCTATGCTGAACCCTGCAATCTGACCCTGCCTGTCACTTGGGAGATCCGCCCGTTTGTGTTTACACAAGCGGGCGGATCTCCACACTCGATCCCCGACGATCGGGGAAGAGCGGCGGCGATCACCGCCGCTCCTCCCCTGGCCCGACTCCCACTGTGACTGAAAACAGCGGGAGCGAAACTCCGGCGGCGCGCGCGCGCCGCCCACAGGGGGCGGAGTCCAGCGACGTAGGTCTACATCGCTGGACGATAACGAGCCACATTGCTGCAGTAGCACCCATGTGAGCGGACCAGCCATGGTGCCAGGCCGGGTTATAATGAGAGTGATTTCAAACAAAAAGGAATGACCGCACTTCCGATGAATTTTCAGAAAAAGGAGTGTCTTTATTCCACATCAATCAAAATGGCAAATACAGGTACACACTGTGAGTGCAGGACAATCGGTGGACGTGTTTCACGACTGGATATGTCGCTTATTCATCACCAAGTTCACTCTGGATGTGCACCGGCCATCCAGAAACGCATCCACCGATTGTCCTGCACTCACAGTGTGTACCTGTATTTGCCATTTTGATTGATGTGGAATAAAGACACTCCTTTTTCTGAAAATTCATCGGAAGTGCGGTCATTCCTTTTTGTTTGAAGTTATCCTGGATTGCGGATCCGACCAGCACCTGATCCCAGTCTCACCTGGAGCGGTCTCCCCTGCCTGGACTTTACCCATTCATCATATAATGAGAGTGATGTCATTCTTGTCTCAATTTGAACAATGGACAAGAGATCAGAATGTTTCATTTTTTTTACTGAAAAAAAAAAAAAAGGCTCATTTAAAAGTTGCCTGATGAAACATTATTATTCATTGTAGTGATTGTTTTAGCAATAATATTATTGTATCGTTATATTATATGAAACATATATATAGATCTACCTAATTGAATAAGTTCAAGGAATGTTTTATGTTTATTTACTAATAATATTCAGCCGATATTCATTATATATTGGGGGAGGTAATCCTTGAGTTATATGTGTATTATTATTGATATAATAGGTAGAAGCTTTTAGTACATAGAATTGGGTAAACATGTATACCATTTTTTTTATATGTAGCACCCTCCTAGGTAAGTGTTAGGTAAGGTAAATTTAGCAGCTCTGTCTGCTTATCAGGGGATCCTGATCGATAGTTCTGCCTGTTACATGTGTCCAGAGTGTGATTCATCTGGTCTGAGGGAGTGTCCCCGCTGTATCCAATAGGGGAGCCTGTTGGACAGTGGAGGAAACCAGCCAGTAACACACAGGCTTTTGTAACTATCCCAGTGGGTTGGCACAAGCAGTGATGCATCCTGGGATATGTTATAAAAGCCAAGGGCACATGTGACAGGGTGTCTTTGGGTGGGAAGCCAGGTCCCAGGAGGAGGGTGATGGCTGTCTCTCCTCCTGTCAATTGAGGAAGGTGGTCACAGGCGGTCAGCCTAGTGAGCCAAGAGTGTGGTGCTGAGCCAAGAGGTCCAGTGGATGCAGACCAGGGAGTTGGAGGCAGAGCAAACTTGGGAAAAACAGTGTCCGTGAGTACCGGGAAGCTTGCCAGGGGTCTGCCCAGGACCACTCCAGTGGAGAGTCAGTGGACAGGAGCTAGCACACACAGCAAGTGAGAAATGGGGTGCCAAGCTAAGACCCTGAAGAGTAACCTTAACAGGAGTCTATTCATTATGTTCCATTCGGAGACGAGGTGAAGCAGCGGCCTTGCCGCACACTACAGATCGTTGTCCTCAAGTTTGTGTATAGTTCATAGTTAGAGTATCCCACTCATCCCTTCTCCTATCCCAGTTCTAAATAAAACACACAAAAAAACAAATCCCCTGGAATGTTCTTTTTCTGAGCCAAAGACTTAAAGTGATAAGTTTCATAGACGGTTGCTATGGGTAACCCAGGGGAATGCAGAAAGTGCAATTCTTAGCAGTCCTCATCATAGAGGGCAGTGCTACATATGCATAAAGCTAATTTGTGTTTTGAACCAAATGACTTCACTTTCAAGGTATTTGGAGAAGGAATGTTAATTGCAGTGGTTTCAGACTTTATTCAGCAATATATATATATTAAGGGAGCCGGTAATCTGACAGTAGCTGGCATGGGAGAAAGTATTTAGGTTTTTCTCCAAGGTTTAGGTCAAAAGGTTATCTTTGAGAAAATAGTTGAATTAAACTAAATTCCCCAAACTTTTATACAGACAAACAGTGCCCCCTGTTGGTGATGGTGAGGTAGAGGTACATAGTAAATGAGGCCCCATCTGATCTATTATCAGGTGGAAAACAAAATCCACGCCCACATTTCTTAAAGATAAAATTTTAAAGATTAAAGGTAAGAGAAGAAGAGATGGAGAAGGGAGAAGGAAGTAGGAGGACTCGGAGGAGGTTCTGGCACACTGATGGGAGACATTTGAAGTTGATGGCGGGCTATTCAAGGGATCCGAGACACCAAAGTGACCCCTCAGACAACAGACGTTGAAGTTTTCGGTAAAGTATACATTTCTTTTTTTCTATAGGCAATTTGTTTGCCATATACATCTGACTGAACCATTATTATCCTTATAGCATCAAGATTTGAATTTAGATCATTCTAACTGCAGTATGACCGGTCTATGGTCTAATCTTGGGAGATTATACGCGTATGTATTATATACCCTTGAGGCTGATTTCAGTTCATAGCAAATGGTGCAGTAGTGATGTATACACAAAATAAATTAAATTAACTTAGTGGAAGTTTATCTTCATCCCGACAGTGCTGTATTTTGGCCTAGGCCAACAAGGCCCAGGCCTAGGGCGGCACTATGCAGGGGGGCAGCAGAAAAGCCGCCCCCCCTTCACCTGAGACTCTATTGGCCACTGGTTGCTCTCTCACCCCCCCCTCTCTCTCTCTCTCACTCACTGCCTCTCAACCACCCCCCCATCTCTCTCCCTCTCTCACCTCTCTATTTCTCTCTCATCCCCCTCTCTCTCTCTCTCACCCCCCCCTCTCTCTCCCCCCCTCTCTCTCATACCACCTCTCTCTCTCTCATCCCCCAATCTCTTGTTCTCTCTCTAACCCCCCTCTCTCTCTCATCCCCTTCTCAACCCCTCTCTCTCTCCCCCCCTCCTCTCCCCCCTCTCTCTCTCTCATCCCCCTCTGTCACCCCCCTCTCTCTCTCATCCCCCCTCTCTTTCGCTCTCTATCTCATCCCCCTCTCTCATCCCCCCTCTCTCTCGCTCTCTATCTCATCCCCCCTCTCTTTCTCTCTCACCCCCCCTCTCTCTCTCTCTTACCACCCTCTCTCTCATCCTCTCTCTCTTTTATCCCCCCCCTCTCTCTCTCTCACCCCCCCCTCTCTCTCCCCCCCTCTCTCTCATACCACCTCTCTCTCTCATCCCCCAATCTCTCGTTCTCTCTCTAACCCCCCTCTCTCTCTGATCCCCTTCTCACCTCCTCTCTCTCTCACCCCTCCTCCCCCCCCCTCTCTCTCTCTCATCCCCCTCTGCCACCCCCTCTCTCTCTCACCCCCCCTCTCTTTCGCTCTCTATCTCATCCCCCCTCTCTCTCGCTCTCTATCTCATCCCCCCTCTCTTTCTCTCTCACCCCCCCTCTCTCTCTCTTACCCCCCTCTTTCTCATCCTCTCTCTCTTTTATCCCCCCTCTCTCTCTCACCCCCCCTCTCTCTCTCATCATCTCTCTCATCCCTCCCTCTCTCTCTCTCTCTTTGGTCTCCCCCCTCTCTCTCTCACCCCCTCTCTCTTTCATCCCCCCTCTCTCTCTCCCTCCCTCACCCACCCCCTCTCTCTTTCTCTCTCACCAACCCCTCTCTCTCTCTCCCACCCCCTCTCACAACCCCCCCTCTCGTGAGATCTCAGGGGTTCATGCTGGGACTTGTAGTCCTTCAAATTTGGAGGGAGTCCAATACGTTAAAAAAGGAGTGGGGCAAATTTACATAGGAGGGGGCGCCCAATTTTAGTCTTGCCTAGGGCAGCACAAAACCAAAATACACCACTGGGTCCCGAATACATTCTTGGCTTATAGCCGGTTTGGTGCACGAAGTAATAATTTTGGTCCATGCATTTTTAAAACATTGAGTTGTAAATGTCGATTGGCTGAGAGAAGTCACGTGTCAAATCTGTATAATTTTGTTTCCCTATTTTGTGAGCTGATGAGAAGCTATTAATCATATTCCAGAAGTTACGTGTTTTGGTTACATTGATATTCTGTAATAATATTCTTTGATTGCATTTCTCACATTTCCTGTGTGATAGATATTACTGAATTTTGTTCTGCATTTTGTGTTTTTTTACCAGTTATCTTTTTGACATTATTCTGCTCTGATTTCATAAAATTATATATTTTTTGAACAAAATTGTATTCCTCTTATCTTCAGGTTAGCGCCAATAAAACGATATCGAGTTTTTGTTGATTTAAGGAATGAAAACGGTATTATTAGTAGTAATCAGCATGGATTCATGAAAAATCGTTCTTGCCAAACCAATCTATTAATCTTCTACGATGAAGTGAGCTGCCATCTAGATAAAGGAAGGCCTGTGGATGTGGTGTATATGGATAAAGGAAGGCCTGTGGATGTGGTGTATCTGGATAAAGGAAGGCCTGTGGATGGGGTGTTTCTGGATAAAGGAAGGCCTGTGGATGTGGTGTATCTGGATAAAGGAAGGCCTGTGGATGTGGTGTATATGGATAAAGGAAGGCCTGTGGATGTGGTGTATCTGGATAAAGGAAGGCCTGTGGATGGGGTGTTTCTGGATAAAGGAAGGCCTGTGGATGTGGTGTATCTGGATAAAGGAAGGCCTGTGGATGTGGTGTATCTGGATAAAGGAAGGTCTGTGGATGTGGTGTATCTGGATAAAGGAAAGCCTGTGGATGTGGTGTATCTGGATAAAGGAAGGTCTGTGGATGTGGTGTATCTGGATAAAGGAAGGTCTGTGGATGTGGTGTATCTGGATAAAGGAAGGTCTGTGGATGGGGTGTTTCTGGATAAAGGAAGGCCTGTGGATGTGGTGTATCTGGATAAAGGAAGGCCTGTGGATGTGGTGTATCTGGATAAAGGAAGGTCTGTGGATGTGGTGTATCTGGATAAAGGAAAGCCTGTGGATGTGGTGTATCTGGATAAAGGAAGGTCTGTGGATGTGGTGTATCTGGATAAAGGAAGGTCTGTGGATGTGGTGTATCTGGATAAAGGAAGGTCTGTGGATGGGGTGTTTCTGGATAAAGGAAGGCCTGTGGATGTGGTGTATCTGGATAAAGGAAGACCTGTGGATGTGGTGTATCTGGATAAAGGAAAGCCTGTGGATGTGGTGTATCTGGATAAAGGAAGGTCTGTGGATGTGGTGTATCTGGATAAAGGAAGGTCTGTGGATGTGGTGTATCTGGATAGAGGAAGGTCTGTGGATGTGGTGTATCTGGATAAAGGAAGGCCTGTGGATGTGGTGTATCTGGATAAAGGAAGGTCTGTGGATGTGGTGTATCTGGATAAAGGAAGGTCTGTGGATGTGGTGTATCTGGATAAAGGAAGGTCTGTGGATGTGGTGTATCTGGATAGAGGAAGGTCTGTGGATGTGGTGTATCTGGATAAAGGAAGGTCTGTGGATGTGGTGTATCTGGATAAAGGAAGGTCTGTGGATGTGGTGTATCTGGATAAAGGAAGGTCTGTGGATGTGGTGTATCTGGATAAAGGTAAGCCTGTGGATGTGGTGTATCTGGATAAAGGAAGACCTGTGGATGTGGTGTATCTGGATAAAGGTAAGCCTGTGGATGTGGTGTATCTGGATAAAGGAAGGCCTGTGGATGTGGTGTATCTGGATAAAGGAAGGTTTGTGGATGTGGTGTATCTGGATAAAGGAAGGTCTGTGGATGTGGTGTATCTGGATAAAGGAAGGTCTGTGGATGTGGTGTATCTGGATAAAGGAAGACCTGTGGATGTGGTGTATCTGGATAAAGGAAGGTCTGTGGATGTGGTGTATCTGGATAAAGGAAGGTCTGTGGATGTGGTGTATCTGGATAAAGGAAGGTCTGTGGATGTGGTGTATCTGGATAAAGGTAAGCCTGTGGATGTGGTGTATCTGGATAAAGGAAGGTCTGTGGATGTGGTGTATCTGGATAAAGGTAAGCCTGTGGATGTGGTGTATCTGGATAAAGGAAGGTCTGTGGATGTGGTGTATCTGGATAAAGGAAGGCCTGTGGATGTGGTGTATCTGGACTTTGCAAAGGCCTTTGACACCGTTCCCCACAAACGCTTACTGTTCAAACTAAGGAAGGTAGGTATGGACCATAAGGTGAGTACCTGGGTAGAGAACTGGCTCCAGGGGAGAGTACAGAGGGTGGTGATTAATGGGGAGTACTCGGATTGGGCGGGTGTGGAAAGTGGGGTCCCCCAGGGTTCTGTCCTGGGACCAATCCTGTTTATTTATTCATAAATGATCTAGAGGAGGGGATATCTAGCACAATCTCAGTATCTGCGCATGATACTAAACTAAGCATGCCAATATCTTCTATGCAGGATATGGAAACCTTATGTTGAAAAATGTAAAGTAATGCACTTGGGGGCCAGAAACCAGAAAGCAAGCTACTCACTAGGGGGTGAACCTCTGGGTGAGTCTAGGATGGAAAGGGACCTGGGGGTACTGATAGACAACAGGCTTGGCAGTGGCATGCAATGCCAAGCCGCTGCAAGTAAAGCCAACAGAATACTGGGATGTATAAAAAAGGGGATTCACTCCAGAAATAAAGAGATTATTCTCCCACTCTACAAGACTCTGGTCCGGCCACATCTGGAGTATGCTGTCCAGTTCTGGGCACCGGTCCTCAGGAAGGATGTGCTGGAACTGGAGAGAGTCCAGAGAAGGGCAACAAAAATAATTAGGGGAATGGAGGACATCAGCTATGAGGAAAGACTACAAGCACTGAACCTATTCTCTCTGGAGAAAAGACGATTGAGGGGGGATATGATATCAATGTACAAATACTGTACTGGTGACCCTAGCATAAGGAACAAACTATTCAGAGAAAGGGAATACAATAAGACACGTGGCCACTCACTAAAACTAGAGGAAAGGCGGTTTAACCTTAAAGAGCGTAAGGGGTTCTTCACTGTCAGATCGGTAAGGATGTGGAATTCTCTTCCACAAGCAGTCGTATCAGCAGGGAGCATCGATAGTTTCAAAAAACTATTAGATGGGCACCTTAAAGACCACAACATACAGGGGTATACAATGTACAACATACAGGGGTATACAATGTACAACATACAGGGGTCTACAATGTACAACATACAGGGGGTATACAATGTACAACATACAGGGGGTATACAATGTACAACATACAGGGGTATACAATGTACAACATACAGGGGTATACAATGTACAACATACAGGGGTATACAATGTACAACATACAGGGGTCTACAATGTACAACATACAGGGGGTATACAATGTACAACATACAGGGGGTATACAATGTACAACATACAGGGGTATACAATGTACAACATACAGGGGTATACAATGTACAACATACAGGGGTATACAATGTACAACATACAGGGGTATACAATGTACAACATACAGGGGGTATACAATGTACAACATACAGGGGGTATACAATGTACAACATACAGGGGTATACAATGTACAACATACAGGGGGTATACAATGTACAACATACAGGGGGTATACAATGTACAACATACAGGGGTATACAATGTACAACATACAGGTGGTATACAATGTACAACATACAGGGGTATACAATGTACAACATACAGGGGTATACAATGTACAACATACAGTGGGTATACAATGTACAACATACAGGGGTATACAATGTACAACATACAGGGGGTATACAATGTACAACATACAGGGGTATACAATGTACAACATACAGGGGTATACAATGTACAACATACAGGGGGTATACAATGTACAACATACAGGGGGTATACAATGTACAACATACAGGGGTATACAATGTACAACATACAGGGGTATACAATGTACGGTTAACAGCAAACACACACACACATCATAGGTTGAACTGGATGGACTGATGTCTTTTTTCAACCTCACTAACTATGTAACTATGGAAATAAGTTGAGAATCTCCTTACTTATAGATCCTTGCTTATTCCCATAAATAGACACGGCTTATCAGAGCAGTATAAACATTCTGATAAACACATCTAGTGTTTTATAGGAATAAAGGACATGTACACACTTTTAGCTGCTCCCATTGGTTTACAGGAGTTCTGGTCAAACTGGCTATGTTAGGCGAGATTCCCATCTATGAAGGTGGTGGTTGGTGCGTTTTTCTAGCACATTTTGCATTTCTGATGCATTCTGCGTTTTGTTCATGTAGTGCGACTTTGATGAGACTTTACACTCTCTGGCACTCAAGTAGCATCAAAGTCGCATAAAAGTAGTGCAGGAACCTAAATGTGTCCAAAGTTGCATTTTAAGGTTAAGGGTTAGTGGTAATCCTTAGGGTTGGGGTTATATAGTTAGCATTCTACACCTAAGAATTACCCCTAACCCTAACATTTAACCCTAACCCTTAACCTTAAAATTCTACTTTGGACACATTTAGGTTCCTGCACTACTTTTATGCTACTTGAGTGCCAGGGAGTGTAAAGCCTCATCAAAGTCGCACTACATGAACAGAACTCTCATATTTTCCTATTAGCAGAATGCATCAAACACACAACACTTGAATTTTTGGTTCAGGTCCATTGAAGCCTATTTCACGCAAAACACAACCTGCTGTGGGAGAAAAGTCCCTGACCCTTTCCAAAAATGCAGAGGCTGAAAAACACATAGATGTGAACGTGTCCCATAGGAAACTATTTACATTTTGCAGAAACGCACTAAAAAAATGCATAGGGGCTAATAAAAGTCAACAATAGCCTGACCTTCTGACAGATTTGACCCATGTCATGTATGAGACTACAGTGCCATCTAGATTTTGGAGTTAGGAAGTTTTTCCTCATAGAAAATAATGTAGAAAGGAAGTAGATAGAAAGGGCAACACCCATGAAGGAATGATTGGACCAAAGAAGGGACTTCACCTGGGGGTGACACTAAATCTACACTATGAGAGAACCCGGTTTCCTGTAAACACTCGGGTAGACTGGAGTCCTGATTGTTACAGAGATTCTGAACCAATTATAATGTAAGCTGAGAGACTTTTAGTTTCTCCTTATAGAATACAGACCATTGTCAATGCTCATTAGCTAGGAAGGTTAGATAGCGTGTGCATGTGTGTTATATTTGTACTACTCTGTATGTCTTGTACTGTTTTCCTAAGCAGCAATGGGCCGAACACCCCCCTGTTGGGTTTGCTGAATGGGGTAAATGTTCTAACCTGAACAGGAAAAATCAAAAAGGTGACATAGTCCTTATATGCAAGTAATTGGCTATAAAAGGGGTGTGGTTGTCCAGGTATGGGGGTCAGGGTACTGCCCTGGGGGACATGTATTAATAAAAATTTTTTTAAAAACAATCTTTTTCCCAGGAGCAGTGATTTTAACCAGTTCCGGACCACCCACCGCAGTTTTATGTCGGTACTTTGACGTTAAATACCGGGGTTATGGCAGCAGACAGCAGATAGCAGCCATAACCCCGGTATTTTTTTAAACTGCCGGCGGTCCTCTTTCACATAAGGGTGGTCCCAATGGCGCATTCACTGCGGGATCACCCTTACGGTGCAACGGGAGAGGTGCCCCCCCACTGCTTCCCGGTTATTTTCTCCGCTTACCGGTCCCGCCGGTAGTGGGGAAAACGATCCGGTTCCCGCTCCTCACAGGCAGGAAGTTGAGTGAGGGCAAGATTTGTTAGGTAGGGTGTCATGGTTTCCAGATATGCCTACTGGGAAGGAAGTCTCCCCACTGGCTCCTGTGAGAGGCTTCTCATAGGGCAGTGGAGGAAGCCCAATCAGGGGGCATATCCAAGCTTGTAACTACCCCAGAAGGCAGATTATGCCGCAGAGGATTCTGGGAGTAGGTATAAGTTTGGGGGAAGTTCGTGACACAGTGTCTTTGGCGGAGTTTGGAGTCCCAGGAGGGAGAGTACGGCTGTCTCTCCTCCTGTTTGAGGAAGCGGATGTCTCGGGGTGTCACCTGAGAGTCCAGAGAGTGCTGAGTGAGCTGAGGGGATCCGGTGTGCCGAGAGCCTGCGGAGAGCGAGAGGGGTCCAGTCCCAAGAAAGCCTACACAGGTCGTGAGTATTGAGGCTTGCCCCTGGGGGTCTGCCTAGAGTCAGAGGGGACCACTCCGGGAGAGGTTCTGGGATCCAGTGTCAGCTAGCTGTAAAGGGGGTACATAGGTTGAGGACCCTGAAGTTATAGAGGGGGTGTGTAACAGATCCCCAATACTTGGACCAAGTATTTCTGTCTTAGGTCCCCAGAATCTCCAGTGATGCAGTCCTGGCCCTTCAATTCCCCCCAAACATCAGCCTCCAGCTTGATGAAGGTTAAAACAAATGACACTTTATTCACCAACTCAACTTCCAATATATATCCAGTTTTAGGAGCTTGATTACATCATGCAAATGTATTGGATACAGAACATAATTAACATACCTGGCCATCTGGACAGACACAAGTGAATGAGACTGCAACATTACCATAATTAATTCAACAAACCACAAACCCAAAACATAGTCGAATACACATTCCTAGAAGTGTGGACACACTTAACCTCTAAACAGATGAAAGCAGGAGACATCGGCTCTCAGACAGCCCGTCTCCAATTTCAACACACCTTATTAGAACTGTCAATACACATCCCCCCCAGTATACCAAAGCTGAGTCTTAGGTCATTAGCATCTGTTTAGTCTCTCAGCTTTAGGCCTGTAACATTGATCCCAGTCTGAGTCCGTGTCTTGGGGTGACATGGATTTGAGCCCAAAGCACCACTACTCCCATGGTCCCCCAGCACATATCCCCACACAGGTTATAGGTCCGAATAGCTGGTTTCGTCACATTGCTCCCCCCAAGTTCCATGGAGCGGCATACCCACCTAGACCCTGACGGGTTGGTTCGGGGATGTCCGGGGAGAACCATTAGGGTTCCAGCTCAGTCTTCCGGGATAAGCCATCTGCATTGGCATTTTGTGTTCCGGGGCGGTACTGTAGGGTAAAATTGTAAGGTTGCAGCGCCAGGCTCCAACGTAGCAAATGGGGTTATCTCCAGCCACTCTGTTGAGCTAGACAAGGGGGTTATGGTCAGTCATCAGGGTGAAGGGACGCCCATAGAGGTAGGGTTGTAACTTTTTCAAGGCTCAAACAAGAGCCAGGCAGTCCTTCTCGATGGTGGCATAGCTGACTTCTCGGGGTAGGAGTTTGCGTCTGAGATAGGCCACTGGGTGTTCCATCCCGTCGTCTCCCACCTGACTCAATACAGCTCCCAGCCCAAACATGGAGGCATCTTTGTGAACAAGAAACTTTTTAGCATGGTTTGGAGCGGCCAACACAGGTGCCTCGCTCAGCGCGGTCTTGAGTCTCTGGAAAGCAGCCTCGCACTCTGGGGACCACACTACCTGTCTGGGAAGGGACTTCCTAGTGAGGTCCGTGAGGGGTTTGGCCAGGGTGCTATACTCAGGGACGAATTTCCTATAATAGCCCGCAGTCCCTAAAAATGCTAAGACTTGCGTTTTGGTCCGGGGCTGGGGCCAGTTAGCAATTGCTTCTACCTTGGCGGGTTTGGGCCGCTGATTGCTAGAACCTACCCTATGGCCGAGGTACTGTACCTCCGCCATGCCTACATGGCACTTATCCGGCTTCAAAGTGAGTCCGGCCACCTGGATTCGCTTCAGTACCATAGACAAGTGCTTCAGGTGGTCCTCCCATGTGCGGCTGTAGACTGCGATGTCATCCAAATACGCACATGCAAAGTCCTGAAATCCCTCTAGGAGTTGGTCAGCCATTTGCTGGAAAGTAACCGGAGCATTCTTCATCCCAAATGGCATAACCCGACACTGGTATAACCTGAATGGGGTGACAAATGCCGACTTGGGGATGGCTGCCGGGTCCAGGGGGATTTGCCAATACCCTTTGCACAGGTCTAGGGTAGTCAAGTAGTGTCCCCCAGCCATGCGATCGAGCAATTCATCGATCCGAGGCATGGGGTAAGCGTCCGTGACAGTCCGGTCATTAAGTCTCCGGTAGTCGATACAGAAGCGAGTCGTGCCATCTCGCTTCGGTACCAGCACTACTGGCGAGGCCCAGGGACTCTGAGAGGGCTCGATGACCCCCAGTTTTAGCATCTCCTGAATCTCTTTCCGCATGCTATCCCTAACCGCTTCAGGAATACGGTAGGGTTGCTGCCGCAGGGGGGTTTCTCCCTGGGTCTCCACTCGATGGACCGCAGCGGAGGTGTACCCGGGTACACTGGAAAACATTACCTGATATTCCTGAAGCAGTTGGGTGGCCTCAGCTTTCTGAACGGGGTCTAGTTTTTCCCCTAGCCCGACCTGCTCTACCGTACCTGGAGGCGAAACGAGCAATTCGGGTAGAGGAAGTCCCTCGCTATCTTCTGACGATGGGGCACATACCACTGCCACATCCTCTACTCACTCCAAGTAGGGTTTAAGCATGTTCACATGAAAGGATCTCCGTATACTTTCATCGGAACATTTCCCTACAATGTAGGTGGTGTCGCTTATCTGTTCCACTACCTTAAATGGTCCCTGCCAAGCGGCCTGAAGCTTGTCCTTCTTAGTCGGCTTCAGGGCTAGTACCTTTTGTCCAATCTCTAAGACCCTATCCCGGGCCCCCCTATCGTACCACCATTTCTGGCGCTGCTGAGCAACCTGCAGGCTCTCCCTCACGGAGTTGGTGAGCGTCTGCAATCGATCCCTCAACTCCAGAACGTAAGGGACAATAGGTATTCCGCCCTCTCCTGTGTCACCCTCCCAGTGCTCCCGTATTAGGTCCAGGGGTCCCCAAACTTTTCTCCCATATAGAAGTTCGAAGGGGGAGAACCCGTGGATGCCTGAGGTACTTCACGGTAGGCAAACAGGAGGTGGGGGAGAAACCTTTCCCAGCGTGGACATGAGTCGGTGAACGCCTTAAGCATCTGTTTTCGCGTGCCATTGAAACGTTCACAAAGTCCGTTGGTCTGAGGATGGTAGGGGGAGCTGAACAGGGGCTTGAATCCGCAACTCTGCCATAACTGTTGAGTCACAGCTGCAGTGAACTGAGTCCCCTGGTCAGATAAAATTTCCCGGGGAAATCCTACCCTCGTAAAGATCTTCACTAGGGCCTCAGCCACCGTCTCTGCCTCTATATTGGAAAGGGCCACAGCCTCCGGATATCTAGTAGCATAGTCTACTACCGTGAGGATGTAGCTTTTTCCCGAGGAGCTGGGCCTTCTGAGGGGGCCTATCAAATCCACTGCTACCCGGTGGAACGGTTCCTCTATGATAGGTAAAGGATGGAGTTTGGCTTTAGGATGGTCACCCCTCTTTCCTATCCTTTGGCAGGTGTCACATGTCCTGCAATAATTCTGCATGTCCCATGTGACTCCTGGCCAGAGGAAGGTCTGGGTGAGCCGGTCTTTGGTTTTCCGGACACCCAGATGTCCAGCTAGGGGAATGTCATGGCTGAGCTTGAGTAGCTCAGCCCTATACTTACGGGGCACTATTAACTGTCTTTTGGGAATTCGCGCAGCCCCGCTCCCTGCTCCCCCAGTAACCCGGTATAGCAGCCCTTTCTCCCACTCAAATCTCTCCTGAGATATATCTCCCTGCGGGGACGCTGCCTCTTTCCTATACCCGGCTAAAGTAGAGTCGTGCCTCTGTTCTTGCTCAAAGTCCTGGGGAGTATTCCAGAATGGGAGGAGGACTTCTGATAAGGGAGAGACAACGGGTCCTACCTGTGGTTCCTCCGAGTGCAATGGCTCCCCCCGGCAAGCTTGTGCTCTTGTAGTCACTGGGCACGCTTCCTCTGAGTCAAGATGGGTAAGTTGAGAGGTCAGGCAGCCAAGATCATTCCCCAGCAACACTTCTGCAGGCAACTCCTTCATGATGCCGACCTCTAGGTGTTTGGCGCCTGCACCCCAGTTGATGTGTACACGGGCAGTGGGAAGCTTATGGATGGCCCCTCCCGCCACTCGAACCGCCACAGTCCTGTTATTGTGGGCTTGAGCCCGTATCTTGTGCGGCTGTACCAGGGTGAGGGTGGCGCCGTGTCTCTCAAGGCCCGCGCTTCCTGCCCGTCAATGGTGACCCACTGCCGATGGTGCTTCCGGTTGTAGTCTGCCGCTAGGACCAGATTGGCCTCATGTAGCACCATCCACTGTTCTTCGCTGTGTCCTAGGGCAGGGGCCACTTCTTGATCATAGCAATGAGCCGCGGCCCAGGCTGGTTGTGGCGCTGGTCTCTCCCAGCCCCCTCGGTTCTGGTGGGGACAGTTCCGTTTAAGATGCCAGGATTGCTGGCAGTTGTAGCAACATAAAGGCTGGCGTCGAGGAGATGTTGGAGGGTAGGTAGTAGGTCTGGATGGTGGTAAAGATGCTGGCACCGGGTAGGAGGGCTTAAAGGTGGGATGCCCTCCCCTCGGTTCTGTCTTCCTCCCATCGTGATACTCATCCGCCAACCGCGCTGCCTCCTCCACTGTGCCCGGCTTCCTATCCCTTACCCAGTCCCTGGTTTCCGTGGGAGTGTGCTCGAAAAATTGTTCTAATAATAGCAACTGTATAGCATCCTCCAAAGTCTTGGCTTGACAGCCCTGCATCCAACTCAGGGCCGCATTGGTGCATTCTGAATGCCCATTCGGCATAAGAATCTGGGTTCCCTTTCCTCAGTCCCCGAAACTTCCTGTGGTAAGCTTCTGGAGTGACATCATATCGAGCTAGCAAAATGTCCCTTACCCGCTCATAGTCGTGGATGGCTGAGTCGGGAACTGCCCGGTAAGCTTCCGCCACTCTGCCGGAGAGTTTACTGCTCAATATTGCAGCCCAATTTTCTCGCTCCAGCCCTTCCAGAGCGCACTGTCTCTCGAAATCCTGCAAGTAAGTGTCAATCTCCATTTCCCCGTCAATTACTTTTTTAAAAGCAGCATAGTTAATCTTTTTGCGCTGCCCTCCATTACTAGATCCGGGTTGGGATGAAGTTCCGGCTTGGCACAGGTTCGTCTGGGGTGCCATTTGCAATGCGTTCCCCTACTCCATGATCCTCACTACAATGTCCTGTGGAGGGTTCGGTCCCAACTGACTGAGTCTCCAGATTACCTTCTGTTGAAACTCTGCTTCCTCCCGACTCACGCCCACTGCACTGCTGGCTTGGTCGCTCTCCATCAATTCGGTAATGAGTGTAGCTCTCTTTTTGTTACTCGCCGACTGACCCCAAGCTTCCAGTAGATCTTTCAGTGTCGCTCTCTTTAACTTCTCGTACCACTGGGCCATTCACTAGTTCTCCTTGCTTGGGAATTCCTTTCGATCCCACCACTTGCCACCAGTGTAACAGATCCCCAATACTTGGACCAAGTATTTCTGTCTTAGGTCCCCAGAATCTCCGGTGATGCAGTCCTGGCCATTCAATTCCCCCCAAACATCAGCCTCCAGCTTGATGAAGGTTAAAACAAATGACACTTTATTCACCAACTCAACTTCCAATATATATCCAGTTTTAGGAGCTTGATTACATCATGCAAATGTATTGGATACAGAACATAATTAACATACCTGGCCATCTGGACAGACACAGGTGAATGAGACTGCAACATTATCATAATTAATTCAAAAAACCCAAAACATAGCCGAATACACATTCCTAGAAGTGTGGACACACTTAACCTCTAAACAGATGAAAGCAGGAGACATCGGCTCTCAGACAGCCCGTCTCCAATTTCAACACACCTTATTAGAACTGTCAATACACATCCCCCCAGTATACCAAAGCTGAGTCTTAGGTCATTAGCATCTGTTTAGTCTCTCAGCTTTAGGCCTGTAACATTGATCCCAGTCTGAGTCCATATCTTGGGGTGACATGGATTTGAGTCCAAAGCACCACTACTCCCATGGTCCCCCAGCACATATCCCCACACAGGTTATAGGTCCAAATAGCTGGTTTCGTCACAGGGTGCATAGTCAGTGGACCCTGAAGAGTTCAAGTTAAAGGGGGCACCTGCAGTTGGGCCCTGAATTGTACAGAGCGTGTGTCAGTTTCCAGCACAGCTATACAGAGTTCTACTTCATACTACCTCAAGCTAGCCAAAGCGGAGGACAGTATTCAGTGACTTACCCAGCTAAACAGTGTCAGGAGTTCTACAGTTCTCAGTCCTGGATCTTCTGGACTAAAAGTTCGAGGATTCAGCACTTCTGTGTTCTACAAAGTATTCTCAGCGTTAGTGAGCGTTGGCTGGCGTCAAGGAAGCACCAACAGGTGTTTTCAGGAGTAAAAGTCCCAAGTGTGTATAGTTTAAGCCTCAAGGAGTATCCTACTCATTCCCTTCTCCCATCCCCTACAAAACCAATAAAAACCACAAACAAAGATGCCGGAGTTGTTGCTTCATCAGTTGTCACACCCAGGGTCACAGCTCACATGGGCTGGGGAAAGTACCGGTACTGATGGCAGACCCACATCAGGCCATGGGCCTGGAAACCTTGCTACATCTGTAAGCAGTTTGTATATGTAACATCCTTGTTTAGTAAAAGCACATTAATATACTTCAAGGTCTTCATTTCCTCACTTTACTACAAAGTAGCTGAAAAGATACAAAGAAAACATCTCTGGGTAACATACCTGATAAGGATGTTCCTTCCAGGTGTTCTATGACCCCGGGATTGCTGGCTTGGAGAGCTTGGTAGAAGAAGTCCTTGTCAGGGATGCTCCATCCTCTGCTGAACTGATACAGACCCCTCATCTTCTCCTGGGGGGTCTCCTTAGCCTTCACAGTGTCATAATGTTCCTGAGTCAGAAGACCTTCTTGTAGTAGATTGTCCAACACTGGAGGTATCATAGCGATCCGCTGGATGAGCTCTTCCCGATACCGATCTACAAAGTGCTCCTCACCTTCAGTACAAGAATATAAATCACATGGTCACATGACTTCTACTTCATATATAATAGATCACATCTGTATAGATGGTAATATGTATTCTGGATGGATTTATTATTAGGGGTTAGTGATTCTGCCCGGGTTCCATTCACCAATGGTGAAATCCAGTAATCATGAACATCGTGGAGGACCCTACTGAAATCTATGGGAGGTAAATCTTGAAGTTCTGGACATTTTTAGGGCTGATAGGAAAACTATTGTCAAAATATGCAAAGGAAGCTAAACAACATAAAATACAGCGGGGGAGGGTCTTTTCTTGTGACTTTGAGGACAGCATTGGAAATGCATTAAAGTGATTGTAAAGGCGGAAGGTGCATTCTATGCATGAAGATAGAAAGCCTTCAGTGTGCAGCAGCCCCCTCAGCCCCCCCTAATACCTGAGCCCCCTTTAGCCCCCAACCACCCTAATATATACCTGAGCTCCCCCAATCCCCCATAATACTTACCTGAGCCCCCCTCCCCAATCCCCCCTAATACTTACCTGAGCCCCCTCTCCATGCAGCAATGTTGCAGGAGTTTCTTGGCTGCCCGAGACTGTCCCTCCTCATTGGCTGAGACAGCAGGGCAGCGCAATTGGCTCCCGCCGCTGTCAATCAAAGTCAGTGAGCCAATGAGGAGAAAGAAAGGGTGGGGCAGGGCTGAGCCATGGCTCCATGTCTGAATGGACACAAGGAGCTGTGGCTCGGGTGTCCCCATAGCAAGCTGCTTACTGTGCATGCAGGTAAGTGATTCTGCACAGGAGAGCCGCCTTGCCATGGTATATATGGACAGAATACGGTCAGAAAGCGATTAAGGACATAGCGGGCGTCTTCCCAACCCACGGCTTAACAACCAGCTATTCTTCACACAGAATTCCAATCCTTCCAAAAATTTGGAATTCATTAGAAAACAAATAAATGAAACAAACTTCAATGAAATTCGTTACTATTTCATTCAGAGATTCTGTCACAATTTGTATGCGCGTGAAACTAATTGCACATGTCTAATGGGGCCCCTCTTATCCCTCTCACTGTGACTGACATATGGTGGGAGGAGCAGACAGATCTACATAGACTCCCAGCTGCTGCAAGAACCGTCATCTGTCAGATAGGATCCTTCCATAAATCCCCAGTAGTGTGCCCCTCCCCCAGCGTGGGCCCTTTGGCATGTGACCTGGGCTCTCTGATCCCCCTGCTGACCCAGGACGGGTATGGCGGGTGCCCCAGGATAGAAGGGAAGGAGACCAGTGATCATTCTATTGCTGATCTCCTCTTTCTAGTAAGAACCGGAAAGCAATGTGAATTCCATCACTTCCGGGTCCGACTGTCACTTCCCCTTCAATGGAGGCTTGGTGAGGTCTAAATGACCCGGGATGTCTTATTAAAGAGAACCTGTCATTACAAAATATTATCACAGGGGGACTTTTGTTCCCTATGTCATAAATGTAGCACTGTCCCCGCAGGAAATGCCGAGTATGATGTTGTCGGGTCCCACTGGTTACCAGCACTGAATTATCTTTGGAATAAGTCCCTGGATCCCACCTTGTTCCCGATGACTGGTCACATGATGGGCCCCCCTGGTTACCAGCACTCAATTACCTTTGGAATAAGTCCCTAGATCCCACCTTGTTCCTGATGACTGGTCACATGATGGGCCCCCCTGGTTACCAGCACTCAATCACCTTTGGAATAAGTCCCTGGATCCCACCTTGTTCCTGATGACTCGTCACATGATGGGCTCCCCTGGTTACCAGCACTCAATTATCTTTGAAATAAGTCCCTGGATCCCACCTTGTTCCTGATGACTCGTCACATGATGGGCCCCCCTGGTTACCAGCACTCAATTACATTGGAATAAGTCCCTGGATCCCACCTTGTTCCTGATGACTCATCACATGATGGGCCCCCCTGGTTACCAGCACTCAATTACCTTTGGAATAAGTCCCTGGATCCCACCTTGTTCCTGATGACTCATCACATGATGGGCCCCCCTGGTTACCAGCACTGAATTACAATGGAATAAGTCCCTGGATCCCACCTTGTTCCTGATGACTCATCACATGATGGGTCCCCCTGGTTACCAGCACTCAATAACCTTTGGAATAAGTCCCTGGATCCCACCTTGTTCCTGATGACTCGTCACATGATGGGCCCCCCTGGTTACCAGCACTCAATCACCTTTGGAATAAGTCCCTGGATCCCACCTTGTTCCTGATGACTCATCACACGACGGGCTCCCCTGGTTACCAGCACTCAATTATCTTTGAAATAAGTCCCTGGATCCCACCTTGTTCCTGATGACTCGTCACATGATGGGCCCCCCTGGTTACCAGCACTCAATTACATTGGAATAAGTCCCTGGATCCCACCTTGTTCCTGATGACTCATCACATGATGGGCCCCCCTGGTTACCAGCACTCAATTACCTTTGGAATAAGTCCCTGGATCCCACCTTGTTCCTGATGACTCATCACATGATGGGCCCCCCTGGTTACCAGCACTGAATTACAATGGAATAAGTCCCTGGATCCCACCTTGTTCCTGATGACTCATCACATGATGGGTCCCCCTGGTTACCAGCACTCAATAACCTTTGGAATAAGTCCCTGGATCCCACCTTGTTCCTGATGACTCGTCACATGATGGGCCCCCCTGGTTACCAGCACTCAATCACCTTTGGAATCTGTACTGAGAGAGAAGCTGTGGAAGCTGTGCTGAGAGAGAAGCCGGAAGCTGTGCTGTGTGTGTGCGGACAAGCTGCGTGCGGTGAGGGAGCCGTGTGCTGTGCTGAGCCGGGTGCTGTGTGTGAGGAGGAAGAGGAGCTGCGGGAAACAAGAGCGGGGGACCGGTTACTTGTGACTGAGCAGCGGCGGAGGAGGGCCAGAAGGAGGGAGCGACAGCAGCAGGGACGTGAGTAGGATAACGGAAGCCGGGCGCGCATGCCAAGGACCCCAGGGATGGGACAGAGAGGGCAGAGAGCGGGGGTAGCAGCGGCGGACGGAAACAGCACGATACTGAGGAGAGCGTTCCCGGGAGGAGGAGAGGAGGAGGAGACTGTCCCCAGTGTGTGAGGCAGCAGCAGCAGCTGCAAGCAAGGCAGGGGAAAGAGCTGTGTGACTGGGCTCGGTGAACCAATAGCCGTGTGACTGTGCTATGCGACTGATAGCCGTGTGACTGTGCTCTGCGACTGATAGCCATGTGACTGTGCTCTGCGACTGATAGCCGTGTGACTGTGCTCTGTCACTGATAGCCGTGGGACTGTGCTCTGCGACTGATAGCCGTGTGACTGTGCTCTGCGACTGATAGCTGTGTGACTGTGCTCTGTGCCCGATAGCTGTGTGACTGTGCTCTGCGACCAATAGCAATCTGGGACTGATCTAGCGATCTGCGACTGATATCGATCTGTGACTGACCGACCGGATCTGCGACTGATAGCGATCTGTGACTGGCCGTACTCTGTGACTGATAGTAATCTGTGACTGACTGACCGTGCTCCACGACTGATAGCGATTTGTGACCAACCGACCGTGCCCTGCGACTGATAGCAATCTGTGACTGACTGACCGTGCTCTGTGACTGACTGACCGTGCTCTGTGACTGACAGAGATCTGTGACTGAGTGCTCTGCGACTGACTGACCGTGCTCTGCGACCGATAGCGATCTGCGACTGACTGTGCTCTGTGACTGATAGAATTTTGCGACCGACTGACCGTGCTTGCAACTGATAGTGATCTGCGACTGACCGTGCTCTGCGCCTGTTAACAATCTGCGACTGACTGACCGGCTCTGAGACTGATAGTGACCTGCAAGTGACCATGCTTTGCGACTGATAGCGACCTGTGACTGACTGACTGTGCTGCGACTGATGGCAATCTGTGACTGACTGACCGTGCTCTGCGACTGTTGAGATCTGTGACTGACTGTGCCCTGTGACTGACTGTGTCCTGTGACTGGCTGTGCCCTTGACTGACTGTGCACTGCGACCGACCGCGACTGACGGTGCCCTGCGACTGAGGTGCCCTGCGACTGACTGAGCGTGATCTTCGACTGAGTACCTGTGAAGACTGGTAAGTATCTTAGCGACTAGTGAGTATCTTAGCGACTGGTGAGCACCCCAGGTTTAGTACCAGGCGAGATAGAGGTAGTGTAGGTAAGGAAAAGCAGGTTGTTACAATTATCCCCATAGGGTAGTGGGTATTAATGTCCGACAGGATTGCGGATGCCACTCAGTGCACTTCCTGCTCCATGTATGCGTTCCTTGATGAACCAATGGAGGGCGAATACTGCTGTGCAAGATGTGTGCAACTTGTTTCTCTGGAAGCCCAGATCCTGGATCTAGAAAACATAGTGGCAACACTGCGTTGCATCAACAACCTGGAGAGGAGCTTGGACATTACCCATCAGGCGCTGGGAGGGGCCAGCATAGAGGAGGGAGGAGTAGAGGAGATGCAGGTGTGACGAGACCAGTCTCGCCACATTGCATTGGAGGAGCCTGGTTGCCCGCCTGCTGCCTTTGGACTATGGACCAGACTTTAAAAGACTTTGGCTCCATGGCGATTTGACTGTGTTTGTGGCATCTGAGCTCTGTTTGGATATGTTGAGCGCTCAGATCCAGGCTATCTGGGGATGGGTTGAATGTAGGGGTTCTGTTCAGTAGACTGGGAGTTATGCATTTTTGTGTCCTTTTGTGTTTCTTTAAACATGTGGCTAATGGAGCCTTGCCTCTCCTGGAAGCTAAAACGTATTCCTGTAAACTGTAAGGAACAGGAAGCCAACTCCTAATATGGGCATTACAGGAAGTTCTGAGGAGACGGGCGGTCTATTGACACTCAGAGTGATGTGTATTGAGGGCTCGTTAGGGAACCATTGTTCTGTGTCTGACTGTTGTGTGCATTGATTTCCCCCTGGGGCTTCTGTCTCCTTGCATTGGTCAAAGCTATCTGACCAATCACTATTGACTCATTCTCAAGCCCTCATTTGCATATGCTGGAGAGGACCTTGGTGAGGACTGCAAGTGCTTTGCAATTGACCAATGGGAAGGCAGTTGTTGGGGGAGGGATGTTCCAATTTCTGTATAAAAGTGTGCTCTGTTCTTCCAATAAATGTTGTTCCTGTTTTACCCTCATCTCGGAGCTTTGTCTCGTTATTGGGGGAATCTGCTGCAGGGATTGCTATGGTCTTCCATACTCCCTTAGAGAATCACTAAGCTCTTTTAAGAGCTTGTATAAGAGCTTGTTCGTGCTGCACTCTCTGGGGAAAGAGAGGTTCACCCACAGGAACCTGGGGCCTTGTCGTTGGTCCAGGGTGGGTAGGAGATGCCAAGACCCTAACCAAGCTGCGGCGGTTCGTGGAGTCTGAAGTGCTTACGGTGTCTGGTGGAGTCCTTGGAGCCCTCAGGAAGCACTAGGAGCATCTGTCAACGGAGGTACCTGCTCAGGGGTGCCCTGGTCCGTAACAGCAGGCATCAGAGGTATGCAGTTGGGTGACCGTTAGGAAGGGTAATGGGAAGAGTGTCAGGGAGGCCAGTCCTGAGTTGGTTCACCCTAACAAATTTGCCATGTTGTAGGTTGAGGGGGATATTAGCTCAGGGGTGGCAGTGCTGGAGCAGGTGCCCTCCCCCAGCTGTCAGGGGAGCAGCGGCTCCAGGAAGAAGGGGGGCCGTGACTCAGGAAAGGTTAGACAGGTTGTGGTAGTTGGGGACTCAATTATCAGGAGGACAGAGATGGCAATCTGTCGAAAAGATCGCGGTAGCCGGACAGTATGTTGTTTACCGGGTGCTCGAGTTCGGCACATCGCGGATCTGGTAGACAGATTATTGGTCGGGGCTGGGGATGACTCAGCGGTCATGGTGCATGTGAGTACTAATGACAAAGGAAAAGGAAGGTGGAGGATCCTAAAGAACGATTTCAGGGACTTAGGTAATAGATTGAGGAATAGGACCTCCAAGGTGGTTTTCTCTGAAATACTGCCTGTACCTCGAGCCACACAGGAGAGGCAGAAGGAGATTAGGGAACTTAACAAGTGGCTGAGGAATTGGTGTAGGAAGGAGGGGTTTGGGTTCCTGGAGAACTGGGCTGACTTCTCAGTCGGCTACCAGCTCTTTAGTAAGGATGGGCTGCACCTTAATGGGGGCGGTACAGCTCTTTTGGGGAGAAAGATGGCCACCAAGTTGGAGGGGCTTTTAAACTAGTAGACGGGGGAGGGCTCAGAAGAAGAGTCAGTCAGGAGGGAGCAAAGGACAGAAGACAGTAGTAGAGACAGCAGCGACAGTAGTTCCTTAACGTCAATTTGGGGGTCTGTGCGGGAAAACATCAGACCAAACAGGAAAAATGGGAATGCTTTAGGACCACATTAAGCAAATGCATCCTGCAGTGCATTCCTATGGGAAATAAATTTAGAAGAGACAAAGCCAAACCTGGCTGGCTAAACCGTAGCGTTAAAAAACTTATTAGGGGGAAAAAAATGGCCTTCAGAAAATATAAATCAGAGGGCACAGTATCGGCTTTCCAGCAATACAAGGAGGCAAATAAGAAAAGTAAATTTGAAATCAAAATGGCTAAAATCAACTTTGAGAGACAAATAGCGGAGGATAGTAAAAAGAACCCAAAGAAATTCTTTAAATATATCAACAGCAAAAAAGCTAGGGCAGAGCATATCGCACACATAATTAACGATGATGGGAGGATGGTTACAGAGGACACTGAAAAAGCAACCGTGCTGAACGCCTTTTTCTCGTCAGTCTTTACACAGGAAAAGGAAGGGTACACTGACCATGACTGTATGGGGTACACTGACCATGACTGTATGGGGTACACTGACCATGACTGTATGGGGTACACTGCCAATGACTGTATGGTTAGTAGTAATACACAGGACTTGCCGCTATGGCTAACAGAGGGTGAAATCAGGGAAAGGCTGGATAAACTTAACACAAACAAATCACCAGGCCTTGATGGCGTACATCCGAGAGTACTCAAAGAACTCAGTAAGGTTATATCTAGACCACTGTTCCTGATCTTTGCTGACAGTATTAGGACAGGAAATGTACCAGGGGATTGGAGGAAAGCTAACGTGATACTGATATTCAAAAAAGGGCAGAGGCATATCCCGGGAAATTATAGGCCTGTCAGTCTGACATCGATAGTATGTAAACTTCTGGAGGGGGTGATAAGGGACTATATCGTAGAGTTTGCTAATGACAACAACATCATCAGCAGTAATCAGCACGGGTTTAAAAATGGGCGTTCTTGTCAAACCAATCTCTTAACATTCTACGAGGAGGTGAGCTGTGAGCTAGATAGGGGAGACCAGTGGATGTGGTGTACCTAGATTTCGCTAAGGCGTTTGATACAGTTCCCCACAAGCGCCTAATTTATAAAATAAGGTCTGCAGGTATCGACAGCAGAGTTTGCTCTTGGATATGGAATTGGCTAAAAGGGCGTGTCCAAAGGGTGGTAATAAACAGCTCATACTCAGACTGGTCTGAGGTGGTAAGCGGGGTCCCCCAAGGCTCAGTCCTGGGACCAACCTTGTTCAATTTATTCATAAACAGCATTGAGGACGGGATCTGTAGTTCTATATCAGTTTTTGCAGATGACACAAAATTGGGCAGGGCAATAACTGCACAGCATGAAGCAGATATCCTACAGAATTACCTGGACAAAATAACGGAGTGGGCAACGACATGGCAAATGAGGTTTAATGTGGAGAAGTGTAAGGTTTTGCACTTGGGGACTAGAAACATAAAAGCACAATACACGTTAGGGGGGGAACCTCTGGGGGAATCAAAAATGGAGAAAGATCTGGGAGTCTTGGTTGATGATAGATTAGGCAATAGCATGCAATGTCAAGCGGCAGCTGCCAAAGCCAGCAGATTATTAGCATGCATAAAGAAAGGGATGTATTCCAGAGATAAAACTATAATCCTTCCACTTTATAAAACTCTGGTCTGACCGCATCTGGAGTATTCTGTCCAGTTCTGGTCGCCAGTCCTCAGGAGGGATGTGTTGGAGCTGGAGAGAGTCCAGAGAAGGGCAACTAAACTAATTAGGGGATTGGAGGACCTTAATTGTGAAGAGCGTCTGCAATCGCTTGATTTATTCTCCCTGGAGAAGTGACGCCTGAGAGGGGACATGATAGCAATTTATAAATATCTCAATGGTGATCTCGACATAGAAAAAAAGCTATTCAGTCGTAGAGAATGCATGAGGACTTGAGGACATACATTGCGATTAGAGGAGAAGCGTTTTAACCTCAGGCAACGTGGGGGGTTCTTTACTGTTAGAGCTACAAGATTGTGGAATTCTCTACCACAAGAGGTGGTTTCTGCGGGTAGTATGTTGGCTTTCAAAAGACACTTAGACGTACATCTCAAGGATCAGAACATTCAGGGGTATGAGCAGGGGTCGGCAAGGTGTCCGCTCACGGACACCGGTGTCCGTGACTGGGCCTTGCCGGGTCCGCCACGCTGCCCCGCTATCTGCACCCATCCATCATGAATTATGCAACATCTTCATTAGCGCTCGCAGTCGCCGCCCGCCGCTCTCTGCAGACAGCGCCGCCCAGTTGAAATTAGGCACGCCTGCCTGGTCTGCGCGGGCTTCAGCTGCCAGTAGATTGTCATGCTGCTGGCTGGGGGAGGGAGCGTGGAATTGGCGTGGCGGCGGGGGAAGTCCAGGACTGCTCCATCTCACTCTGGAGGAGGGACTACTAGGGAGTGGCAGTGTGGCACTGTGTGTGGCTGGCGGTGGCCTGTGATGACGAGACCGCAGTCACCGCACTCACAGCAGTGAAGACTGAAGAGGAGCCGAGGAGAGTGCGTGCTGCACAGCAGGAAGGAAGCTTCGTTTGCAATCAGAGACTAAGGGAGCAGCAGAGAAACTGTCTGAGGGGAGACAGTCTGAGACACAAGGTAGGGGGGTCCACCCTGGCTGGACCACCTTGGCCCACCCTAGTCCACCCTGGCCCACCCTGGCTGGTCCACCCTGGTACACCCTGGTCCACTCTGGCCCACCCTGGCTGGCACACCCTGGTCCACCCTGGCTGGTCCACTCTTGGCACACCCTGGCCCACCCTAGTCCACCCTGGCACACCCTGGCTGGTCCACCCTGGCACACCCTGGCCCACGCTGGCTTGCACACCCTGGTCCACCCTGGCTGGTCCACCTTGGCACACCCTGGCCCAACCTAGTCCACCCTGGCACACCCTGGCCCACCCTGGCACACCCTGGCTGGCACACCCTGGCTGGTCCACCCTGACACACCCTGGTCCACCCTGGCACACCCTGGCTGGTCCACCCTGGCCCACCCTGGCTGGCACACCCTGGTCCACCCTGGCTGGTCCACCCTGGCCCACACTGGTCCACCCTGGCTGGCACACCCTGGTCCACCCTGGCTGGTCCACCCTGGCCCACCCTGGTCCACCCTGGCCCACCCTGGTCCACCCTGGCTGGCACACCCTGGTCCACCCTGGCACACCCTGGTCCACCCTGGCACACCCTGGTCCATCCTGGCCCACCCTGGCTGGCACACCCTGGTCCAGAGACTCAGGGAGCACCAGAGAGACTGTCTGAGGGGAGACAGTCTGAGACACAAGGACACAAGGTAGGGGGGGGAGTCCACGCTGGCTGGCCCACCCTGGTCCACCCTGGCACACCCTGGTCAACCCTGGCTGGCACACCCTGGTCCACCCTGGCTGGCACACCCTGGTCCACCCTGGCTGGTCCACCCTGGCTGGCCCACCCTGGCACACCCTGGTACACCCTGGTCCACTCTGGCCCACCCTGGCTGGCACACCCTGGTCCACCCTGGCTGGTCCACCTTGGCACACCCTGGTTCACCCTAGCTGGTCCACCCTGGTCCACCCTGGCCCACACTGGCTGGTCCACCCTGGCACACCCTGGCTCGTCCACCCTGGCACACCCTGGCTGGTCCACCCTGGCCCACCCTGGCTGGCACACCCTTGTCCACCCTGGCTGGCACACCCTGGCCGGCACACCCTTGTCCACCCTGGCTGGAACACCCTGGCCCACCCTGGCACACCCTGGCTAGTCCACCCTGGCACACCCTGGTCCACCTTGGCTGGTCCACCCTGGCACACCCTGGCCCACCCTGGCACACCCTACCACAAGCAGTAAATGTTATTTTAAACTCATTTGTAATTGTAGAACTAGGCCAGAGAGTAGACAGAATGTTTGCTTGTTTTTTGATGGTTTTAATTTGAAATGTACCTTGGTGTCCTTCACTAAGGTCTGTACTTTGGAAAATGTCCGCCACGGCCTTGGTCCGTGCCTATCCCTGGGTATGAGAGATGATTACAGCCACACACACCTACACAGGGGGAACTGGATGGACTATTGTCTTTATTCAACCTCACCTACTATGTAACTATGTAACTATGGAATATTTCCCTGGATCCCACCTTGTTCCTGATGACTCGTCACATGAATGAACAGTCTGGGGGTGTTGGTTTTTTGTTGTTGTTTATTGGTAATTGGGATAGGAGAAGGGAATAGTGGGATACTCCAACTGAACTATTCACATAGGTTGAGGACTTCTATCTTCAGATCTTTGCTTGAGAATTTGGAACAGCCAGGCTGTTAATCCACACTGCCACATGTGTAGATGGGGTTAAGTCTCTTGCTCTCTTTGCTCTCTAACAAGATGACTTGATGGACAATAATATATCTTCAGGACACTCTCACTAGCATTCTCTTCCCACTGACACCCGTTCACTGACTATCCTAGGAGCAGGGGTGGCCCCCCTCAGGTCAGGCCCCTTGACACGAGTTGCTGTACTCACTGTACCGCAGAGACAGATCTTCCAGTGTCTCCCCTCTCAGTCAGCTTCTCTGGACCTCCGGGTTCAGCTCCTCACTGCTACTCTTCAGGCCCTCAAGTCAACCCCCTGAGGCACCCCTACAGAGGAGGAGGCAGCCGCCCCCTCCCTCCGGGACTTCGCTATCCAGCCGAAAGACCTCACGCACATGTGCTCCTGGCTTTTATACATGTAGCACCCTACAGATAGGTGCTAGGTAAAACCATAGTGGGCCTAGTCTGCTTAACAGCAGGGCTGTAATTTATCTAGCCAGGGTGTCAGGGCTTCCAGATGTGTCTACTGAGGGGAGAAGTCTCCCCACTGGCTCCTGTGAGAGGCTTCTCATAGGGCAGTGTGGGAAGACCAATCAGGGGACACGTCCCAGCTTGTAACTACCCCAGAAGGCAGATTATGCTGCAAAGGATTCTGGGAGTGGGTATAGGTTTGGGGGGAAGTGCGTGACATGGTGTCTTTGGCGGGAGCAGGGTCCCAGGAAGGAGAGTGCGGCTGTCTCTCCTCCTGTCTGAGGAAGGCGGATGTCTCGGGGTGTCGCCTGAGAATCCAGACTGCTGAGCTGAGCTGAGGAGGATCCGGTGTGCTGAGAGCCTGCATAGAGAGCGAGGGGTCCAGTGCCAGGAAAGCCTACACAGGTCGTGAGTACTGAGGATTGCCCCTGGGGGTCTGCCTGACGTTAGAGGGGACCACTCCGGAAGAGGTTCTGGGATCCGGTGCCAGCTAGCTGTAAAAGGGGTACCTAGGTTGAGGACCCTGAAGTTGTAAAGGGGGTACATAGTCAGTGAGCCCCAAAGAGTTCAAGGAGTAAAGGGGGCACCTGCAGTCTGGGCCCTGAATTGTATTGCGTGTGCCAGTTACAGTGTTAGCTATTTGGAGTTCTACAAAATACTCCCTCAAGCAGTGCCAGGCGGGGGAAAAGTATTCAAAGACTTATACAGTGAAGCAGTGTCAGGACAGAGTTCTACAGTTCTCAGTCTTGGATCTTCTAGTCTATAGGTCGGGGATTCAACACTTCCTCTGTTTTACAGAGTGTTCTCAGAGTCAGTGAGCGTTGGCTGGCGCCGGCTGGCGTCAAGGAAGCGGCAACGGGCATTTTTCCAGGATCAAAGTCGCAATTTTAATTAGTTCAAGCCGAGAGGAGTATCCCAATCATTCCCTTCTCCCATCCCCTTAACTTATAATAAAAACCACAAACAAAGATGCCGGAGTTGTCACTGTCTCAATTGTCACACCTGCGGACTCAGCTCACATGGGCTGGAGAGGATTCCGGTACTAATGGCCGACCCACATCAGGCCACAATGCACCGAGGCAACTTTCTCTCTGCCAATTGTCAGGACTGTATATAAAGCCTATGCACCCATTTGTCAGGTTTCCTCCCACTGTCCAACACGCCTCCCTATTGGACCAGCGTGAAACACTCTCCAGACTGAATGAATCGCATCCTGAGCACATTGAGCAGACCTCACTAACAGATCCCGCTCTCTGATAGGCAGAGAGCAATATAGATTTACCTGAAGCCCCTCTGGTAAGCAGACAGAGCTCAAACCTATACTTCTCACTAACACCTACCTAGGAGGGTTCTACACTCACCCCCCCCCCCCCCACCAAACCAAGCCATGTCCTCACTAGCACCTACCTAGGAGGGTTCTACACTCACCCCCCACCAAACTGAGCCATGTCCTCACTAGGGATGATCGAACTTTCGAAAAGTTTGGTTCGACCAGAACACCCGAACTTCCCAAAAGTTCGGCCCGGATTTCAGAACCCCATTGAAATCAATGGGACCTGAACTTTGGTAATCAAAAAACACAATTTTGAAGCCCTAAAACCCAATAAATGCCCCTAAAAAGTGCCTAGGGTTTTGGGTCATGCCCCAGGGACTATTAATCACATAAAAAAAAGTTCTTAAAAATTGTCATTTTTGATAGAGAGCCAATTATTGAAAAAATTATTGAAAAAAAAAAATGAGATTTCTTTGGATTTAGTGTCTAGGGGGTCTAAAAATTGTACCTGTGAAGTTTCAGCTCTGTAGCATTTCCAGAAGCAGAAAAAAAAATGTCGTTTGTATTAGAATTAATATAGAACAGGGATATGGCTCCGCTATTTTTACACCTTGCCAGTTTTGTAGCAAGCGTTTTTTTGGGCATTTTTTGGGGGTCTTTGGAGGCAGGCATAACATTGGAACTTCTGTGTAGGGGTATATATATACACACACTTATATTTATATACACACATACACATATATAGGTGTGAAAGTAGCAGAACCCTATACTTGCGCTAATGAAATAATTAACACCCATATGGCTTCTCTGCTATAACACCTATATGTGTGTATGTGTATAAATACATATAAGTGTGTGTGTATATATACCCCTATACAGAAATTCAGATGTTTTGCCTGCCTCCAAAGACCCCCAAAAAATGCCCCAAAAAAATGCCTGCAATAACACACCTGGGCGTTTTTTTTGGCGCAGGCGTTTTTGGGCATTTTTTGTGGGTCTTTGGAGGCAGGCAAAACATCTGAACTTCTGTATAGGGGTATATATACACACACACTTATATGTCTATATACACATACACATTAGCACATGTATAGTGTTCTGCTACTTTCACACCTATATATATGTGTATGTGTATATATACATATAAGTGTGTGTATATATACCCCTATACAGAAGTTCAGATGTCATGCCTGACTCCAAGCATGTCCTTAAAAAAGCCCTATAAACGCCTGCAGCAAAAAGCAGGCTGACCGGCGAGAAGCCATATCGCTGGTCTATAAGTCACCTAAGAGAAACAATCTTTTCTCTATAGCGGTCACCCTGACATGGAAGGGTTTGGTCACCCTGCCATAGCAGTCAGAGTCAGTTCACCCTACACTACACTACGGTCACCCTGACACTTAACACATATAGTACATGCACATATAAACATGAACACGCTGGAGTGAGAGCAATCATTCTTGGGCCATCATTCACAGCTAACTCTAAACGGATGGTCTGGAGGGGCTTATAAAGACATATAGGGTACTGACCTTTGTCCCCATCCCACAGGCGCACACAATTTTATGGTTTGACATGTTTGGTATCTATTTACTTGGAGCATCCCCATCTTTTTACCAAAAATTGGTTATAACATTGGGGCTGATTTACTAAAACCGGAGAGGGGTAAATCTGATGCAGCTGTGCATGGTAGCCAATCACCTTCTAATTTCAGCTATGAACTAAAACCTGGAAGCTGATTGGTTGCTGTGCACAGCTGCACCAGATTTTGCACTCTCCAGTTTTAGTAAATCCCGCCATTGTGTGCCCTAAAATGAAACAGGGTATTATTTACTGAAAATGTGAGATTGATAAACTGTAGTACTGATATTGTCTGACATAAAGCATTGGGACTGCCACCATTTTATTCTCCAGGGTGTCTGCTTTCAGAAAACATATCATGTTTGAGTCAAACTTTCATATACATTCCCAAAAGCCAGTCCTTCTATAGTCCTACTAGAAGACAACCCTGAGGAAGTCTACTGCCTCCAAGGCTGGACTGACTGGTGCCTGAATGGTATCTGTCCTCCTTCTGTTCTACATTATATTTATAGAAATACATTCTACAACAAAATTCACTCCAACAACCTGTCCGGCATGGGAGTTCTCACCTCCAGGAACACCGGACGCCATTGTTTATGGGAGGAGACCCACCAATCAGATCAGGACCTGGAATATAAAGTAGACAATTATTATAGCTAAACTGATTACATTGTAACATGTTCTAATAAATCCAGAGATCAGACCTCCAGAGTAATATCACAGCTAGATAAATACCCTACACAGACTGTAGAGGACCCCCCCTCCACACCTACCCCCCTCCACACACCTATCCCCCCACACCTACCCCAACATGTACCCCCCTCCACACCTACCCCCCTCCACACACCTACCCCCCACACCTACCCCAACATGTACCCCCCTCCACACACCTATCCCCCCACACCTACCCCAACATGTACCCTCCTCCACACCTATCCCCCCCACACCTACCCCAACATGTACCCCCCCCCAACATGTACCCCCTCCACACACCTACTCCCCCCACACCTAACCCAACATGTACCCTCCTCCACACCTATCCCCCCACACCTACCCCAACATGTACCCCCCTCCACACCTACACCCCTCCACACACCTACTCCCCCCACACCTAACCCAACATGTCCCCTCCCCCACAGTCACATCAGTCTCTGTACCAGAGTGGTTGTGTGTGCTGCAGCTCTCCCTCTCCAGACACCAGGGGGCAGGTGAGTTACCTGGCCCCAGTGAAGATGGGAGATTCTGGGGATGACCCGGGCGATCCAACATGCATTCTAACACTTCATCTTCACCTGAAGACCTCGGCTATGGCCCCTAAAAAAGGGGAATCTACCCCCGCTTTCAGAGGGCGGGTTGCTGATCGTCTGCTGAGAATTGCAAAGGAGGAGGAAAAGCTGATGACCCTGAAAGCTGATTATAGGAAGAAGAAGGCCATGCATGATAAAGCATGGAGCAGCAAGCGGCAAAGTTTGAAGCCAGAATTGAAAGTTTTTGAGGACGCCATCAAGAAGCAGCAGAGTCTGGTAAAGTCTTTAAAAGAAAAGAGTGGAGCTTTTAAAGAAAAGTTCCAGAATGAGGAGCGATTCCGGAAAATGAGGAATGACGCACGTCGCGGAAAAGTTTCAGCATCGGCGGTGGCAGTACGGGTGGAGAGTGAGGAGGGGGTCCCAGAACCTATCCCTGATACCCCATCCACCTCAGGATCTGCTTCACCGGAGGAAATGGCGGCCTCTGCCTCCCTCCCTCCCCAGCAAGCTGGAGGAACAGCACAGGAGGTAGAGGAAAATGGTGGAGGACAGCTAAACTTTATTCAGAAGATTGAGTCTCCCTTGAGTGGAAGAACCTTTCGTTTTTCAGAGGACTCTGCTGATGAGGACAATGACAATGACTCTGTACCTGGACCTGCAAAGGTAAAACTTATTGAAAAGTCTTTTTTTGCTAAAACTGACAGCATGAACTCCTCCAGCATGCAAAGCAGCATGGAGGGAATCCCTGCAGACAAGATGGCTGTGACTGTGAACTCTGCTGGGAGGAAAACATTGGGATCTGCCATTGTCTTTGCACAGTCCCCGGTGGATGCTGCTGGTATTACAGATAATGGTGGGAAAGGAAATGACAGCTGCACTGTGAAATGTGTTTCTGAAACCCAGGGAATAGTAACAAGAAGTGGAAGGCTTTTACCCAAAAGGAGTATGATAGGAGAGGAGGAGGTGAAGACAACAGCATCTGGTGTGAGTGGGTCTGCTGGGAGTAGTAGTGCTATGGATGGGAATGTGAATGATAAAACCCAGAGCAATGAAGATAAGGAAATCTACAAGATTAGGCAGAAAAAGGCCAAGCAAGTTATAAGAACTTCTAAAGCGCAGGCAGAAGAAAAACTAGCTCAGTCTATGAAAAAGGGGGATAAGACATTCTTCAGATATATAAATGAAAAAAGGAAATTAAAACAAGGAATAACTAAATTAAAAACAAAGGACGGAAGGTATGTAGAAGAGAATAAAGGGCTAGCCGACTGCCTTAATGAATACTTCTGTTCAGTTTTTACAGAAGAAAAAGAAGAAGGACCTCCACTTGAAAGGATGACTAATGAATCGTTTGATGCATGTGTATTTACAGAGGAAGACGTTCTAAGATTGCTGTCTAAAGTGAAGACAAATAAGTCACAGGGTCCTGATGAGATACACCCAAAATTATTAAAAGAGCTTAGTGGTGAGCTGGCAAAACCATTAACAGATTTATTTAACCAATCATTAGTAACAGGAGTCGTCCCGGAAGATTGGAAATTGGCAAATGTCGTGCCCATTCACAAAAAAGGTAGTAGGGAGGAATCGAGCAACTATAGACCAGTGAGTCTGACATCAATAGTAGGCAAATTAATGGAAACCCTATTAAAGGATAGAATTGTGGAACATCTTAAATCCCATGGATTGCAAGATGAAAAACAACATGGGTTTACTTCAGGGAGATCATGTCAAACAAATCTTATAGATTTTTTTGACTGGGTGACTAAAATAATAGACGGTGGAGGTGCAGTAGACATTGCATATCTAGATTTTAGTAAGGCTTTTGACACTGTCCCACATAGAAGACTTATCAATAAACTACAGTCATTGAGCATGGACTCCCATATTGTTGAGTGGATTAGGCAGTGGCTGAGTGACAGACAACAGAGGGTTGTAGTCAATGGAGAACATTCAGAACAAGGTCATGTTACCAGTGGGGTACCTCAGGGATCTGTACTGGGACCAATTTTGTTTAATATCTTCATAAGTGATATTGCAAAAGGCCTCGATGGTAAGGTTTGTCTTTTTGCTGATGACACAAAGATATGTAACAGGGTTGATGTTCCTGGAGGGAAACGCCAAATGGAAAAGGATTTAGGAAAACTAGAAGAATGGTGAGAACTCTGGCAACTGAAATTTAATGTGGATAAGTGCAAGATAATTCACCTGGGGCGTAAAAACCCAAGGGCAGAATATAGAATATTTGACACAGTCCTGACCTCAGTATCTGAGGAAAGGGATTTAGGAGTAATTATTTCAGAAGACTTAAAGGTGGGAAGACAATGTAATAGAGCAGCACGAAATGCCAGCAGAATGCTTGGATGTATAGGGAGAGGTATAAGCAGTAGAAAGAGAGAAGTGCTTATGCCGCTGTACAGAACACTGGTGAGACCTCACTTGGAGTATTGTGCGCAGTACTGGAGGCCATATCTCCAGAAGGATATAGATACTCTAGAGAGAGTTCAGAGAAGAGCTACTAAACTAGTACATGGATTGCAGGAAAAAACTTACCAGGAAAGGTTAAAGGACCTTAACATGTATAGCTTGGAAGAAAGAAGAGACAGAGGGGATATGATAGAAACTTTTAAATACATAAAGGGAATCAACTCGGTAAAGGAGGAGAGCATATTTAAAAGAAGAAAAACTACCACAAGAGGACACAGTTTTAAATTAGAGGGGCAAAGATTTAAAAGTAATATGAGGAAGTATTACTTTACTGAGAGAGTAGTGGATGCATGGAATAACCTTCCTGCAGAAGTGGTAGCTGCAAATACAGTGAAGGAGTTTAAGCATGCATGGGATAGGCATAAGGCTATCCTTCATATAAGATAGGGCCAGGGACTATTCATAGGATTCAGATATATTGGGCAGACTAGATGGGCCAAATGGTTCTTATCTGCTGACACATTCTATGTTTCTATGTTTCTATAAAGCTGTTTGTAATGCTGGAAAGGGGAATGTTTGTGTGTTGGTGGATGGAGTGACACCTGCTGCTGCTGCCTCTGGTGGTGATTTGCAGAGCAGGGGTTCTGATATTCCTGCAGCCAATGGTGCAGCTTTAAGATCTGGGGTGTCTAATCCTGCTAATAAAACTTATGCTGGGGCTCTGGCTAGGATGAGGGGGTCACATCAGGCGGGTGGCTCAGGAGGGAAGTCTACCATCTGCACCCCAGTCTTTCAGGCGCAGGAATGTAGTGCTGCTTAGGTGGGAAGGTGTGACCCCCCTATACATAAGTACATAGTTACATAGTTACATAGTTAGTGAGGTTGAAAAAAGACATCAGTCCATCCAGTTCAACCTATGATGTATGTGTGTGTTTGCTTTTAACCGTACATTGTATACCCCTGTATGTTGTACATTGTATACCCCCTGTATGTTGTACATTGTATACCCCTGTATGTTGTACATTGTATACCCCTGTATGTTGTACATTGTATACCCCTGTATGTTGTACATTGCATACCCCTGTATGTTGTACATTGTATATCCCTGTATGTTGTGGTCTTTAAGGTGTCCATCTAATAGTTTTTTGAAACTATCAATGCTCCCTGCTGATACGGCTGTTTGCGGAAGAGAATTCCACATCCTTACTGCTCTGACAGTGAAGAACCCCCTGTGTATTTTAAGGTTAAACTGTTTTTCCTCTAGTTTTAGGGAGTGGCCACGTGTCTTATTATATTCCCTTACTCTGAATAGGTTTTTCCTTATGCTAGGGTCGCCAGTACAGTATTTGTACATTGATATCATATCCCCCCTCAATCGTCTCTTCTCCAGAGAGAATAAGTTCAGTGCTTGTAGTCTTTCCTCATAGCTGATGTCCTCCATTCCCCTAATTATTTTTGTTGCCCTTCCCTGGACTCTTTCCAGTTCCAGCACATCCTTCCTGAGGACCGGTGCCCAGAACTGGACAGCATACTCCAGATGTGGCCGGACCAGAGTCTTGTAGAGCGGGAGAATAATCTCTTTATTTCTGGAGTGAATCCCCTTTTTTATACATCCCAGTATTCTGTTGGCTTTGCTTGCGGCGGCTTGGCATTGCATGCCACTGCCAAGCCTGTTGTCTATCAGTACCCCCAGGTCCTTTTCCATCCTAGACTCACCCAGAGGTTCCCCCCCTAGTGAGTAGCTTGCTTTCTGGTTTCTGGCCCCCAAGTGCATTACTTTACATTTTTCAACATTAAATCTCATCTGCCATGTAGTTGCCCACCCCGTTATTTTGTTCAGGTCCGCTTGTAAGGTTTTCACATCCTGCATAGAAGATATTGGCATGCTTAGTTTAGTATCATCCGCAAATACTGAGATTGTACTAGATATCCCCTCCTCTAGATCATTTATGAATAAATTAAACAGGATTGGTCCCAGGACAGAACCCTGGGGGACCCCACTTTCCACACCCGCCCAATCCGAGTACTCCCCATTAATCACCACCCTCTGTACTCTCCCCTGGAGCCAGTTCTCTACCCAGGTACTCACCTTATGGTCCATACCTACCTTCCTTAGTTTGTACAGTAAGCGTTTGTGGGGAACGGTGTCAAAGGCCTTTGCGAAGTCCAGGTACACCACATCCACAGGCTTACCTTTATCCAGATACACCACATCCACAGGCCTTCCTTTATCCAGATACACCACATCCACAGACCTTCCTTTATCCAGATACACCACATCCACAGGCCACCCTTTATCCAGATACACCACATCCACAGACCTTCCTTTATCCAGATACACCACATCCACAGGCCTTCCTTTATCCAGATACACCCCATCCACAGGCTTACCTTTATCTAGATGGCTGCTCACTTCATCATAGAAGGTTAATAGATTGGTTTGGCAAGAACGATTTTTCATGAATCCATGCTGATTACTACTAATAATACCGTTTTCATTACTAAAGTCTTGTATGTGGTCCCTTAACATCCCATCCAAAATCTTGCAGACTACTGATGTTAGGCTGACCGGCCTATAGTTACCCGGGATATATCTCGGCCCTTTTTTAAATATTGGTACCACGTTGGCTTTTTTCTAATCAGCTGGCACCATACCCGTCTGTAGACTATCCTTAATGATCAAGAATAATGGTCTGGCAATCACCTGGCTGAGCTCTTTAAGAATCCTCGGGTGCAAGCCATCCGGTCCCGGTGATTTATTTATGTTAAGTTTCTCTATTTTAGTTCTAAGTCTATCTTCTGTTAGCCATGGCGGTATTTCCTGAGGTGTGTTGTTTAGTTTGGCCTTACAAGCTGGGTTAGTGTGGCCCCCCAATTCTTTTGTGAAGACTGAAGAGAAGAAATTATTTAACACTTCCGCCTTTTCCCTGTCCTCTGTGGCCAAAACTCCCTTATCGTCTTTTATGGGGCCATGTCAGGATCCGGACTGGTAGCAAGGGCGGTGCAGGGAGTGGATCCGCTGTGTCAGTGAGGGAATGGCGTGGACCGTACCGAAGGATCGGTTCTAAGTAGTTACTGGTTTTCACCAGAGCCCGCCGCAAGGCGGGATGGTCTTGCTGCGGCGGTAACTACCAGGTCGTGTCCTCCGGTAGCGGCTCAACCTCACTGACTGCTGAGATAGGCGTAGTACAAAAGGGACAGGCAGAGGCGTAGTCAGACGTGGCAAAGGTCAGGGCAGGCAGCACAGGTTCAGAGGCGGTAATCGTTAGCAAAGGGTTCGGCAACAGGCAAGGGATTACACAATAAACAGGCAAAAAATTTGGGGGAGCATACCCATGTATTTCCAAAGCTGCTGCAGCTATGAACCAAAAGACATGTATATTAAAAAAGAATAGCGCGCAAATGCAAAATAAATTACTACCAAATCTGAAGAGAGTCCATAAATAAAAATGGGGGTTTGGTCCCACCATATGGCCATATCGTGCTCAAGCCCACTACTGCGTCAAAGTACCCCATTATCAGTGGGTCCTACACTATCCATGAAAAAGAGATGAATCCAACCTTTCTAACCCTTGGAGATAAAACTCCTTGCTGGGAAAAATGTGCAAATGCACTACAGGGGACTCCTCCTATATCCAATTGATGGTGGACACTGATTGAGTACAGGTGTATGTGGATAGTGTAGGACCCACTGATAATGGGGTACTTTGACGCAGTAGTGGGCTTGAGCACGATATGGCCATATGGTGGGACCAAACCCCCATTTTTATTTATGGACTCTCTTCAGATTTGGTAGTAATTTCTTTTGCATTTGCGCGCTATTCTTTTTTAATATACATGTCTTTTGGTTCATAGCTGCAGCAGCTTTGGAAATACATGGGTATGCTCCCCCAAATTTTTTGCCTGTTTATTATGTATTCGGTCTGACCAGACTATCGAGGTTGAGCAGCCCTCCCCACCCCCCACATACACCTGTACTCAATCAGTGTCCACCATCAATTGGATATAGGAGGAGTCCCCTGTAGTGCATTTGCACATTTTTCCCAGCAAGGAGTTTTATCTCCAAGGGTTAGAAAGGTTGGATTCATCTCTTTTTCATGGATAGTGTAGGACCCACTGATAATGGGGTACTTTGACGCAGTAGTGGGCTTGAGCACGATATGGCCATATGGTGGGACCAAACCCCCATTTTTATTTATGGACTCTCTTCAGATTTGGTAGTAATTTCTTTTGCATTTGCGCGCTATTCTTTTTTAATATAAGGGATTACACAAACAACACTTTCACTAGAGCACTAAGGCAACAAAGATCCGGCAAGGGCAGGAAGGGGCAGGTCCCTTATATAGGAAAAATGAGGGAGGTTTTTTGGGCCAGGCACCAATTACTGGTGCACTGGCCCTTTAAATTTCAAACAGCCGGCGCGCGTGTGCCCTATGGTGCAGGGACGCGTGCGCCGGGAACCACGTGAGCGGGGAGCGGAGGAGACAGCCGGAGCGGGCACAGGTGAGTAGACCTGGGACGCGTGCAGGGACACCTCGCAGCGTGGACCGCGGACCCGACGGAGGCAGGAACAGAGTGTCCCCGGTCAGAGGGTCTGACCGGGGTACTCTGCAGGGACAAACGCCGCAAGCGCTCCGGTCCAGGAGCAGGGACCGGAGCGCTCAGCGTTACAGTACCCCCCCCCCCTTTGGTCTCCCCCTCTTTTTAGTACCCAGAAACCCGAGGATGAGGTTGCGGTCCAAGATATTCTCCTCTGGCTCCCAGGATCTCTCTTCAGGACCACAGCCCTCTCAATCCACCAAAAAATATCTTCTTCCCCTGATCAATTTAGAGGCCAATATCTCCTGAACTGAGAAGACATCCAAGGTACTGGATACAGGCGTGGAAGGAAGATTCTTGGGGGAAAAGCGATTAAAGACTGCAGGCTTGAGGAGGGAGACATGAAAACAGTTGGGAATTTTAAGGGAGGAAGGGAGATGGAGTTGGTAACACACAGGATTGATCCTCTTCTTGACCTTGTAGGGTCCCAAGTAACGAGGACCAAGCTTGTAACTAGGAACCCTGAAGCGGATGTACTTGGAGGAGAGCCAAACTCTGTCCCCAGGAACCAGGACAGGAGGAGGCCGACGTTTCTTGTCCGCTTGGATTTTCATGCGGGATGAGGCCTGTAAGAGGGACCGGCGCGTCTGACGCCAGATGGTAGAAAAGTCTTGCACCAGGTCATCCACTGCAGGTACACCGGAGGAGGAGGACAACGGCAGAGGAGGCAGAGGATGATGACCGTAAACCACGAAGAAGGGAGACTTGTTGGTGGCGGAAGAGTCTTTGCGGTTATAGGAAAACTCCGCCCACGGGAGGAGGTCGACCCAATCGTCTTGACGGGAGGAAACGAAGTGGCGAAGGTAGTCGCCCAAGATTTGATTGACCCGCTCCACTTGTCCGTTGGTTTGGGGGTGGTATGAAGAAGAGAAATCCAGCTTGATTTTAAGCCGTCCACAAAGAGCCCTCCAGAATTTGGACACAAACTGGACTCCTCTATCGGAGACAATATGTGAAGGCAGGCCGTGTAACCGGAAGATGTGTCGGAGGAAATGCTTGGCCAACTGAGGCGCGGATGGTAAGGCTGGCAACGGGATGAAGTGAGCCATCTTCGAGAAGTGATCTATGACGACCCAAATGAAAGTTTTCCCGTGAGATGGTGGTAGGTCCGTAACGAAGTCCTTTGCGATATTGGACCAAGGGGTCTCTGGTATGGGAAGTGGCTGGAGAAAGCCGGCGGGTCTTTGGCGAGGGGTTTTGTCTCTGGCACATACAGAGCAGGACTGCACAAATTCAGAGATGTCCTTCTCCAAGGATGGTGTCAGTTACCTTGGTGGAGGCCGAAGTGCTGAGAGGGCTTCCTTTGCAGCTCGGTGCGGATCACCCCTGGTGGTGAAACAGGAGATGACACGTCCCAAGGAGCACTGGATGCGGATGGATCCCGGATGGATGGATGGTGATTCAGGACCGCTTCCAGGAGATCTATAGATGCTTGAAACAAGAGACAAAAGGTTAATGCCAGGCCGAGGGTCATACACAGTGAATCAGTCCGAGGAAATGGAGGTACAGAGGGGTAAGACAAGGAGACAGTCCGTGGAATCCAGGCCGAGGTAGGTACACAGAATATCCAGCAGAGGTATGGTTCAGGCAAAGAGTCGTCAGGCAAGCCGAGGTCAAACAAGGAGAAGTGCAGATGGGTCAAGGAGCAAGCCGGGTCAAAAGCAGGAACGCAGATTAACAAACAGGTCACAGGTACTAGAGCTGATGATAAACCAGCACTGAAGCACAGCCAGAGAGTGCTTTATATAGGGCCAGGGCTGGGGAGATGGGCGTGGCGACACACCTGATCTGCCTCCAGCGTTCTATTGTTGCTGAATGGTAATTCCTTTCCTTACAGTGCCCCCCCCCCCCCCCGAGGGGCAGCCTCTGGATGCCCTACGACCACACTTTTCCGGAAACTTGTTGTGAAACTCTCTCAGGAGTTTAGGAGCATGTATGTTGCCCAATGGTTCCCAAGAATTGTTTTCCGGCGGATATCCTTTCCATTTGATTAAATATTGAGTGCGATTGCCTTTCTGTCGACAATCTAGGATGGTCTCAACCTCGAACTCAGGCTCCCCTTCTACCGAAACTGGAGGAGGTGGTAACTCTTCTCTTCCAGGGTAGGGGCTTGGTATCGCCGGTTTAAGCAGCGAAGCATGAAACACCGGATGGATCTTAAGAGAGCCAGGCAGGATTAACTCAAAGGCTACAGGATTCACTATTCTTTTGACCTCAAAAGGACCAATGAATCTGGGCCCCAACTTCTTGGACGGGCAAGACAATCTTAGATTAACTGATGAAAGCCAAACCTTGTCTCCCACCTTGTATGCTGGGTTCTCCTTCCGTTTGAGATCACAGAACTTTTTATAGGCCTGTTGTGCCTTCAGAATATTGTCCCGTAACAACTGGAGATTAGCTGCAATGGCTGCTAGCCGATCATGGACTGCGGGAACCGTAATTTCCTGATCCAGATTGGGCAAAAAGGAAGGATGAAAGCCATAATTAGCCCAAAATGGGGTTTGGTTGGTTGCGGAGTGCACAGAATTATTATAGGCGAACTCCGCGCATGGAAGCAGGGAGGTCCAGTTGTCCTGAGCACTGGTGCAGAAGCATCGGAGGTACTGTTCCAGGGTTTGATTTGTTCTTTCAGTCTGCCCGTTGCTTTGTGGATGATAAGCAGATGACAGGGACACTTCAACCGCCAAAGATTTACAGAGCTCCTTCCAGAACCTTGAGGTAAATTGAACGCCTCGATCCGAGACTATATTGTTCGGAAGTCCATGAAGCCTGACCACCTCTTTGATAAATGTATTGGCTGTCTCCAAGGCAGAAGGGGTACCCATCATTGGTAGGAAGTGAGCCATTTTAGAGAGTCGGTCTACGACCACTAAGATGGTAGTAAACCCTTCTGAGGGTGGAAGCTCGACTATAAAGTCCATAGATAGACCCTTCCAGGGTAGTTCCGGAATTGGCAATGGTCTTAACAGTCCCCATGACTTTACTTTTGCCCCCTTGTTGCGTTGACAGGTGATGCAGGAATCTACATATGTTTTGCAGTCCTGGTGTAATTTAGGCCACCAAAAGTAGCGTTGAATGAGTTCGAAGGTCTTCCTTACCCCAAAATGCCCTGCAAGTTTGTGGTCATGGAAGGTCTTGAGGACCATCAATCTCACTTGTTTGGGAACAAAAATTTTCTCCTGAAACCAGAGGAACCCTTCCCGCTTATGTAGAGATTCGGCTTCTTGTCCTGTATAATGGGTAGAGGCTTGCTGAATTGAGGACCGTAAGTCCGTATGGATCAGAAAAAAGTTTTGAGCCGACAGGATGGTATTGGGCTCTGTTGTATCGGGAGTGTCTGGAAACATCCGGGATAGGGCATCCGCTTTTCCATTCTTAGACCCTGGCCTGTAGGTAATGTGGAAATTGAAGCGTGAGAAAAATAAGGCCCACCTGGCTTGCCGAGGTCTCAACCGTTTGGCAGCCCTCAGATATTCGAGATTCTTGTGGTCCGTGAATATCATAATAGGGTGCACTGCCCCTTCCAACAGGTACCTCCATTCCTCCAGGGCAGATTTAATGGCTAGAAGTTCTCGATCCCCCACATCATAATTCCTCTCAGGAGGTGACATCTTCAGAGAGAAAAATGCTACTGGGTGTAGTAAGGCCTTTGGGCCTTGTCGCTGGGACAGAATAGCCCCCGTGGCTACTTCTGAGGCATCTACCTCGAGAATGTAGGGTAAAGCTGGATCTGGATGTTGAAGAATCGGAGCGGTCACAAATAGGCTCTTCAATTTATCAAAGGCTAACTGGGCCTCTGGCGACCAGCGGAAACGGATCTGCTGGCGTGTTAGCTGGGTGATGGGTGTGACAATTGTTGAGAAGCCTTTTACGAATCTTCTGTAGAAGTTAGCGAAGCCCACAAATCGCTGAACTCCTTTCTTATCCGTGGGGGCTGGCCACTCCAAAATTGCCTTCACCTTCTGAGGATCCATCGAGACGCCCTCTGTTGAAATGATAAGCCCCAGAAACTGAATAGATCCTCTCTCAAATTCACACTTCTCCAGTTTCACGTAGAGTCCATGTTCCCTCAGGGTGGTTAGAATTTTTTTAACATGAATCCGATGAAGTTCTAGAGAGGGGGAGAAGATCAGGATGTCATCTAGGTAAACAATTAAGAAGTTATCCAGAAATTCACGGAAAATGTCATTTACCAGATGTTGGAAAGTGGCCGGGGCATTGCACAGCCCGAATGGCATGACCATATATTCATAGTGGCCAAAACGGGTTCTAAATGCAGTTTTCCACTCATCCCCCTCTCGGATGCGGTTAAGATTGTATGCCCCTCGGAGGTCTAGTTTAGTAAAGACTTGAGCATTCCGGAAGCGCTGGAACAATTCTGGAATTAGCGGGAGAGGGTAGCGGTTTTTAATGGTAACTTTGTTGAGTTCCCGATAATCAACACAAGGTCTTAACGTACCGTCCTTCTTCTCTACAAAAAATATTCCAGCGCCAGCAGGGGAGGATGAGGGCCTGATGAACCCCTTTTTCAGATTCTCATCGACATAGGACCAGAGAGTTTCTAATTCCTTTTCAGATAGGGGGAAGATCCTTCCAAAAGGGATCTCTGCCCCTGGGAGAAGCTCAATGGGGCAGTCGTAGGGCCTGTGAGGGGGTAGAACATCAGCTTTCTTTTTGTCAAAAACATCCTTAAAGTCCCGGTAAGCTGCAGGAATGTCTTCGGAGGAATCTGAGGCCGGCTGGACGGCTAGGCAAGTGGCAGGAGCTTGGGATTCGGAAGGGAAGCAATGATCCAGGCAGTATTTGGATGAGAAGGAAATCCTCTTCTTAATCCAATCAATCTGTGGATTGTGGGCTTGGAGCCATGGTAGGCCTAGGATGACCGGAAATAAGGGAGAGGACAGGACATCGAAGCGGAGGAGCTCTTGATGACCCGAGTCCATGGTAGTAAGGACCGGGTAGGTCTCCCTGGTCACGGGTCCGGAACTAGGCAGGGATCCGTCGGCCAGGAAAACTTGAAGCTGTTGCTCCTTGGCTTGCAGGGGTACCCCTAGCTTCACAGCTAGTGTACAATCCAGGAAGCAACTGCAAGCTCCGGAATCAATAATTGCCGTGAGCTGGATCCTCTCTTCTGCTACCTGTAGGGAGACAGGAAGGATAAGGTGAGCAGGGGATGGCTCAGAGACCTGACAGTTCGGGACAGACCGTGAACAGCACTTACTAGGCCTCACAGGGCAATTGCGGAGGAAGTGGCCGGAAGCTCCGCAGTATAGACAGAGGTTTGCCTGGCGACGGCGTTGTCTCTCTTCGGGGGTCAGGGAGGAACGAATGAGCCCAATTTGCATAGGTTCCCCGTCTGCCGGGGCATTGACAGCTGGTCCTGGTAGAGGAGAGGCCATAAATGAGACCTTTGGCATGACCCACGTGGCTCGAGACCCTTGAAGGCGTTCTGAGCGTCGCTCCCGCAGACGCCTATCCATTTGGATGGCAAGAGTGATTAGATCCTCTAAGGATGCAGGTGTTTCTACCCGAGCCAGCTTGTCTTTTAAAGCTTCCGAGAGGCCATGACGGTACTGGTATTTCAATGCTGCCTCGTTCCAGTCCGTGTCGGCTGCCCATCTACGGAAGTCTACCGTATAGTCCTCGGCCGGGCGTTTGTTTTGCTGGAGGGCATGCAGGGCCGATTCTGCCGTGACCGAACGCTGGGGATCCTCGTATAATTGGGCCATAGCCTCAAAGAAAGAGTTTGTGGAATTCAGGATTGGACTCTTCTGTTCCAAGAGATTGTGTGCCCAAGTCTGAGGTTCTTCGGCCAGTAGGGAAATTATGAATCCCACCTTGACGGACTCAGAGGAGAAGGTCCTAGGTTGAAGGGCTAGGTATAATAAACAAGCATTCTTGAAGGCCCTGAATTTCCTACGCTCCCCACGGAAGCGTTCCGGCGTGGGCACCCGTGGTTCCGGGGGCGGTGCTGAAGCTGAATGGCTGGAGCTAGCTTGGTCCGATTGGGCCGGAGCCTGCAGCGAGCTAGTGAATGGCTGATTCGGATCAGGTGGAGGAGAAGGGCCGGCCATGTTGAGTACTCGACCCTCTAGCTGGAAGTACCCATCTTGTAGCCTTTGCACAGCTTGGGTCAGGGCTGAAACCTGCTGGCATAGGGCCTCGAGCTGGGAAGCACCTCTGACATGGCTGGTTTATGCTGTCAGTTACCTTGGTGGAGGCCGAAGTGCTGAGAGGGCTTCCTTTGCAGCTCGGTGCGGATCACCCCTGGTGGTGAAACAGGAGATGACACGTCCCAAGGAGCACTGGATGCGGATGGATCCCGGATGGATGGATGGTGATTCAGGACCGCTTCCAGGAGATCTATAGATGCTTGAAACAAGAGACAAAAGGTTAATGCCAGGCCGAGGGTCATACACAGTGAATCAGTCCGAGGAAATGGAGGTACAGAGGGGTAAGACAAGGAGACAGTCCGTGGAATCCAGGCCGAGGTAGGTACACAGAATATCCAGCAGAGGTATGGTTCAGGCAAAGAGTCGTCAGACAAGCCGAGGTCAAACAAGGAGAAGTGCAGATGGGTCAAGGAGCAAGCCGGGTCAAAAGCAGGAACGCAGATTAACAAACAGGTCACAGGTACTAGAGCTGATGATAAACCAGCACTGAAGCACAGCCAGAGAGTGCTTTATATAGGGCCAGGGCTGGGGAGATGGGCGTGGTGACACACCTGATCTGCCTCCAGCGTTCTATTGTTGCTGAATGGTAATTCCTTTCCTGACAGATGGCCACCAATATCTCCTGGAGATAAGTTGTACAGTCTTTCGGACGCCAGGATGTCCTGCGAGAAGAGAAGAATGTCCCCACTTACGAACTTTTAGGCGAAGACGAGGAGAAACATAGGTTTTTCCGGGAGGGAGGTTACTTAAGTCTACAGGTGCCACGGTGACCAGACAAACCGGGGGCACAATATGCTGTGGCTTGACTTCCTCTCCTGTGATATCAGAAGAACGAGAGAGGGCATCGGCCCTGAAATTCTTGCTCGCTGGACGAAAGTGGATCCGGAAGTTAAATCTGGCAAAAAATAGAGACCAGCGAGCCTGGCGGGGATTTAGTCTCTGAGCAGACTGGAGGTATGATAAATTTTTATGATCCGTGTAGATGTTCACGGGATGTACCGATCCTTCTAGTAAGTGCCGCCACTCCTCCAAGGCCAGCTTGATGGTTCTCTATCCCCAATAGAATAATTTCTTTCAGCGGGAGAGAAAGTCTTAGAGAAAAACCCGCAAGTAACCGACTTGCCTCTCGGAGTCTTTTGCATGAGCAAAGCACCAGCACCAATGGAGGAGGCGTCTACTTCTAGATAGAACGGCTTAGTAGGATCCGGTCTGGACAGAACTGGGGCGGTGGCAAAGGCAGATTTAAGAGCGCTGAAGGCCTTCTCGGCCTGGGGAGGCCAAGATTTCGGGTTAGCCCCCTTCTTGGTTAGGGCTACAATTGGTGCCACAAGGGTGGAGTAATGCGGGATGAACTGTCTATAATAGTTTGCGAATCCGAGGAATCGCTGGATGGACTTAAGACCAGAGGGACGAGGCCAGTCCAGGATGGCAGACAGTTTGGCAGGAGCCATTTGTAGTCCCTTGGCAGAAATGATGTAGCCCAGGAAGGGAAGACTGGTACGGTCAAACAAGCACTTTTCAAATTTAGCGTAAAGGCGGTTCTTCCTGAGACGGGAGAGTACTAAGCGGACATGAGCATGGTGTTGATCCAAGTTAGTAGAGAAGATGAGAATGTCATCCAAATAGACCACGACACAGGTATAGAGCAGATCTCGGAAAATGTCGTTAACAAACTCCTGGAAGACCGCTGGAGCGTTACAGAGTCCGAAAGGCATGACTAAGTACTCAAAATGCCCATCTCGGGTGTTAAAAGCCGTCTTCCATTCATCCCCCTCTCGGATGCCAATAAGGTTATAGGCCCCCTTCTTCATGCCAAATCACCAGATCAAGAAAATTAATAGTAGTTTTGTTAATCTCCCAAGATAGAGATATGTTTTTAGTATTCATATTGAGTGATTGCCCAAACTCGATTAGATCTTTTTCCTCACCTGACCATATAATAATGATGTCATCTATAAATCTCTTCTAGAGAATTAGTTGGTCAGGTTTGTGTTGGTATACAGCCGACTCCTCCCAGAGTGACATGAAGATGTTTGCCACACTGGGAGCAAATTTAGCTCCCATGGCAATACCCATTATTTGTTGGTAATAGTCATTCTGGTACCAAAAATAATTGTGTTCAAGGCTGTACTTTAAGCATTTTAATATAAATTTCCTTTGTGGGCATTTTAAATCACTCTTCTCTCTTAAGGCCCATCTAACTGATGATAGGGCTTCCTGATGATCTATGATAGTATATAGGCTGGATACATCAGCTGTGGCTAAAATAATATTATCAGATTTAACTTCTAGGTTATCCAGTAACTGTATCAAATGTTTGGTGTCTTTGAGAAATGAGGTAGTTTTACAAACGACAGGTTGTAAAAACCAATCAATGTGTTCACCAAGTCTTGAACCAACAGAGTTTATCCCGTTCACGATGGGTCTTCCCGGTGGATTATCTCTATCTTTGTGGATCTTTGGTAATAGGTATATGATTGGAATTCTGCAAGTATTTGGGACCAGGTAAGTAGCTTCCTTAGCGTTCAAAAAATCATTATCCTTCCCATATTTGATCAGTTTTTCTAATTCTTTTTTAAAAACATGAGTTGTCTTTCCATCTCGTTTTTATAAGCTTCTTTGGACATCACAACAATGGATCCACCCTTGTCGGCAGGCCTAATCACCACGTTTTTCTTTTCTTCTAGTGATTTAATGCCTTCCCTGACTTCTTTCTGTTCCCAACCATTTTATTGGCTTTTATTGGCTGATAGAATTTTAAACCAAGTACTTCCAAACTGTCCAAGGTTCACCTACAGAAGGGCACCTACCTTACGAGATCAGTTAGCTAAAAATGTTGTAGATCCTCCTCCCAAGATTCCAGTACGTTTTTTTGAAAGAAAGGGCTTTTACCCATGCAAAGGCTGCTATGCCTGCAAATTCCCAAAGAAGAAAAAAATGGAATTTGAATGTACGGTTGATGGGAAGAAATACAAAATCAAGGATTTTGTATCATGCAGAACAGAAGGTGCTGTATACAGTGGGTACGGAAAGTATTCAGACCCCCTAAAATTTTTCACTCTTTGTTATATTGCAGCCATTTGCTAAAATCATTTAAGTTCATTCTTCTTCCTCATGAATGTACACATAGCACCCCATACGGACAGAAAAACACAGAATTGTTGACATTGTTGCAGATTTATTAAAAAAGAAAAACTGAAATATCACATGGTCCTAAGTATTCAGACCCTTTGCTCAGTATTTAGTAGAAGCCCCCTTTTGATCTAATACAGCCAGGAGTCTTTTTGGGAAAGATGCAACAAGTCTTTCACACCTGGATTTGGGGATCCTCTGCCATTCCTCCTTGCAGATCCTCTCCAGTTCTGTCAGGTTGGATGGTAAACATTGGTGGACAGCCATTTTTAGGTCTCTCCAGAGATGCTCAATTGGGTTTAAGTCAGGGCTCTGGCTGGGCCATTCAAGAACAGTCACGGAGTTGTTGTGAAGCCACTCCTTCGTTATTTTAGCTGTGTGCTTAGGGTCATTGTCTTATTGGAAGGTAAACCTTCGGCCCAGTCTGAGGTCCAGAGCACTCTGGAGAAGGTTTTTGTCCAGGATATCCCTGTACTTGGCCGCATTCATCTTTCCCTCGATTGCAACCAGTCGTCCTGTCCCTGCAGCTGAAAAACACCCCCACAGCATGATGCTGCCACCACCATGCTTCACTGTTGGGACTGTATTGGACAGGTGATGAGCAGTGCCTGGTTTTCTCCACACATACCGCTTAGAATTAAGGCCAAAAAGTTCTATTTTGGTCTCATGAGACCAGAGAATCTTATTTCTCACCATCTTGGAGTCCTTCAGGTGTTTTTTAGCAAACTCCATGCGGGCTTTCATGTGTCTTACACTGAGGAGAGCCTTCCGTCGGGCCACTCTGCCATAAAGCCCCGACTGGTGGAGGGCTGCAGTGATGGTTGACTTTCTACAACTTTCTCCCATCTCCTGACTGCATCTCTGGAGCTCAGCCACAGTGATCTTTGGGTTCTTCTTTACCTCTCTCACCAAGGCTCTTCTCCCCCGATAGCTCAGTTTGGCCGGACGGCCAGCTCTAGGAAGGGTTCTGGTCGTCCCAAACGTCTTCCATTTGAGGATTATGGAGGCCACTGTGCTCTTAGGAACCTTAAGTGCAGCAGAAATCTTTTTGTAACCTTGGCCAGATCTGTGCCTTGCCACAATTCTGTCTCTGAGCTCTTCAGGCAGTTCCTTTGACCTCATGATTCTCATTTGCTCTGACATGCATTGTGATCTGGAAGGTCTTATATAGACAGGTGTGTGGCTTTCCTAATCAAGTCCAATCAGTATAATCAAACACAGCTGGACTCAAATGAAGGTGTAGAACCATCTCAAGGATGATCAGAAGAAATGGAAAGCACCTGAGTTAAATATATGAGTGTCACAGCAAAGGGTCTGAATACTTAGGACCATGTGATATTTCAGTTTTTCTTTTTTAATAAATCTGCAACAATGTCAACAATTTTGTGTTTTTCTGTCAGTATGGGGTGCTATGTGTACATTCATGAGGAAGAAGAATGAACTTAAATGATTTTAGCAAATGGCTGCAATATAACAAAGAGTGAAAAATTTAAGGGGGTCTGAATACTTTCCGTACCCACTGTATGTGTTACAATGTTCATGCAAATTGCAGTATGTAGGACGAACCAAAAGACCGCTCTGGAAACATCTTAGAGAGCATGTTCACAACATCCAAAAAGGCTATTACAAACATAGCATGTCGAAACATTTTCTGGATTATCATCAAAAAAATCCCTCCTCCCTCCAGTTTTGGGGTATTGAGAAATACAAACCCCATTGGAGGGGTAGCAACAAAATTAATACTCTCAGTAAAGCTGAATCAAGATGGATTTTTGAAATCCAATCTTTAACACCCTCTGGCTTAAACATTGAGTTCGATCTCCATTGTTTTATCTCAGATTTTTAATCTCCTTTGTATCTTATCCTTGGTTCTCCTTTTTCATCCTCATTTTTAGTGTTATCTTATGCATGGCAATTTAGATAATATTACGGATTATTTTATATGTGTTTTTACCACCCCCCTGGTTTATCATGGTAGTGTTTTTTATGATATTCAAATTATTATTTTTTTTATATGTTTTTATTCATTTCTATCATCACGCCTTATTGTGATGTTTTTTATTGGCATGTAGTGGGATTTTTATGGCGTTTCTCAGGCTTTTAAAAATGCGTGATTTATCACTAATTAATTAACGTATTATTTAGCCTTCTTATCATTAGCCTTTTTCCCTGTTTTTAGCATTTTATATTGCCCTCAGTACCATGATAAATTATATTAGTCTATGGTTTTATTAATAGATTTATATAATTATGTAGAATAGTTTGGTCTGCTATTCAAAATCTTCATTGGTATTAGGATGCCTTTGAGCTCCATCTAGTGGCCGTTTGATAAATCTGTGTTGTGTTTTTTCATTTAGATTTACCATATGTTTACTCTCATCACATTTATGATGCCATCTAGCTCCATCTGGTGGCTCTGTGGTGAATTGAACACTTGTTTTTGAGTGGTCGCTATGGTGACCGCCGCCTATAAGAGTCTGAACGTCAGTCTGCTTCCTATCCTTTGATAAAGTCACGCTGCGCTGTGACGCAACGCGTCGGGAGAAGCCGTCTGACGTCACTTCCGGTCCGCGGCCAGACCGGAAATCTCTGCATCTCATTGCTATACCGCTTGCCACGCTACCTGTGCTTTTATATGCTGTTACATTACGGATTCAAATGTGAGTTGTTTACTTTATGCTTATCAAATAAACTGCTGTTTAAACATACGACACTATGAAGTCCTTCCCTTTATCTGGTGTTTGAGCCTCAAACCCACCTAGGATATTTTCTCCCTTGATGTCTGATGTTGGCTATCCAAAAGGACCATAAGAGCCTGCCTTAAAGGGACCACCACTGGACCATTCACTTCCCTTATTGGAGATCCTGCTACCTATTGGTACAAACACTCTTAAAGAGTGTCTTGGAGGTGAGTGGCCATTTCACTCATTTAAGGATATATGATCACCACCATTGAAAGCAGTTTTCCGCACCTTGTGAATGTTCAGTCTCCCGCACATTCGGCAATTTTTGCACATCAGCACTTTTTTATGAATTTTTATGAACTTTTTGGTTATCTCATGAACTTATGAATTGCATATGAACTTTTTTACAAGTGTATTTTTCTCTATATAGTTTATTTATACCCCCAGTATTGTGCATTTTGGGGTACTTCTATTTACTCATTTTTTTGTTTATAGCCACATTTCTTTTTATATACAGATCTGTTTCTTTATGGTGTTTTCACTATTATCCCACTCTGATCAGACCATGTTTGGGATCTGATCAATTTACTATCACTTGGCACTTTAGTTCACTGTCACTTTTTTCTTTACAGTGACGTTGTTTCATTATCATTGGACTATTTATTTCTTTGCTGCTATTGTGGTTCACTTTCATACATGTTTATATATTTTCTTGCACTTTTTGCACATGTGCACTTAAGGCTGGGGAGCAAAAAAATTGGGAAATTATTTGAGAATTCACAACTGTCTAAAGCACCGTATTGGTGTTCTGCCCACCAACCCAACCCATATACAAGAAAAAAGGAAATTGGTTGAATCCAAGTGGGAGTAAAGCTCCCTCAATGGATGACTAAGCGGTTATTTTGGCAGACACTAGACTTAATGGTTTGGATATAAAACATGTATTTCTTCTATCAAAAATAATTTACAAAAGAGTTTTTCACTCATAAATGCCACACTGAGCACCAACAACTTCCCATACCCACCATAAGTGCCAGTTCACACTGTTCCGACTTGGTTGCCTGACAAGTAGCGGACCGTGCTGTGCAATTGGAACTGTTCTAATAGGAGTGACTCAAGTCGCTCCGACTTAGAAAAAGGTTCCTGTACTACTTCGGGGTGACACATGGTATAATTTACACTAATTTGCTAATCAGTTATATATAAATGAATCCACAGCAGTAGAATAGGATAGAATTTGACAGGCAGCTGCCAGCGGTGCCCCTGTATCCTCCTCCCGCACCCAAATGCCAGAGCCTCACGCACCGGGACTAGACTTCCAGTGTGCATGGGGCCTTACATCTTTGTTCCTGTCAGGGTCTTCCCATACATCTGTGTCCCCATCAGAGCACCCCACACATTTGTGTCCCCATCAGAGTCTCCCTGCAAATTGGTGTCCCCTTTAGAGTCTCCCTGCAAATTGGTGTCCCCAAAAGAGCCCCCCACATATTTGTGCCCCCATCAGAGTCTCCCTGAAAGTTGGTGTCTCCACCAGAGTCCCCCCTTCACATCTGTGTCCCTCTCAGATCCCCCTACTTATTTGTTTCCCCATCACAGCTCCATGAACATTTATGTCCTCCTTTAGTGCCCCCCACGCATATCTGTGTCCCTCTCAGATCCCCCAGGCACATTTGTGTCCCTCTTAGGTTCCCCCAGGCACATTTGTTTCCCCCTCAGAGCACCCCCCCCCCCCCTCCAATGCACATTTGTGCCTCTGTTCTGTCAAAACAGCCAACTCGCCGAAATCTCCAACCATGTCACTCCCGGTGACTCTCCAGTATCAGAAATTGGACATTTCAACGAGTTGGCTGTTTTAAAACAACAAAGGCAGCGTATAAACTCTGGTAGATGATATAATGAGTGGAAATTGTTAGTTTGCTCGCTAGTAACCAACAACATGGCTGCCTCCAACTTTTTTCCTCCTTAGCCGGTGTTCTACCAAAACAGACAACTCGCTGCCTACCGGAGTTTATACGCTACCGGTGTCGTGTCAAAACAGCCAACTCGTAGAAATGTCCAATTACTGATGCCAGAGAGTCACTGGAAGTGCCGGGGTTGGAGATTTCGATAGGTTGGCTCTTTTGAAAGAAAACACCACTCTTGGATTCCCCCACACACATTTGTGGCCCCTCAGAGCCCCCCACTTTTTTGTGTCCCCTTCAGAGCCCCCCCTCATGCACATTTGTGTCCCCATTACAGACCCCCTTGCACACATTTATGTCCCTTAAGAGCCCCCCACATACATTTATATACTCCTAAAAGCCCCTCCCACTTTTTGTGCCCCCCCCCCTCAGAGCCCCTCCCATACACAAACCCCCTCAAAAAGCAGTGTGCCTCTGAAACAACTAGCAACAAACCCCTATCTTTGTTGCAGATCCGCTGCACCTTCCAGCTCCTGTCCTGCTGTTACACAGGCACGCTGTGTAAAGGACACTTATGTTAGGGGTGGGAGGGACCCCGAAGGTGCAGCCGGTTTCAGCTGAAGTACTTTAGCCCTTAGTTGCAGTGCCCTGCTTCACAGCCTACTCCTGGCTTCTGGATAGGGGTTCTCTTACCGCCCCAATAGGAGCCCAATTGACTCCTAGGATGAGACCTCCTGTCTCTTGACTCCTGAGTGGGGCACCTCTGGCTTGTGGATGAGACCTTCTGTCTCCAATATAGAAGCTGTCTCCAAACTGGGAGCCCTGAACTATCCTCAGGCTTGAGTATATAATGACCCTGCACACCTATGTACTCACACAGGCTGCAGGTATCCAAACACAGGATTGGGGCTGGGTTTACACTGATGTGGCCGCAGGTCACAGCAGTGGTCCAGTGCGTCCCTGTTCACTGATTCAGGTGAAAATGAGGTCCAAATTTTTGGCTGACATCGCACCTGAAACGGAGCCAGAGGCACACAGGACCCTTTTCCAATGCAGACCGCAGTTGCCCCAAAGCTGTGTGAACCGGCTCGGGGAAACCCACATCCAATTTGCATTAGTGTGGACCCAGCCTGAAAGTTCTGTTCCACCATAGACCCTTTGAACCTTTAAGCTCCAGGTCCCAGTCTGGGAATACAGAATCAGGAGAAAACCAAAAACACAGCTTTCTCTGCTCATAAACGCTAGTCTGGAACTTCGCATTAGGCATTAATGTAAATTCTGTGTTATTTTCTACTACATTTTCACAGAGGCAGGCCCTCCCACTTTTACAAGGGTTATACCTCCATTATATGGGCTGGGAACACCTTGGAAGGGTTATACCTCCATTATATGGACTGGGAACACCTTGGAAGGGTTATACCTCCATTATATGGCCTGGGAACACCTTGGAAGGGTTATACCTCCATTATATGGCCTGGGAACACCTTGGAAGGGTTATACCTCCATTATATGGCCTGGGAACACCTTGGAAGGGTTATACCTCCATTATATGGCCTGGGAACACCTTGGAAGGGTTATACCTCCATTATATGGCCTGGGAACACCTTGGAAGGGTTATACCTCCATTATATGGCCTGGGAACACCTTGGAAGGGTTATACCTCCATTATATGGCCTGGGAACACCTTGGAAGGGTTATACCTTCATCATTTGGCCCAGGAATACCTTGGCAGAGTTATATTGCCATCTGCATTGGGAGCACTTTAGAGGAGTTATATCTTCATCATCTGGTCTGGGAATACCTTGCTGGGGAGCTAAATCTCCAACATATGATGTGGGAACATCTTGGAAGAGTTATACCTCCATCATCTGGCCTGGTAACCTGGGATAGGATTTACAATCATCATCTTGCCTGGAAACACTTGTGAGGCCTAACTATTCCATTATCTAGCGTGGGAACCCCTTGAAAGGGTTATTCCTCCACCATGTGGTCTATTAACACCTTGAAGGAGTTATACAGTACCTTCATTATCAGGCCTGGGAACACATTGGTAGAGTTTTACCTCTATTATATGGTCTGGGAACACCTTTGAAGGGTTATATCTTCATTATCTAGCCTGGGAACACCTTGGAGAGGTTACGCTTCCATAATGTGTTCTTAGACAACACCTAGGAGAGGTTATATCTCACAAAAAGTGCGGGTGATTAGATGCTCGGTGAAATATATCCAATGCGTAGTGCATAGATCATAAAAATAACGTCCATAAATGGGGGTGCTTAATCTTCATGCAGCAATCCCAACTATCTTCGTGTTATAAAGGAGGGTTCCAGAGGTGGTTGTAATATAGATTGCACTCACCACACAGGGGTATTAGGCAGGGGTTGTTTTAGACTGTACAACACAGCGTGGAGAAAGCTGGTCCTGTTGGTCCTAGGTAGTGTTCCTACGTCCGTAAGCCTCAGAAAACCAGGAGGGGGGGGGGGGAATTAGATGCTATTCCTCAGCAACCAGTATGTTCCCAGGTTAGACTCCAGCAGTAATGTATAAGCCTGATACACTCTATGAGGTTTTTCTCAACCCAGCAGGTTGAATGGAAAAACTGTCAGCTCCGGTCAAAGCCGCTGTACTAATGATCCGACGTTAGCACTGCGAGCTCCCCTGCTGAGCTATTGGGTTTTGACAGAGGGAAGGCCCCCCCACCAGAACACTCCGATCAGTGTTCTCAGCCATTAACTGAGAGTGTTGATCGGGAGCCGGTTGGCTGCTGGTTTTCCAGCCTGCACATGCAACAGACCATCAGACAGATCTGTCAGACTGGCTGGCATACGCACAGGCCAAATTTTTTTATTGAGCCAACCGATGTCTCCAGACATTCGGCCCATGTGTACAGGACTTTAGAAACACTTTGGAAGAATTGTATCTTCATCATCTGGTCTGGGAATACCTTGGGGAGATATACCTTAACCATCTGATGTAGGAATAACTTGGAGGAGTTATGCCTCCATCATCTGATGTGGGAACACCTGGAGGCAGTTATTCTTCCATCATCTGATGTGGGAACACCTCGAGGCAGTTATTCTTCCATCATCTGATGTGGGAACACCTCGGGGCAGTTATTCTTCCATCATCTGATGTGGGAACACCTCGAGGCAGTTATTCCTCCATCATCTGATGTGGGAACACCTTGGGGCAGTTATTCCTCCATCATCTGATGTGGGAACACCTCGGGGCAGTTATGCCTCCATCATCTGATGTGGGAACACCTCGAGGCAGTTATTCCTCCATCATCTGATGGAGGAACACCTTGAAGGAGTTATACCCCCATCATCTGGCCTACATACTCATCCTGCCTTTAAACACTTTGGAAGAATTGTTTCTTCATCATCTGGTCTGGGAAAACCGTGGGGAGATATGCCTCCATCATCTGATGTGGGAACACCTTGGGGCAGTTATTTCTCCATCATCTGATGTGGGAACACCTTGGGGCAGTTATGCCTCCAGCATCTGATGTGGGAACACCTCGAGGCAGTTATTCCTCCATCATGTGATGGAGGAATACCTTGAAGGAGTTATACCCCCATCATCTAGCCTACATACTCATCTTGCCTGTAAACACTTTGGAGGCAATTATAACTCCATTATCTAGTGTGAGAACACCCTGAAAGGGTTATACCTCCATTATGTGGCCTGCCCATACCTTGAAGGCACCAGGAAAAGTTTAAATCTGTTGATGGGGAAAGCTACATTTTTTCTGGCTGACTTAGAGAAGCAGACTGGAGATACGAATTCTGCATTAATGCACAGTAACATTGTTCTTTATTTAAAATTTATTATTTAATAAAATAATCAACTGATACCTTCTGATAAGGAACACACAAACATTTAGCAGACTCATCAGACGTTATTTAAACTTTCTGAGGTTTTCTTTTTCCAGGGCTTCATCAAACTGTCCTTAATTTCAGTTACCCTCAACCCATAAATAACTGGGTTGGCAATGGCTGGGAACAGGAAATAGATGGCACTGGAGAGGTTCTGAAAGTCATAGGACACGGACTCCTCTACCTTGTAGAAGATAGAAGATAAAATCCCGCATAAATAAACAGTAAGAGCTACAAGCAGATGATTCCCACATGTGTTCAAGGCTTTGCCCCGTGCGCTACCAGCTGCTATCTTCATGGCCACCCTGAGAACTTTCACATAGAAGACCAAGAGGATGGTGACATCGGATAAGGTGACACCCATCCTCACCATAAAGCCTACCATCTGGATTTTGAAGACTTCTCCACAGGCCAAGCTGAGAAGGACCCCATATTCGCACACAAAGTTCGGAATGATGTTGGATTTGCAGTACTGAGCTCTTGATGCCAGAAATACAAGTAGCAACACAAGAAGACAATTCCTAGCCAACCCAACCATCCACACCTGGACCAGAGAGCTCCGGTTAATAATGTTGTGGTAGCGTAGTGGTCTGCAGATCGCTATATACCGGTCAAAGGCCATTAACAGGAGCACAATGGACTTGAACATGGTAGTAGAGTAGACAAAGAACATCTGGGACAGACATGCTGAGAAGGAAACCTTGTTTTGTCCCAACAAGCTCTGTATCATCAGGGGAACGACCGCAGTTGTGCCAATAATATTTAGAACCAGAAGAAGAGCAATCAGGATATACATGGGAGTGTGGAGACTCTTCTCCCACCACACCGTATAAGAAATTATAAAGTTTAAGACAACAATGGCACTGTAGGTGGAGAAGAATGGGAGGACCAGGATCTGTCTGTGATTGGTTACTCCAGGAAATGGGTACAGGATGAATTCGCTGAAGGAAAGGGAGATGTTCTGACCTGGACTTAGTCTTATCAGGTTGATGAGTTCCATTTTTTAACCTGAAAAAGCAGAATATTTCTTAGCTTAGTTTTCTGAGCAAATAAATAAGGACAGTTAAAACAGGCAAATCCCCCGTATTATGGGCTAGAGGTGATACGCCCAGTCTCCCTTTGTGACCCTCAGCTGTTTGAAGGGTTTGAGCTACACAAGGTTAGTTTAAGAATAAATTGTATTATATTTTAATGGGATATCCTTATATTTGCCTGTAGATCAGCTTAAAAGCAGAGTTACGGCCTCAAAATTGACTTTGGGCCATCCGCTCGGTGAGTGTCACCTGAAAAAGAAATGAATAATCACAATTTTTTTTTTGTTTACTTACCTTGATATTGAAGAAAATATACTCACCTTTCTTCCTCTTCCTCCCTCTGCGGCCGCGGCCCGCGCCGTCACTTCCTCCTTGCATTGATTCCTGGGAGCTGAATGTCATCGCTCCCAGGAATCAATGCGCCTGCACCGGCCCCGCTCGTCATTTCCGGAGCAGGCGCGTCATTCCCTGCTAAACAGCTTCTGGGCATGCCCAGAAGCTGTGCAGGGATAACGCGCCTGCCCCGGAAGTGACGGCGGGGCCGGTGCAGTGCATTGTGGGACAAAAAAGGACACGGAAGAGGACACGGAAGAGGACACGGAAGAGGACACGGAAGAGGACACGGAAGAGGACACGGAAGAGGACACGGAAGAGGACACGGAAGAGGACACGGAAGAGGACACGGAAGAGGACACAGAAGAGGACACAGAAGAGGACGCGCTGGCTTCAGCTGCCCACATCCGAGATGGCAGCGCTGGAGAAGACATTTTCAAGGAAGTATTTCTTCTAAAAGGTAAGTGCGACCCGGGACAGTTCAGAGGCTATCCATTGTGGAATGTACTAGCCCTGACTGTCCTGGGGGTATTTTTATCTAAATTTCACCCCTGAGGCCGGAACTCCACTTTAAATAACATGGTCAATCAGTAATTTGCACCTTAACATCTATAGAATGTGCCAATGGGAGTGACCTACTTTATTATGTCAGGATGGTGATGACATACTCCTTCATATGCCACACCATGACATCACAGTTACACTACTGTATGTTCCAACTAGGGATGATCGAACGGTTCGGGTCGACCTTCGGTTTGACCCGAACATTGACTGTTCGAAATTCGGCCGAATTTCAAACTTTTTGCTGAAAAAGTTCTGAATTCGGCAACCAAAACCGACCAAAATTCAATGGGACAGGAACTGGGCTTTAAAAGCCTGTGATTGGACCAGAACCATCAGTAAAATGTGATTGGAGTGACTAGGGGGTCCAGAGGCCAATCAGTAGTGAATACGCCCCCCAGTATATAAGATAGCCCCGCCAAATCTCTAACATTGTAATACAGGGACATGGAAGAGAGTGGAAGCAGTTCTGTTACTTCTGCTTCAAAAGTGTCATTTAGCAATTATTAGTGTGAGGAAAGGGATATCTAGTGTAGTTAGGGTACTATATACCACTATAGTTAGATTTAATAATCTAGTTTCTGTAGGGAAAGTGTTAAGTGTCAGGGGACCATAGTGTAGTGTAGGGTGAACTGACTCTGACTGCTATGGCAGGGTGACCAAACCCTTCCATGTCAGGGTGACGGCTATAGAGAAAAGATTGTTTCTATTAGAATTGCAGTAGAGCAGGGTAGTGGCTTCGCTCCTTTCACACCTGGCCGTTTTTGTTGCAGGCGTTTTATTGGGCTATTTTGTGGACGTGTTTGGAGGCAGGCATGACATCTGAATTTCTGTGTAGGGGTATATATACACACACACATGTATGTATATATACACATACACACATATAGGTGTGAAAGTAGCAGAACCCTATGGCTGCGCAAATGAAATTATTAACAGGCATAGGACTTCGCTGCTATCACACCTATATGTGTGTATGTGTATAAATACATATAAGTGTGTGTGTATATATACCCCTATACACAAGTTCAGATGTTATGCCTGCCTCCAAAGACACCCAAAAAATGCCCAAAAAAAAAACGCCTGCAACAACACACCTAGGCGTTTTTGTCGCAGGCATTTTTTTGGGGCATTTTTTTACACTTTTTAGACCCCCCACACACTAAATCCAAAGAAATCTCATTTTTTTTTTTTCAATAATTTTTTCAATAATTGGCTCTCTAAGTCTCTATCAAAAATGACAATTTTTAAGAACTTTTTTTGTGTGATTAATAGTCCCCTAGGCACATTTTAGGGGCATTTATTGGGTTTTATGGCTTCAAAATGGTGTTTTTTGATTACCGAAGTTCGGGTCCCTTTGATTTCAATGGGGTTCTGAAATCCGGGCCGAACTTTCGGGAAGTTCGGGTGTTCTGGTCGAACCAATCTTTTCAAAAGTTCGATCATCCCTAGTTCCAACATCAAGAACACTTTTCTGAATAAAGGGGGCTGTAAGGGTCTGGATCTGAACATGGGACCCCTGTGGTATCTGGCTGTAGCTCTTCTTGTTGAGCCACCTGAGATGCTGGACAGCTCCCTGTCGAATCTACTAGGACAATCTTGCTTTGTATCTTGTTTCTGGTGAACCTTGGACTCTTTGCTCCTCCCTGAACTTCCTGATTTACAGTAAGTCTCTGCACTTCCTGTTCGCAAGATTATTGTGCTCTCTCCAGCTGATATCTTACTGCTTTATGTACCTGCAGCTTTCTTTATCTCTGCTACCGCTTATTGCTGACCTTTTCCCTGGCTTCCGCTTGATCCCAGCTTGCAACCACTTGTTCCTAAACGTTGGCCTTTTTACTGACTGTGCTTCTGCTTGATGCCAACCTGCTATATCTACTACTGTCCCCCAGCTTGCTCCCCTCCTGGTGGGGCAATCCTGAGGACTGCAACCTGGTACTAACATACAGCAGAACCCATCCCCACCATCAGGACCTCGGGTGAAGACCAGTTAGTGCTTAGACTTTTGGGTGAACATCTGCCAAGGTGACCTGCTTTTGCACTTATCTAGCTGGTTGGAGGGACCCTTTCTACTGCTATAGCTACTGGTCTCCGAGCCTGACCCCCGATCATGACAGGGGCACTCAATTACCTTTTTACATTGTGGGAGGCCATCTTTGTTGAGGGATCTGTGGCAGAATAGAGGAACTTCACCCCCATCCTATTCCCCCCTTACTTTTATGGCTGGGTTATGGGGAGAAACCACACTCACACACCTGGTGGTCTAGCAGTGTTTCCTTGGGGTCCACAGCTCTACAGCAGCACATCTGGTCCTGCACCACCATGTTCTTCTCATGTCATCAGGGGTCCCCGTCTGTGTTTTCCAGGTTGTGCAGTGCCATGTTATCAGGGGCAACCTGCAACAGCTATGACAATCAGCACCTTTGATGATGCAGTGTGGAACGCACACCACAGAGCACCCCACGGCAGTGCCTATTTAAAATGAGTTCAAGCACTACTTTTCCCATGGCCCAGTGCATTTTGCAGCTCAAGTCAATGGCCTATTAAAATGCACCACACAGGATTGTGCGGGAATCACACAGGAACACCTGCTGCATTCTTGTGCAATACTGGTGTGAACGGGCCCTAAGTCATCTAAAGACATCCCTGTCAACAGTGTGACAACACTGGGGGGGCTTAGAAAAACAAGGACTGCTGTTTTAATGCCATTGATAGATACACTATATATTGTCAAAAGTATTGGGACGCCGGCCTTTACACACACATGAACTTTAATGTCATCCCAGTCTTAGTCCGTAGGGTTCAATATTGAGTTGGCTCCACCCTTTGCAGCTATAACAGCTTCAACTCTTCTGGGAAGGCCGTCCACAAGGTTTAGGAGTGTCTATGGGAATGTTTCACCATTCTTCCAGAAGCGCATTTGTGAGGTCAGGCACTGATGTTTAAGGATGAGCAAATTGCTCTGCCCCAGCATAGTGGATAGGGGTAGAGAAGATAAGGATGGAGAGGATAGAGGTGGAGTGGATAGAGGTGGAGTGGATAGAGGAGGAGAGGAAAGAGGAGGAGAGGATAGAGGAGGAGAGGATAGAGGAGGAGAGGACAGAGGTAGAGAAGGTAAGGATGGATTGGATAGAGGTGGAGAGGATAGAGGTGGAGAGGATAGAGGAGGAGAGGATAGAGGTGGAGAGGATAGAGGAGGAGAGGATAGAGGAGGAGATGATAAAGGAGGAGAGGATAAAGGTGGAGAGGATAGAGGAGGAGAGGATAGAGGTGGAGAGGATAGAGGTGGAGAGGATAGAGGTGGAGAGGATAGCGGTGGAAAGGATAGAGGTGGAGAGGATAGAGGTGGAGAGGATAGAGGTGGAGAGGATAGAGGTGGAAAGGATAGAGGTGGAAAGGATAGAGGTGGAGAGGATAGAGGTGGAGAGGATAGAGGTGGAGAGGGTAGAGGTGGAGAGGGTAGAGGTGGAGAGGGTAGAGGTGGAGAGGGTAGAGGTGGAGAGGTGGAGAGGATAGAGGAGAAGTGGAAAAGGGAGAAGAGGATAGAGGTGGAGAGGATAGAGGAGGAGAGGATAGAGGTGGAGAGGATAGAGGAGGAGAGGATAGAGGAGGAGAGGATAGAGGAGGAGAGGATAGAGGAGGAGAGGATAGAGGAGGAGAGGATAGAGGAGGAGATGATAGAGGTGGAGAGGATAGAGGTGGAGAGGATAGAGGTGGAGAGGATAGAGGAGGAGAGGATAGAGGAGGAGAGGATAGAGGTGGAGAGGAAAAGGGAGAAGAGGATAGAGGTGGAGAGGATAGAGGAGGAGAGGATAGAGGAGGAGAGGATAGAGGAGGAGAGGATAGAGGTGGAGAGGATAGAGGTGGAAAGGATAGAGGTGGAAAGGATAGAGGTGGAGAGGATAGAGGTGGAGAAGATAGAGGTGGAGAGGGTAGAGGTGGAGAGGGTAGAGGTGGAGAGGGTAGAGGTGGAGAGGGTAGAGGTGGAGAGGTGGAGAGGATAGAGGAGAAGTGGAAAAGGGAGAAGAGGATAGAGGTGGAGAGGATAGAGGGAGGAGAGGATAGAGGTGGAGAGTATAGAGGAGGAGAGGATATGAGGAGGAGAGGATAGGGTTAAGATAGAGGTGAGAGGAAAGAGGAGGAGAGGATAGAGGTGGAGGAGGATAGGTGGAGGATGGGAGAGGGATAGAGGAGGAGAGGATAGAGGTGGAGAGGAAAGGGATAAGAGGAAAGGGTGGAGAGGATAGAGGAGGAGAGGATAGAGGAGAGAGGATAGAGGTGGAGAGGATAGAGGTGGAGAGGATAGAGGAGGAGAGGATAGAGGTGGAGAGGATAGAGGTGGAGAGGATAGAGGTGGAGAGGATAGAGGTGGAGAGGATAGAGGTGGAGAGGATAGAGGAGGAGAGTATAGTGGTTGGGAGAGGATAGTGGTGAGGATAGAGGAGGATAGGATAGAGGTGTAGAGGTGGAGAGGATAGAGGAGAAGTGGAAAAAGGAGAAGAGGATAGAGGAGGAGAGGATAGAGGTGGAGAGGATAGAGGTGGAGAGGATAGAGGTGGAGAGGATAGAGGTGGAGAGGATAGAGGTGGAGAGGATAGAGGTGGAGAGGATAGAGGAGGAGAGGATAGAGGTGGAGAGGATAGAGGAGGAGAGGATAGAGGAGGAGAGGATAGAGGAGGAGAGGATAGAGGAGGAGAGGATAGAGGAGGAGAGGATAGAGGTGGAGAGGATGGAGGAGGAGAGGATAGAGGTGGAATGGATAGAGGAGGAGAGGATAGAGGAGGAGAGGATAGAGGAGGAGAGGATAGAGGAGGAGAGGATAGAGGTGAAGAGGATAGAGGTGGAGAGGATAGAGGTGGAATGGATAGAGGTGGAGAAGGTAGAGGTGGAGAGGATAGAGGAGAAGTGGAAAAGGGAGAAGAGGATAGAGGTGGAGAGGATAGAGGAGGAGAGGATAGAGGAGGAGAGGATAGAGGTGGAGAGGATAGAGGAGGAGAGTATAGTGGTGGAGAGGATGGAGGGAGAGGATAGAGGAGGAGAGGATAGAGGAGGAGAGGATAGAGGAGGAGAGGATAGAGGAGGAGAGGATAGAGGTGGAGAGGGTAGAGGTGGAGAGGATAGAGGAGAAGTGGAAAAAGGAGAAGAGGATAGAGGTGGAGAGGATAGAGGTGGAGAGGATAGAGGTGGAGAGGATAGAGGTGGAGAGGATAGAGGTGGAGAGGATAGAGGTGGAGAGGATAGAGGAGGAGAGGATAGAGGAGGAGAGGATAGAGGATGAGAGGATAGAGGTGGAGAGGATAGAGGAGGAGAGGATAGAGGTGGAGAGGATAGAGGAGGAGAGGATAGAGGTGGAGAGGATAGAGGTGGAGAGGATAGAGGTGGAGAGGATAGAGGTGGAGAGGATAGAGGTGGAGAGGATAGAGGTGGAGAGGATAGAGGTGGAGAGGATAGAGGTGAAGAGGATAGAGGTGGAGAGGATAGAGGTGGAGAGGATAGAGGTGGAGAGGATAGAGGTGGAGAGGATAGAGGAGAGAGGATAGAGGAGGAGAGGATAGAGGAGGAGAGGATAGAGGTGGAGAGGATAGAGGTGGAGAGGATAGAGGAGGAGAGGATAGAGGAGGAGAGGATAGAGGTGGAGAGGATAGAGGTGAAGAGGATAGAGGTGGAGAGGATAGAGGAGGAGAGGATAGAGGTGGAGAGGATAGAGGTGGAGAGGATAGAGGTGGAGAGGATAGAGGAGGAGAGGATAGAGGTGGAGAGGATAGAGGAGGAGAGGATAGAGGTGGAGAGGATAGAGGTGGAGAGGATAGAGGAGGAGAGGATAGAGGAGGAGAGGATAGAGGTGGAGAGGATAGAGGTGGAGAGGATAGAGGTGGAGAGGATAGAGGTGGAGAGGATAGAGGTGGAGAGGATAGAGGTGGAGAGGATAGAGGTGGAATGGATAGAGGTGGAGAGGATAGAGGAGGAGAGGATAGAGGTGGAGAGGATAGAGGTGGAATGGATAGAGGAGGAGAGGATAGAGGTGGAGAGGATAGAGGAGGAGAGGATAGAGGTGGAGAGGATAGAGGTGGAGAGGATAGAGGTGAAGAGGATAGAGGTGGAGAGGATAGAGGTGGAATGGATAGAGGAGGAGAGGATAGAGGTGGAGAGGATAGAGGAGGAGAGGAAAGAGTTGGAGAAGGTAAGGATGGAATGGATAGAGGAGGAGAGGACGGAGGTGGAGAAAAAAGTGATGGAGTGGATAGGAGTAGAGGATAGGTATAGAGAAGATAGGGATGGAGTGGATAGAGGAGGAGTGGATAGAGGAGGAGAGGATAGGGGATTAGAGGACAGAGGTGGAAGTAAGGATAGAGAGAATAGAGGAGGAGAGAATAGAGGAGGAGTGGATAAGAATGGAGCTCACTAAATCATACCAATTAAAAAAACTTTGTGATGTTTTTATTCAGTTTGATCAGATTTATGGAATTGAATGATCACATCTATAAGTGTGTGGCCATTAATAAGATCTGCAGTCTTTGTTCCTAGTCGGCCTTGTGTGTGTAATGTTCCCCACTCCTGGAGTCCCCGCAGATATTCTACAATCCCCACTCATCATACATATCAGACACATCATACACATCATACACATCATACATACACATCATACACATCAGACACATCATACACATCATACACATCATACACATCATACATACACATCATACACATCAGACACTCACCTGCTCGGTACGCACGGTCCCAGCTTTGATGGCTTCCTACCCCCGGCTCCCTCCGCTGCCGTTATTTATTGACCTGTGTGCACTCCCCCAGGAATTCATTAGATGATAATTATCATAGCCGTCTGTGTGACCTCACCACTGTGAGGAACGTCTCTGGCACATTATAAATCTATTCTAATTCTATATTTGGAGAGGAGCTGAAATTTGAGTTTTAATTTCCCAAAAATCAGGAAATTCTGGAGAAATGTCACCGGATTGGCTGGGGGTGTTGGAAGGTGAATTTAAGGTGGAACTAAATCCTTCCTTCATTTCTTCTTGGAACAGAAGCTGTTCATGTGTCTTTTTTCCATCAACTATCCCAAAATTAGAGAAATTCATTTCAGGAAAGGGGGCGGAGCCATGCAAATTATTCCTTTGTGGCTTTTGTCTATAGAGATACAATCCTGTATACTGTACATGAGGCGCCAGGCCAGCGCTCAGGGAAGGGCAGCACCAGGATTTTAACATCTAATTTCCAATTTATTTTTAATAAATGGGTGGAGTCTGGTTTTATGTAAACAGCGGGCTCTCTGTACCATTCCCACATTTCCTGGAGTTTCAACTTTAAAGAGACCCTGTTGTTGTCAGACCACTCACATCAGCAAATCTCTTCCCACAGGATTTTATGTGCATTGAGTGTAGGTCGATGTCGTCTGGCACCCAAAAGGCAAAGAAGACAAATTGCACTCTCCAAACCCCCCCCCCCCTTCAGATTTTAAATTTTTACTTCCAAAAAACAGATATAAATTTACAGTAAAACAATAAATAAATGAAGTAGTTAATGAGAACACATTCATGCTATGGTCATATCTAGGGGGATGCTGAGGTGGGCTGCACCCCCCCCCCCCAGATTTCAGTTTTGCCCCTTTCAAAATCAAACAATCCCCCATAACTGTGCTCGGCCGCTGAACTCCTTCTCCCATCCCTGCACTGGACACAGCCTGGGCACAGGCAGCAGGCTCCTCCTCCTCCCTACACAGCAGCGGTTGGTGGGCAGTAAAAGCGCAGCTAACTATGGGGTTTTTACTGCCCCACCAACCTCATGTTTTTAATGAGCCCTAAAGACAAATTCACACAGGTACTCTGGCCAATACAATGTAAAAATAACGTTTTTTTGTGTGGCTGGAGTCACCTGTTACTCCATGGGGACACAGAGGCTGTACACACACAGCCACAGTCCTAATTTGACAGGTCTGCAGGTGCAGGTGAGTGGCCCTGAATGCACACTGTCTGTGTCTGGGGTCATACATCTTCACTCAAACACCTGTCTAATAATACCTGTGGCTGTGTTCATTCAAAGAAGGACCTGCGGCTGTGTTCGTACAAACTAGGACCTGAGGTTGTGTTCGTACAAACTAGGACCTGAGGTTGTGTTCATACAAATTAGGACCTGAGGCTGTGTTCATAAAAACTAGGACCTGCCGTTGTGTTTATACAAACTAGGACCTGCGGCTGTGTTCATACAAATTAGGACCTGGGGCTGTGTTCATAGAAATTAGGACCTGCGGCTGTGTTCGTACAAATAAGGACCTGTGGCTGTGTTCGTACAAATAAGGACCTGTCGCTGTGTTCGTACAATGTATGACCTCAGGCTGTGTTCATACAAATTAGGACCTGAGGTTGTGTTTGTACAATTTAGGACCTCTGGCTGTGTTCTTACAAATTAGGAAACGAGGCTGTGTTCATACAAATTAGGACCTGCAGTTATGTTCATACAAACTATAGGTCCTGCGGCTGTGTCCATACAAACTAGGACCTGAGGTTGTGTTTGCACAAATCAGTACCTGAGACTGCGTTCATACAAATTAGGACCCGAGGCTGTGTTCATAGAAATTAGGACCTGAGGTTGTGTTCATACAAATTAGGACCTGTGGTTGTGTTCATAGAAGTTGGGACCTGAGGCTGTGTTTGTACAAATTAGGACCTGAGACTGTGTTCATACAAATTAGGACCCGAGGCTGTGTTCATAGAAATTAGGACGTGAGACTGTGTTTATACAAATTGGGACCTGTGGTTGTGTTCATACAAATTAGGAACTGCAGCTGTGTTCATACAAATTAGGACCTGAGGCTGTGTTCATAGAAATTAGGAACTGAGACTGTGTTCATACAAATTAGGACCCGAGGCTGTGTTCATAGAAATTAGGACCTGAGGTTGCGTTCATACAAATTAGGACGTGAGACTGTGTTTATACAAATTGGGACCTGTGGTTGTGTTCATACAAATTAGGAACTGCAGCTGTGTTCATACAAATTAGGACCTGAGGCTGTGTTCATAGAAATTAGGAACTGAGACTGTGTTCATACAAATTAGGACCTGCGGCTGTGTTCATAAAAATTAGGACCTGAGGCTGTGTTCATACAAATTAGAGCCTGTGGTGGCTTTAATAGTACAAATGTAGGATCTGCAGCTATGTTCACACATCTGCTGTGTCCCCATGGCATCCCATAAGCTGCCTGCACACAGCTTCAGCTACATAAAGTAATCAGTGAATCACACTGTACAGGCCACAGCGCCCATGTGAATGACCCCCTTGACCCCATCCACACACACAGAGCTTTGTGAGTTTGTGTCCGCAAAAAAGAATTGATATTTTCCGGGGGGGAGGGGGTGAAAGGAGGGGCATTTGGGTCGGGGGAGGGGGACGTTGCGGGCAGGGTGTAGCGGGCCATGTGATTATTATTCATTTTATGTTGTGCGGAAGATATTCAGTCTTTTGCTGCTGCTGAAAATGTTTGTTTGCCTTGAGAGATATAAAGACTTTCTGTTTCTATCATAACGGCTTTGCCTAGGGACCTGGAGCACTACCGCAGTTGCTTGTTACCAGGTTGTAATAAGTTGATCTTAGTAAATTAGTGGCTGGCCCAGGCCGGGGAAAGGGCTAAATGCTGTAAGCTCAGTTCCTGGGCTTTTTTGTCCTACCCAGCCCTCCTATGCAATAAAAAAGATTAAGGCTGGAGTCCAGGAGACTTTGGGGTAGTCGATTTGGTTGGTTCTGTTTCCACTCGAAGATACTGGGGCTGCTGCTCCTTGCATCGGGACTCTCCGAGACATCTAAGCCCTGGAGAATGCCAAGATAGACTCTAAACTCATGGAGGCATGCCTGGGTAGCCACACAACTGTTTAGAGTTTAGTTGTTCATATTGAACTGTTATGCTGCAACTTCTTCAGTAAAGTTACATGAAAGTGGTTCTAAAGCCTAAACATTCTTACCTTCGTATTAAGGTAAACAATGTTTAGGCATCAGGCAATGGGCAATGTAAGGCACCCCTTACCCCCCCCCCTCTTTATTTACCTGCGCCCTTCATTCCTTGATCCAGCGCTGTGCACATCTGCCACTTTAACTGTTCTGAGCCTTGTCTGAAGTTACTCAAAGGAGTGCATATTGGTTCTGGCATATCGATAGAACCAGGGTCTGTATACTGTAGCACATTCGGGTATGAAGTAACACCACTACAAAAGGGTTACCTTGGCAAACAAGGAAGAGGAATGCCGTTGCTAAGGGTAACCCAGTTCAAGACACTAAGCAACCAGTTGTTAGGCGTGGTACCTGGTAAAGGTGACAGTTCCTCTGGTAGTGAGGGGTTCGTTTTCTGGCTCCCTTCACAGCGGTCGGTATCCAGTAGCAACTGGGGCTGAACCGGCATTACAGAGATCTATGGCCTAGTCATGAGGTACGGGATGTGAAGTAGTTGCAATAACTGCATGCATGAGGTCAACACTAGGTATACGTCAGGGACCCCATTCTGTTACTGGGCGTGAGGCAACAGAGATACGCTGGAGTGGGCGCAGGTTCAGCATGACCCTCCTAATGCAAATCACAAGTTACAGTGTGTAGTGACACAGGACAAGTCTCTGTATGTTTATTACTGCATACAGTGAAGGCTTATCTCTAAGCTGGAGAGCTGCCTTAATGTTAGACTTTTCACATGACCGCAGTCTCTGCCTGGTCCTGGGCATTGATGAGCAAGCTCATCACGAAAGTTACCCCCACGCGCAGGGTGAAGTAGGCCCAGCCCACATGCTAATAACGCCAAACTTTACACTGGTTTAAAACAAAAGTCTCAAATCTTAAATCACAACCAATTCTACAATAGATATGCAGGTATAAAATATCACACTGAAACTAGGTCGCCATAAACAATAGCTTCCCCCACCTGTAGTGTGACAATGGGCAGCAGAAGGGTGGTAATATCAATATAAAGGCTATGCTGCCAGGGTACACTGGGGGTAAGAGGATTAGGCCACCTGAGGAGCACTGGTATTATTAACTATTGGTACAAAACAAGCACTTCTGTGATTGAGGGAGAAGATGAACTGCCGGCTGACATTGGGGCCCGTAATAATATTGGTGCTCCAGAGGATGTCGGTTACATCTGCATGCAGTGATATGGACAACTTTAAACTGCAGTTCAGTGTGGAGAGCAGCAGGCCTGCCCTAGTGAAAAGAACTAGTGCAGAAGACAATATAACAGCCAAACGGGGTCTGGTAAGGATGCTGGCAGGGCCAGATTAACATAGGGGCTATTGGAGCTGCAGCTCCAGGCCCCTACCTTAATATAGGCCCCGGGTTGTCCATATTCACTGTTACCGCTCTTCTGTCACTTGTAAACACAGAAGTCTGGCTTCTATGCTCACTTCCCCAGGCAGCTCCCTCAGAACCTCCCCACACAGCACGAAGGCCGGACAAGGAGGGACAGTTGCCGATGCATGGATGTGTTTATGGGCTTCAGAGACAGCATCCCATGTTGAATTAGGCATGCATGGCTGCACCCTTCCTCCTCTGGGTGCATGCCAAGGCACGGCCCTTAAGGCCCTTCAAAATCCTCAGCACCAAGCCCATGATGCTCTTAATCCGGCCCTGGATGCTGGGAATGTTAAAGAAGGTTTGAGAATGTGTAGGTAAAAGTACACTGTGCTTACAGTATGTTTCCTCCTGATAACAGAACAAAGATGAGTCAGAGACCCATTCAACAGCTTCCTGGTTCAGACCAGCAGGTCATGATGGGGGAGGGGCCCCTCAGAGATGTAGAGTGCTCCGATTCTCCTGACAGACCTTGAAGCATGATGGTCACAAGGTGTGGATGGTGAGGATCTCTCGGTGGCAGCCCGAAAACTGTTAAGCTAGATGGATGCGATATGCAGGAAGCGCTGATTCCCCATGGCGCTTGATAAACAGTGGAGCTGAGCCGTATAAGTATGCTGGTGTTAAAGTCTTACCTTGCCCACCTGATGGCAGCCATCTTTGACATGTGCAGACTGCTGCCTCCTATAAACTCTGATTGCATTATCACTTGCCTGCTGCTGGGTGTCACACAGTGATGATGCTGCACAGCTGACTATATCAATCACCTGATGGGTTGCAGTCCTTGCCCTTGCGTTTGTGCTCCAAGGTGCATTGCTGCTTCCAGCCTTCTGTTCTTCGCATTCCTCAGTGTATGACCAGGCTTTGCTTATGACTCTCCTGGCTCTCGACCCCACATAGGCAGACGACCCAGCATGGGCAGACAACCCGCTTCTGAACTCGACCCTGGCTTGGATGAATACCCGCTTCTGGACTCGACCCTGGCTTGGATGACTACCCACTTTTGGACTTGACCCCGGCTTGTTCCTGATCTCGCTCCTCACTCTTGCTGTGTGTTTATTGTTGTTTGCTCCAATAAACTGCTTTATTTTACCTGCATCTCCATGTGGTCTGGTTTCCTGGCACCCTGACAGCTGGATACGCCGACTCACTCCTGACCACCTGTGGGACAGCAGGGCTGGACTGGAGAAAAGTACCAAGCACCCTGGTCTCTCAGTAGGTGTCGGTGGAATGCACCAGGGACTCCTGATCTTCTCTTTAGAGACTTCACAGGAACAGCTACTGAACAATCACTTGGCACCAACTGCCCCTATCCTTTCTCAGGCTTTTCCATATATGCCTTCTTCTAAAACTATACCTGTTTAATTGAGGCCTGTATTTCATAGGCTTGGCTATTACACTGAAACCGTTGTGGCCCAGATTACATCTTCCAACATTCCCAATACTCTGAGCTGTGATCCTGGAGATTATCAAGCTCATTGTCTCTCTCCTTCTGGCTGAAGGACATTTCTCTACTGGACAACCTACATCAGAAAGTAGCAAATAAAGGTGATGTCCTTCTAACATACTATAGCAGCATACTTGGCTACAATTGTCTTCTAGTTTGTAATTAAATGTATGCAGCATTAGTGCCAGTTTATGCAATTAAACCCCCAGCATTAGTGCCAGTTTATGCAATTAAACCCCCAGCATTAGTGCCAGTTTCCTCAATAATAACCCCCAGCATTAGTGTCAGTTTCCTCAATAATTACCCCCAGCATTAGTGCCAGTTTCCTCAATACTAAGCCCCCAGCATTAGTGCCAGGTTATGCTATAATATCCCCCAGCATTAGTGCCAGTTTCCTCAATACTAAACCCCCAGCATTAGTGCCAGTTTATGCAATTAAACCCCCAGCATTAGTGCCAGTTTCCTCAATAATAACCCCCAGCATTAGTGTCAGTTTCCTCAATAATTACCTCCAGCATTAGTGCCAGTTTCCTCAATACTAAGCCCCCAGCATTAGTGCCAGGTTATGCTATAATATTCTCCAGCATTAGTGCCAGGTTCCTCAATAATTACCCCCAGCATTAGTGCCAGTTTCCTCAATAATTACCCCCAGCATTAGTGCCAGTTTCCTCAATAATTACCCACAGCATTAGTGCCAGTTTCCTCAATAATTACCCCCAGCATTAGTGCCAGTTTCCTCAATAATTACCCCCAGCATTAGTGCCAGTTTCCTCAATAATTACCCCCAGCATTAGTGCCAGTTTCCTCAACAATTACCCCCAGCAATAGTGCCAGTTTCCTCAACACTAAACCCCCAGCATTAGTGCCAGGTTATGCTATAATATCCCCCAGCATTAGTGCCAGTTTCCTCAATAATAACTCCCAGCATTAGTGCCAGTCAGGGGCGTACCGTGGGGTTGGCGAGAACGGCGCCCGCCAGGGGCACAGGATGAGGGGGGGGGGCAGTGCCATCTTAAGAGCCTTGTAGGCCCCCGGGCAATGCAGTGCACTGGGGACCCGCCTACACAATCACCCATGAGAATAAAAATGCAGATTATCGATAAGGCGATATTTATTGGTACCTCCAACAAAATCAGTGGTTAAACATTAACACAACGAGAGAAAATGTACATGGCAGATATAGGATGGCACACAGAGGATGTACATGGCAGGTATAGGATGGCAGAGACAGCGGATGTACATGACAAGTATAGGATGGCACACAGAGGATGCACATGACAGGTTTAGGATGGCATACAGAGAATGTACATAACAGATATAGGATGGCACAGTGAGATGACTTACAGGACAGGTACAGGAGGACACATGGCACAGAATGTACATGGGAGATATAGGATGGCACACAAGAGGATGTACATGACAGGTATAGGATGGCACACAGAGGATGGCACACATAGGATGTACAGGACAGATATAGGATGGCACACAGGATGACACACAGGATGGCACAAAGAGGATGTACATGGCATGTAAAGGATGGCACAGACAGAGGATGTACATGGCAGATATAGGATGGCACAGACAGAGGATGTACATGGCAGGTAAAGGATGGCGCAGAGGATGTACATGGCAGGTATAGGATGGCACAGACAGAGGATGTACATGGCAGGTATAGGATGGCACAGAGGATGTACATGGCAAGTATAGAATGGCACACAGAGGATGGCACACAGAGGATGTACATGGCAGGTAAAGGATGGCACAGACAGAGGATGTACCTGGCAGGTATAGGATGGCACAGACAGAGTATGTACATGGCAAGTATAGGATGGCACATAGAGGATGGTACACAGAGGATGTACATGTCACACAGAGGGTGTACATGGCTCACACAGGATGTACATGGCACACAGAGGATGGCACGCAGAGGATGTACATGGCACACAGAGGATGGCACACAGAATATGTACATGGCACACAGGATGGCACACACACACAGAGGATGGCGCACAGAGAATGTACATGGCACACAGAGGATGGCACACACACAGAGGATGGCACACACACAAAGGGTGGCACACAGAGGATGTACATGGCACACAGAGGATGGCACACAGAGGATGGCACACACACAGAGGATGTATATGGTAGGAAAAGGATGGCACAGACAGTCGATGGAGAGAGAGAGAGAGAGAGAGAGAGAGAGAGAGAGAGAGAGAAAAGAAATCAAGCAGCCTACAGCAGTCTGATTACCTTCCACAACGGCTGCACAGCACATGAAGGGAAGAGGTGGGTGGGGCCTTTCTTCTAGGCGAGGAGGAGAGGAGGACGAGCTGACGAGGAGGATCCTCCTCCGCTGTGCATGATGCGTCCTCCTCAGAACGTCACTGGTTGCTAGATGCCAGTCGGCTGGCCTTCCTAGCAACCAGTGCAGCGGAGACTCAGAGCCACCGGCGGACAATGGGGGGGGGTTCAGACCACCAGGTAAACTAATCTGGCCTGGGGGGGGGACAGTGTAAATTGCCACCCTGTGTGTGGGGCCCCTTGGCAAGTGGGGCCCCCGGGCCACCATCGGGCGTGCCCATTGGAAAAGACGGCCCTGAGGGTGCAAAAATATTGGCAGTGTATTACCGCTCCCCCGTGCAGCCTGCGCCCCCGGCGGCCAGCGCCCCCTCCTTTTCTTTACCTCGCCTTCCGCCCATCATATTTCCAGCTGTGATCCGGCCCCGCCCCCTGCTCTGTGTTTCTACTCTAAGGTGGCTGTCCCCGCCCACCCGGCTGCTCGTGGACAAGTGCTGCCCTCGGCTGCTGTGCTGATCAGAGGTGAGGGGGAGCGCGCCCGGTGACAGGTTCACGGGGGGGGGGGAGAGAGAGTGTGTGTCTGCAGGGAGCCGGGCCAGGATGCGGTGAGGTAGGATGGAGAGTGTGCCGCTGCGGACCGGTATGTGTGATCTCCGGGGAGGAGGTCCTCTACCCATTGTGTGTCTGGGCGGTGCACTGCACACAATGTCACTCCCCCTCACTCCCTGTAACCCCCCTCACTCCTTGTCACCCCCTCTCACTCCCTGTCACCCCCTCACTCCCTGTCACCCCCTCTAACTCCCTGTCACCCCCCCTCACTCCCTGTCACCCACCCTCACTCCCTGTCACCCCCCCTTACTCCCAGTCATCCCCTCTCACTCCCTGTCACCCCCTCCCTGTCACCCCCTCACTCCCTGTCACCCCCCACTCCCTGTCACCCCTCACTCCCTGTCACCCCCTCTCACTCCCTGTCACCCCCTCTCACTCCCTGTCACCCCCTCTCACTCCCTGTCACTCCCTCCCTGTCACCCCATCCCTGTCACCCCCCTCACTCCCTGTCCCCCCCTTCACTCCCTGTCACCCCCCTCACTCACTGTCACCCCCTCTCACTCACTGTCACCCCCACACTCCCTGTCACCCCCTCTCACTCCCTGTCACCCCCCTCACTCCCTGTCACCCTCCTTACTCCCAGTCATCCCCTCTCACTCCCTGTCACCCCCCTCACTCCCTGTCACCCCCCACTACCTGTCACCCCCTCTCACTCCCTGTCACCCCCTCTCACTCCCTGTCACCCCCTCTCACTCCCTGTCACCCCCTTCACTCCCTGTCACCCCCCCTCGCTCACGGTCACCCCCTCCTCTCACTCCCTGTCACCCCCTCACTCCCTGTCACCCCCTCACTCCCTGTCACCCCCTTCACTCCCTGTCACCCCCCTCACTCACGGTCACCCCCTCCTCTCACTCCCTGTCACCCCCTCACTCCCTGTCACCCCCTCTCACTCCCTGTCACCCCCTCACTCCTTGTCACCCCCTCCCTGTTACCACCCTCTCACTCCCTGTCACCCCCCTCACTCCCTGTCACCCCCTCTCACTCCCTGTTACTCCTCTTACTCCCTGTCACCCCCCTCTCTCTCCTTTTCACCCCCTCTCTCTCCCTGTCACCCCCTCTCTCTCTCTCCCTGTCACCCCCCTCTCACTCTCCCTGTCACCCCCCTATCACTCTCCCTGTCACCCCCTATCACTCTCCCTGTCACCCCTCTATCACTCTCCTTGTCACCCACTCCCACTCTCCCTGTCACCACTCTCTCACTGCCTGTCACCCTCTTCTCACTCCCTCCCTGTCACCTGCCCTCTCACTCCCTCCCTGTCACCTGCCCTCTGTCTCTCTCTCTCTCCCTCTCTGTCACCCCCTATCACTCTCCCCCCTCTCACTCTCCCTGTCACCCCCTCTCTCTCCCTGTCACCTGCCCTCTCTCTCTCCCTGTCACCTGCCCCCTCTCTCTCTCTCTCCCTGTCACCTGCCCTCTCTCTCTCCCTGTCACCTGCCCTCTCTCACTCTCCCTGTCACCCCCTCTCACTCCCTGTCACCCCCTCTCTCTCCCTGTCACCTGCCCTCTCTCTCTCTCTCCCTGTCACCTGCCCTCTCTCTCTCTCTCCCTCTCTGTCACCCCCCCTCTCTCTCCCTGTCACCCCCCCTCTCTCTCCCTGTCACCCCCTCTCACTCCCTGTCACCCCCCTCACTCCCTGTCACTCCCTCCCTGTCACCCCCCTCACTCCCTGTCACCCCCTCCCTGTCACCCCCTCTCACTCCCTGTCACTCCCTGTCATTCCCATCTCGCTCCCTGTCACCCTCCTCTCTCTCCCTGTCGCCCCCCTCTCTCTCTCTCCCTGTCACCCTCCTCTTTCTCTCTCTCCCTGTCACCCCCTCTCTCTCTCTCCGTTACCCCCCTCTCTCTCTCCCTATCACCCCCCTGTCACTCTCCCTGTCACCCCCTCTCACTCTCCCTGTCACCCCCCTCTCATTGCCTGTCACCCCCTTTCTCTTTCTCCCTGTCCCCTTCTCTCTCTCTCTCTCCCTGTCACCTGCCCTCTCTCTCCCTCTCTGTCACCCCCTCTCACTCCTTGTCACCCCCTCTCACTCCCTGTCACCCCCTCTCTCTCTCTCCGTCACCAAAGCTCTCTCTCCCTGTCATCTGCCCTCTCTCTCTAGGATCCGGGCCAGCCGCAGGTCCGATAACCAGCAAGGACACCCCCCACCCCCTAGATGGGTGAGGACGCATCTTCTGGCTGAGTAGGTCTTCTCCTCAGGTATGGAAAAAAACAAACTCTTGTTTGACAGACCAGGGTCGTTTAGAACCACACGTGTAAGTCTTGAAGGACTTCACCACATCGACTGTCACCGAGGGATGAAGAAACTGTTTGTGAGCCGAAAGGGAGGAACCCCGTCTGAGACGAAGGCCCTTACCCTTGTTAGCCTGTGGAATAAAAGCACTCTTCCCCCTGTGAGACCCTGATATAATGTCATTCAGGGCAGCGCCAAACAGACGATCCCCCTGAAAAGGGAGATCCATTAAGACCTTCTTAGAAGTTTGATCCGCAGACCAACACTCCGGTCAAGTATACGCTGGACAACCACCGGCAAAACCGATAAGGTGACCCATACAAAGGAGCCTTGTCCAGTGCGGCATCACAAACAAATTGCAGCTCCCGCACCAGCTTGTCCAACAGCTCCCCCAGGGCAAGAGGGACATGCCCCACACCAAGTCACGGCGTTGGAACTCCGCCCATCAGGCAGAGTCTGCGTGGCAAGGGCAAACATGAACACTGCTCAAATCGCGAGCCACAGCCCGCACCATCCTGTCCCCCAAGTTCTTAAAGGACGAGGATTCCACCTCCAGAACAACAGTAGTCCTATTCAGCCTAGAGACCGTACGTCCACCAAAGGCGGAACAGTCCTCTGTACCAGAGACTCCCCAAAAGGGTAACGTCTAGCAACCACTTAGACACCCCAGGGGAACATCTCAGATGGTCCCATCCTACAGGAGCATGTTAGCAAAATAAGCTGCTCCGGATGGCATGTGAGTGCCAGATGCTACCTGCGTCCTCCAAATCGCAGGGTGTCACGCACCAAAACAACCAGTGCATCCACCAACGCCTGTATCACAGGGGTGTACCATGGGGATGGCCACACCGGCACCCACCAGGGGCACAGGCCGAGGGGGGGCGGCGCAAAAAAATTGTCAGTGTTAGCAGGGATTTTGTGCCCTCCGCTCAGCCTGCGCCCCCGGTGCCCCCAGGCAGCGTGCAGCTCCAATCCAGGAGCCTGCCACTGTGTCATCTGCAGGCGGCGTCAGTGCGGGCTCTCCGGAGCTCTGTCTCCGCCCACACATGAAGCCAGTCAGTGGTCACATGACCATGACATCAATAATCGGCTCCAGCAGCGACAGGCTGGGGTTGGAGAATGCAATGAGGGTGTCACGGCCTGTACCCCCGACCAGCACATTCAACCTCCACTCCTCTCCTCTCCACTCTCAGGACAAGGTGACCAGAGAACCACCTCTCTCCCTTTCACCCCCCCTCACCCTGTCACCCCCCTCTGTCCCTGTCACCCCCCCCTCTGTTCCTTTCACCCCCTCTCTCCCTGTCACCCTGTCAACCCCCTCTGTCCCTGTCACCCCCCCCTCTGTTCCTATCACCCCCCCCTCTCCCTGTCACCCCCCTCTCACCCTGTCACCTCCTCTCTCACTCTGTCACCCCCCTCTGTCCCTGTCACCCCCTCTTTCCCTGTCACCCCCTCTGTCCCTGTCACCCCTGTCCCTGTCACCCTCCCTCTGTCCCTGTCACCTCCCCCTCTGTTCCTGTCACCCCCTCTGTCCCTGTCACCCCCCTCTGTTCCTGTCAACACCCTTTGGTCCCTGTCACCCCCTCTGTCCCTGTCACCCCCTCTGTCCCTGTCACCCCCCTCTGTCCCTGTCACCCCCCTCTGTCCCTGTCACCCCCCTCTGTTCCTGTCACCCTCCCTCTGTTCCTGTCACCCCCCTCTGTTCCTGTCACCCCCCTTTGTCCCTGTCACCCCCCCTCTGTCCCTGTCACCCCCCTCCTCTGTTCCTGTCACCCCCTCTGTTCCTGTCACCCCCCCTGTCCCTGTCACCCCCCCCTGTCCCTGTCACCCCTCTGTCCCTGTCACCCCTCCCTCTGTTCCTATCACACCCCTGTCCCTGTCACCCGCCGTTCCTGTCAAATCCCTCTTTTCCTGTCACCCCCCCTTCTGTCCCTGTCACCCCCTGTCACCCCCCTCTGTCCCTGTCACCCCCTCTGTTCCTGTCACCCCTGTCCCTGTCACCCCCCCTCTGTCCCTGTCACCTCCCCCTCTGTTCCTGTCACCCCCTCTGTCCCTGTCACCCCCCTCTGTTCCTGTCAACATCCTTTGGTCCCTGTCACCCCCTCTGTCCCTGTCACCCCCTCTGTCCCTGTCACCCCCCTCTGTCCCTGTCACCCCCCTCTGTTCCTGTCACCCTCCCTCTGTTCCTGTCACCCCCCTCTGTTCCTGTCACCCCGCCTCTGTTCCTGTCACCCCCCTTTGTCCCTGTCACCCCCCTCTGTCCCTGTCACCCCCCTCCTCTGTTCCTGTCACCCCCTCTGTTCCTGTCACCTCCCCTGTTCCTGTCACCCCCCCTGTCCCTGTCATCCCCTCTGTCCCTGTCACCCCTCCCTCTGTTCCTATCACACCCCTGTCCCTGTCACCCGCCGTTCCTGTCAAATCCCTCTTTTCCTGTCACCCCCCCCCTTCTGTCCCTGTCACCCCCTGTCACCCCCCTCTGTCCCTGTCACCCCCTCTGTTCCTGTCACCCCCCTCTGTCCCTGTCATCCCCCCTGTCCCTGTCACCTCTTCTCTCTCACTGTCACCCCCTCTCTGTCCCTGTTACCCCCCTCTGTCCCTGTCATCCCCCTGTCCCTGTCACCCCCCTCTGTCCCTGTCACCCCCCCTCTGTCCCTCCCTGTCACCCCCTCTCTCTCCCTTTCACCCCCCTCTGTCCCTGTCACCCCCTGTCCCTGTCATCCACCCTCTGTCCCTCCCTGTCACCCTCTCTCTCTCCCTGTCACCCCCCTCTGTCCCTGTCACCCCCCTCTGTCCCTATCATCCTCCCCCCTGTCCCTGTCACCCCCCGTCCCTGTCACCCCCCTCTCTCTCTGTCACCCCCTCTCTCTCTCTCTCTCTGTCAACCCCCCCTTGTCTCTCTCTGTCAAAACCCCTCTCTCTCTGTCGAACCCTCTCTCTCTTGGGGGGGGCGATACAGCTTCTCGCCAAGGGCGCTGGAGACCCTAGGTACGCCTCTGCATCCTCATCATCCGAGGAGACAAGGGGCGAGGTAACAGACCGAGCAGGGAGGCCCATGTTTGCGGCGGCTGAGTCAGACTCAGAATCCGAGACATCAGATGAGGCAGGGGTAGGTGGAGAAAACGTTTCAGTGCACCTCCACCCGAGCCCAAATGCTTCCTGAACCGCCGAAAATGCATTGATGGACAGTGGTGATCCGGAAGGCCCTGTGGCCTCCGTGAGGGGGTCAGGTGGGGACACATGGCCTGCAGGGTCCTTACGGAACCTGAGGAACCTGCCAGCAAAATTTGCCAAAAATGACAAAAAATTATATTTTTTTTCTTTGTTTTTAAAAAGAAGTGGCCCCACAGCGCTACAGCGCCCTCCGGAGGTCAGGCACATGCTAATTAACCCCCAGAGAGAGAGAGAGAGACAACCCTCAGTAACTCACTGTCCCCAGGAAGCAATCAGGCTAGGAGGGTCTCAGCGGTGGCTCAATGAAAGGAAGTGAGCAAGGGAACTGCCCGGAGTTAAGGAAGGGGCTCCACCAACGAAAAGAATGCCTCCAGGCACTCCCACCAGCCTTCACAGCAAAAAATCCACCGCAAAATGGCCGAAAATGGGTGTACCGAGATGGCCACCGCCATAGAGGCAGACGGAGGCTACAAGAAAATGGCAGCCAGGTGCGGGAATTGGGACCCACAGTGGGACCCCCCGCCAGGCCATCTACACCATCCAGCTGTAGGAACCTCACCAAGGCCCCGCACGATCGATCGATCGAGTGCTGCGGACGGCGCACTCCCCAGCCCATGCGGCCTGCAAAAGAGGTCCCAGCCCCAGGTAGGTCCAAACAGTCCCCCACGTGGAGGGGGGTTGTCACAACAGGATAGAGGGAAACCCAGGAGTGTGAGGGTCCGACCATCCCAGGGAGGGGCCCACGTCCACCCCAAAATCTGGCAGGGAAGAGGGGAACGTTTACTCACCATACCAGGAACACAGGCAGGCGCCATCTCCTGACAGGACCCCATGCCACCTAAGTGGGGGGGGCTAATGGCTAAATAGGAACGCTGTGACATAAGTCTAGACCCTGTCGTGTGCATCCTGGCAAGACGTTTAACTCGCGGGGCCAGTCCCCCGTCCAGTAGGACTATGTCGCGGCCGACCCAGCGCAGAGCTAAGACCTACATGCGCTCGCTGGCCAGACTGGGGTGACCACTGGATATAGAGATCCAGCCCGTCGCCCAGCCCGGCATAGTTGCTTGAAGATCTTACAGGAAAAAATTCCGGAGAAAAAGGCTAGCTAAAAAAATCTACATAAAAAAATACTTTTATGCCAGGACTAAAGATCCCAGCAAGGAACGAGGTCCTTACTCCTAAGATTAAAACTGACATCCTGTGCAGGAAGAGAGAGGGTGTACCCTCCGGGACTGCCCATAGGTGGAGCCAGAACTTTTTTCTGCCTAGTGTCCTACTCCTGTAGGGGGCGGTATTACCCTACTGATATGCATCAGAGAACTGCGTCTGTCAATGAACGATGGCGTAAAATGCCTTTTGTTTAGTTTTATTTATTATGTTTAATTGTCGAAGGATTGCGAAAAATAAAAAATTGTTGCAGGACAATATTCACAAAAGGAAAGCGTTGTTTGTCCTTAACCACTTCACCACCGGCGGATTTTGCTGTCTTACGTCTGGGCCACTTTTTGCGATTCGGCACTGTGCGACTTCAACTGACAATTACGCGGTCATGCAATGCCGTACCCAAACGAAATTTACGTACTTTTTTCCCCACAAACAAAGCTTTCTTTTGGTGGTATTTGATCACCTGTGCGATTTTTAATTAATAAAAAAAGAGAGAAAATTTTGAAAAAATAATAATATTTTTCTACTTTGACAGTTAAAAAATATCCAATATATTCAATTTTTGTCATATATTTAGGCCAAAATGTATTTAGCTACATGTCTTTGACAAAAAAATTCTCAATGAGCGTATTTTTAACCGCTTTAAGACCGGAAGATTTTACCCCATTCCTGACCAGGCCATATTTTGAGATTCGGCACTGCATTAATTTAACGGACAATTGCACAGTTGTGCGATGCTGTACCCAAATTGAATTGATGTCATTTTTTCCCCACAAACAGAGCTTTCTTTTGATGGTATTTGATCACCTCTGCGATTTTTACTTTTTGCGCTATAAACAAAAAAAGAGCGACAATTTTGAAAAAAATAACAATATTTTTCACATTTTTTTATATGAAATTCCCCCCCCCCCCCCCCAAAATGTAAAAATCAAAATTTTTTATCATTTTAGGCCAATTTGTTTTCTGCTACATAGTTACATAGTTAGTGAGGTTGAAAAAAGACATCAGTCCATCCAGTTCAACCTATGATGTGTGTGTGTGTTTGCTTTTAACCGTACATTGTATACCCCTGTATGTTGTACATTGTATACCCCTGAATGTTGTACATTGTATACTCCTGTATGTTGTACATTGTATACTCCTGTATGTTGTACATTGTATACTCCTGTATGTTGTACATTGTATATCCCTGTATGTTGTACATTGTATACCCCTGTATGTTGTACATTGTATACCCCTGTATGTTGTACATTGTATACCCCTGTATGTTGTACATTGTATACCCCTGTATGTTATACATTGTATACCCCTGAATGTTGTACATTGTATACCCCTGTATGTTGTACATTGTATACCCCTGTATGTTGTACATTGTATTCCCCTGTATGTTGTACATTGTATACTCCTGTATGTTGTACATTGTATACCCCTGAATGTTGTACATTGTATACCCCTGTATGTTATACATTGTATACCCCTGAATGTTGTACATTGTATACCCCTGTATGTTGTACATTGTATACCCCTGTATGTTGTACATTGTATACCCCTGTATGTTATACATTGTATACCCCTGAATGTTGTACATTGTATACCCCTGTATGTTGTACATTGTATACTCCTGTATGTTGTACATTGTATACTCCTGTATGTTGTACATTGTATACCCCTGTATGTTGTACATTGTATACCCCTGTATGTTGTACATTGTATACCCCTGTATGTTGTACATTGTATACCCCTGTATGTTGTACATTGTATACCCCCTGTATGTTGTACATTGTATACCCCTGTATGTAGTACATTGTATGCCCCTGTATGTTGTACATTGTATGCCCCTGTATGTTGTACATTGTATACCCCTGTATGTTGTACATTGTATACCCCTGTATGTTGTACATTGTATACCCCCTGTATGTTGTACATTGTATACCCCTGTATGTTGTACATTGTATACCCCTGTATGTTGTACATTGTATACCCCTGTATGTTGTACATTGTATACCCCCTGTATGTTGTACATTGTATACCCCCTGTATGTTGTACATTGTATACCCCTGTATGTAGTACATTGTATACCCCTGTATGTTGTACATTGTATACCCCTGTATGTTGTACATTGTATACCCCTGTATGTTGTACATTGTATACCCCCTGTATGTTGTACATTGTATACCCCCTGTATGTTGTACATTGTATACCCCTGTATGTTGTACATTGTATACCCCTGTATGTTGTACATTGTATACCCCTGTATGTTGTACATTGTATACCCCCTGTATGTTGTACATTGTATACCCCTGTATGTTGTGGTCTCTAAGGTGCCCATCTAATCGTTTTTTGAAACTATCGATGCTCCCTGCTGATACGACTGCTTGTGGAAGAGAATTCCACATCCTTACCGCTCTTACAGTGAAGAACCCCTTACGCACTTTAAGGTTAAACCGCCTTTCCTCTAGTTTTAGTGAGTGGCCACGTGTCTTATTGTATTCCCTTTCTCTGAATAGTTTGTTCCTTATGCTCGGGTCGCCAGTACAGTATTTGTACATTGATATCATATCCCCCCTCAATCGTCTTTTCTCCAGAGAGAATAAGTTCAGTGCTTGTAGTCTTTCCTCATAGCTGATGTCCTCCATTCCCCTAATTATTTTTGTTGCCCTTCTCTGGACTCTCTCCAGTTCCAGCACATCCTTCCTGAGGACCGGTGCCCAGAACTGGACAGCATACTCCAGATGTGGCCGGACCAGAGTCTTGTAGAGCGGGAGAATAATCTCTTTATTTCTGGAGTGAATCCCCTTTTTTATACATCCCAATATTCTGTTGGCTTTGCTTGCAGCTGCTTGGCATTGCATGCCACTGCCACATATTCTGCTACATATTTTTGGTAAGAAAAATCGCAATAAGCGTATTTTGATTGGTTTGCGCAAAAGTTATTGCGTTTACTAACTACGGGAAAGATTTCTGTCATTTTTGGTGTTTTTTTTTAACGAGTAATGTTGGCGATCTGCGATTTTTTTTTCGGGACTGCGACATTGCGGCGGACAGATCGGACCCTTGACTGACATTTTTGACACTTTTGGGGGTACCAGTGACATTACTACAGTAATCAGTGCTATAAATATGCACTGTTACTGTAAAAATGACACTGGCAGGGAAGGGGTTAATTTTTATTGGAGAGGGAGGGGTTAATGTATGCCTGGTGCTTACTGACGTCTGTGGGGGGAGGGGACTGTGTGACACAGACACAGATCGCAGGTTGAGCTATGCTGAACCCTGCAATCTGACCCTGCCTGTCACTTAGGAGATCCGCCCGCTTTGTTTACACAATAAGGCGGATTTCCTCACTCGATCCCCAAAGATCGGGGAAGAGTGGCAGTGATCACCGCCTCTCCTCCCCTGGCCCGACTCCCGCTGTGTCTGAATACAGCGGGAGCGAGCCACCGGCGGCGCGCACGCCACACACAAGGGGAGGAGTCCAGCGACATAGGTCTACGCCGCTGGACAATAACGAGCCACTTTGCCGCAGTACGCTCCAAGTGGTCGACGATCGGGGAAGAGCGGCGGTGATCACCTCCCCTGGCCCGACTACCACTGTAACTGAATACAGCGGGAGCGAGCCTCCGGCGGCGCATGCGCACCGCCGAGAGAGGGGAATGTCTGGTGACGTAGGTCTACATCACCAGACGATAACAAGCCACCGTGCCGCAGTACCAGCTCACTGAGCAGACGTAAAGTGGTTAAAAAAACCAATGTATGTATTATGTTGTTATCTTAAGTAATAACAAAATTATCACCGAAAAAAACAGGTTCATAGCCGAAATGTGAAAATTGCTCTGCTCCACAAGTGTGTGTGTGTGTGGGGGGGGGGGGGCTTTGTAGGGGGGGGGGGACAGGTGTGAGAGCCAAATTGGATACAATATTCTTGTATAATTTTCCTCTAGATTGGGATTCCAGATCTTATCAGTAGGTGAAGGATAAACCTCATAATTCTACCAGGTGCCGGTCAAAGTCTGTTGGTTGGAAATGTGAGATCTATGGGGTCCAGGTTTTTTTTTTTTTTATTTGCCCATGGAGTCTGTTAGATTTCATGTCAACTTTTTTGTTGGAAAATGTATTGTGAAGGTTGCTTTTGACTTCGGTCATCAGGATAAAAGAAGATAGCCAGGCTTGTTTGCTTAGTGGTCTAAATTGGTGATTTGTGAGTCCCCATGGCTTAAGGTTGTGTAGGGCTTCCCTTGGGTGTGTGGGGATAGGGGTACCCAACAATATAGCCAATAGGGATGATCGAACGGTTTGGGTCAACCATCGGTTCGACCCGAACATTGGCTGTTCGAGGTTCGGCCGAATTTAGAACTTTTTGCCCAAAAAGTTCGGAATTCGGCAACCAGAACCGACCAAAATGCAATGGGACAGGAAATGGGCTTTAAAAGCCCATGATTGGACCAGAACCATTAGTAAAAGCCAATTGAGGGGGCAGGAGAATGCTAGGAATGTGATTGGAGTGACTAGGGGGTCCCTAGACCAATCATTAGTGAATATGCCCCCCAGTATATAAGATAGCCCCGCCAAATTCCTAGCATTCTTATACGGGACATGGAAGAGAGTGGAATGCTGTTCTGTTATTTCTGTTACAAAGTATTACAAAGTGTCATTTAGCAATTTTTAGTGTGAGGAAAGGGATATCTAGTGTAGTTAGAGTGCTCTTTTACACTTTAGTTAGCTTTAATTTATTCAGTTTTTGTAGGGAAAGTGTTAGGTGTAAGGGGACCGTAATGTAGTGTAGGGTTAACTGACAGTGACTGCTATGGCAGGGTGACCGCTATAGAGAAAAGCTAGTTTCTCTTGTGTCACTTTCGCTGCAGTAATATGGCTTTGCCCCCGTCAGCATTCTTTTTGGCTGCAGGCATCTATAGGGATCTTTTGAGCACATGTTTGGAGTCAGACATGACATCTGAACATGTGTATAGGGGGTATATATACACACCCATGTCTGTATATATACACCTAGACATATATAGGTGTGAAAGGAGCAGAATAAACTACTTGCGCTAATGAAATAATTAACAGCAATATAGTTACGCTCCTATCACACCTACAGGTATATATGTGTAAGTATAAAATACATATAAGTATGTGTGTATATATACACCACTATACACAAGTTCAGATGTTTTGCCTGCCTCCAAAAAACCCAAAAAAATTCCTGCAACAACACACCTGGGCGTTTTTTGTTTTTTTTTTTGATGCTAGCGTTTTTTGGGCATTTTTTGGGGTTCTTTGGAGGCAGGGAAAACATCTGAACTTGTGTATACGGGTATATATACCACTATACACAAGTTCAGACAAAAAATTACATTTTTTTTCTTTGTTTTTAAAAAGAAGTGGTCCCACAGCGCTACAGCGCCCTCCGGAGGTCAGGCACGTGCTAATAACCCCCCAGAGAGAGAGAGAGAGACAACCCTCAGTAACTCACTGTCCCTAGGAAGCAATCGGATTAGGAGGGTCTCAGCGATGTCTCAATGAAAGGAAGTGAGCCAGGGAACTGCCCGGAGTTAAGGAAGGGGCTCCACCAATGAAAAGAATGCCTCCAGGCACTCCCACCAGCCTTCACAGCAAAAAATCCACCGCAAAATGGCCAAAAATGGGTGTACCAAGATGGCCACCGCCATAGAGGCAGACGGAGGCCACAAGAAAATGGTGGCCAGGTGCAGGAATTGGGACCCACAGGGGGACCCCCCGCCAGGCCATCTACACCATCCAGCTGTAGGAACCTCACCAAGGCCCCGCACGATCGATAGATCGAGCGCTGCAGACGGCGCACTCCCCAGCCCATGCGGCCTGCAAAAGAGGTCCCAGCCCCAGGTAGGTCCAAACAGTCCCCCACGTGGAGGGGGGTTGTCACAACAGGATAGAGGGAAACCCAGGAGTGTGAGGGTCCGACCATCCCAGGGAGGGGCCCACGTCCACCCCAAAATCTGGCAGGGAAGAGGGGAACGTTTACTCACCATACCAGGAACACAGGCAAGCGCCATCTCCTGACAGGACCCCATGCCACCTAAGTGGGGGGGCTAATGGCTAAATAGGAACGCTGTGACATAAGTCTAGACCCTGTTGTGTGCATCCTGGCGAGACCCAGCGCGGAGCTAAGGCCTGCACGTGCTCGCTGGCCAGACTGGGGTGACCACTGGATATAGAGATCCAGCCCGTCGCCCAGCCCGGCATAGTTGCTTGAAGATCTTACAGGAAAAAATTCCGGAGAAAAAGGCTAGCTAAAAAAAATCTACATAAAAAAATACTTTTATGCCAGGACTAAAGATCCCAGCAAGGAACGAGGTCCTTACTCCTAAGATTAAAACTGACATCCTGTGCAGGAAGAGAGAGGGTGGAGCCAGAACTTTTTTCTGCCTAGTGTCCTACTCCTGTAGGGGGCGGTATTACCCTACTGATATGCATCTGAGAACTGCGGCTGTCAATGAACGATGGCGTAAAATGCCTTTTGTTTAGTTTTATTTATTATGTTTAATTGTCGAAGGATTGCGAAAAAAAAAATTGTTGCAGGACAATATTCACAAAAGGAAGCCTTGTTTGTCCTTAACCACTTCACCACCGGAGGATTTTCCTGCTTTACGTCCAGGCCACTTTTTGCGATTCGGCACTGTGCAAATTTAACTGACAATTACGCGGTCATGCAACCCTGTACCCAAACAAAATTTACGTCCTTTTTTTCCCCACAAACAGAGCTTTCTTTTGGTGGTATTTGATCACCTCTGTGCTTTTTATTTTTTGCGATATTAATAAAAAAAATGCGACAATTTTGAAAAAATTACAATATTTTTCTACTTTGACAGTTAAAAAATATCCAATTTATTCAATTTTTGTCATATATTTAGGCCAAAATGTATTTAGCTACATGTGTCTGACAAAAAAATTCTCAATGAGCGTATTTTTAACCGCTTTAAGACCGGAAGATTTTATCTCATTCCTGACCAGGCCATATTTTGCGATTCGGCACTGCGTTAATTTAACGGACAATTACTCGGTCATGCATCGCTGTACCCAAATTAAATTTGTGTCCTTTTTTTCCCACAAACAAAACTTTCTTTTGGTGGTATTTGATCACCTGTGTGATTTTTACTTTTTGCGCTATAAACAAAAAAAAAGCGACAATTTTGAAAAAATAACAATATTTTTCACATTTTTTTATATGAAATTCCACCCCAAAAAAATGTAAAAATCAAAATTTTTTATCATTTTAGGCCAATTTGTTTTCTGCTACATATGTTTGGTAAAAAAAAAAAATCGCAAAAAGCGTATTTTGATTGGTTTGCGCAAAAGTTATTCTGGTTACTAACAAAGGGAAAGATTTCTGTCATTTTTGGTGTTTTTTTTTTTAACGAGTAATGGCGGCGATCTGCGATTTTTTTGCAGGACTGCGACATTGCGGCGGACAGATCGGACCCTTGACTGACATTTTTGAAACTTTTGGGGTACCAGTGACATTACTGCAGTAATCAGTGCTATAAATATGCACTGTTACTGTAAAAATGACACTGGCAGGGAAGGGGTTAATTTTTATTGGTGATCAAGGGGTTAATGTATGCCTGGTGCTTACTGACGTGTGTGTGTGGGGGGAGGGGACTGAGTGACACAGGGACAGATCGGATGTTGAGCTATGCTGAACCCTGCAATCTGACCCTGCCTGTCACTTAGGAGATCCGCCCGCTTTGTTTACACAAGCGGGCAGATCTCCACACTAGATTCCCCGACGATCGGGGAAGAGCGGCGGTGATCACCGCCACTCCTCCCCTGCCCGACTCCTGCTGTGTCTGAATACAGTGGGATCGAGCCTCCGGCGGCGCGCACGCTACACACAAGGGGAGGAGTCCAGCGACGTAGGTCTACGCCGCTGGACGATAACGAGCCACTTTGCCGCAGTACGCTCCAAGTGGTCGACGATCGGGGAAGAGCGGCGGTGATCACCGCCGCTCCTCCCCTGGCCCGACTCCCGATGTAACTGAATACAGCGGGAGCGAGCCTCCGGCGACGCGTGCGCACCGCCGAGAGAGGGGAATGTCTGGTGACGTAGGTCTACATCGCCAGACGATAACAAACCACTGTGCCGCAGTACCAGCTCACTGAGCAGACGTAAAGTGGTTAAAAAAAACAACGTATGTATTATGTTGTTATCTTAAGTAATAACAAAATTATCACCGAAAAAAACAGGTTCATAGCCGAAATGTGAAAATTGCTCAGCTCCACAAGTGTGTGTGTGTGGGGGGGGGGGGGGGGGGACAGGTATGAGAGCCAAATTGGATACAATTTTCTTGTATAATTTTCCTCTAGATTGGGATTCCAGATCTTATCAGTAGGTGAAGGATAAACCTCATAATTCTACCAGGTGCCGGTCAAAGTCTGTTGGTTGGAAATGTGAGATCTATGGGGTCCAGGTTTTTTTTTTTTTTTATTTGCCCAACGAGTCTGTTAGATTTCATGTCAACTTTTTTGTTGGAAAATGTATTAGGAAGTTTGCTTTTGACTTCTGTCATCAGGAGAAAAGCAGATAGCCAGGCTTGTTTGCTTATGCCTCGTTTCCACTGAGTGGTACGGTACGGTTCGGTATGGTACACATTGCGTTTCCACTGCCAATAGTACCCTTTTCTTGATAGGCGTGGTGTAGCTGGTCACAGCAGGAAAGCTGTGATAGACGATTCTCTGTCAACCAATCAAAGATCTGCAGAGTGTAGCTCCACCCAGTTGGTACGGTACTAATGTTCTTGGTACCCCAACGAAAGGGTACCAAAAAGTGGTATGGTACGGTTCGGAATTAGGGTACCATTCATAATGGAAACGGCAAAAAAAGCGTACCGTACCGAACCGAACCGTACCAGAAAGCTCAGTGGAAACGCGCCATTAGTGGTCTAAATTGGAGATTCGTGAGTCCCCCTGGCTTAAGGTTGAGTAGGGCTTCCCTTGGGTGTGTGGAGATAGGGGTACCCAACGATATAGCCAACATGTCATAGACTTCCTTACACAGGGATAGTTCTTTTGGACAGGTCACGTGTGTGAAAAAAGGCTAACCAGGTCAGGGCAGCCACGGATATTATTTCCCTTGCAGCCTGGAATGAAATGGGCTAGTTGGGTAAGAACCAAATGTAGCCACCCAGCCATAAGTGGGTGTGTCTACTTATATTTAGTGGTGCTAGGCTGTGGTCAGCTAAGCTGAACTGATAGTTTAGCTTCCTCAGCCCTGGCTATTGCCAGTTTCTGTCTGCTGCTAGTAGGTGTCCCTGCTACCTTGGGCTTTATTATGAGAGACCACGCCAAGCAGAACGATTAATATGTATCTCTCCATGGCCATCCACTAGGAGGTTTATTGCTAGTGGTGCATGCTGGGAGAGGGTATAAATACTCAGGGAGTGTCCTTGGTCAGTTCTCCCTGGGACTCCTGCCTAGGAGGTTGTGTTTAGTTGTTGAGTCCTCTTTGCATACCTCCCAACTTTTTGAGATGGGAACGAGGGACATCTATTAGAAAAAGTATGTAGGCATAGCACATACCCCCTGCCACACCCCCTTAAAAGAGAATTATACAAAATAAAAATTAGTTAAGCCCACAAGTGCTTTTTTTTAACCATTATTCCTTTATACCGGCTTTTGAAATTTACAAATACATCAATTAAGAAATTGGATGAAAGATTTAGCACTGGGAAACACTTTTTAAAGGATATATTCTTTTCGCCTGTAGCTCCAGTTATGGAAGTATTTCATGAGGGTAAGTCAGCAGAAGTTTCTGTAAGGATTGTGATTGCTCCCATAGGGTCTCAGATTTGCTGGCTGTCCCCTCTTTCTCCAGCATCATGTTGAGGCTCCTACTATAGGGCCCAGAACTGATGGAACAAGAATATCACTGGAAGCTGTTCTTGAGGATTTGTGGGTGCCTTGGGTGTCCTGCACACTCAACCCCCCTCCGTGTATTTTGTTCAAGATCTGCAATAAATCCTAAAAAAGACCCCTTAACTGAGTATGAATTTTTTAGTGTTCTTCTGGCACTTAAAACTTGGTGGGCAGCCTCTGGACAGGTAAGGGAGACCCAATTCTCAATGGCCTTTTCGAGGGTTATTGCAACACTATCAATGGGCCATATTGTAAGCAGAGTAAGAAGGTTAAATAAGGATGTAGAAACTCATCACTATATTGTCATTTTATATTCAGTTCAATAATGCCTCGTTTCCACTGAGTGGTATGGTACGGTTCGGTTCCGTACGGTACGGTTTGGAACGGTACACATTGCGTTTCCACTGCCAATAGTACCCTTTCATGATAGGCATGGTGTAGCAGGAAAGCTGTGATAGAGGATTATCTGTCAACCAATCAAAGTTCTGCAGAGTGTAGCTCCACCCTGTTGGTACGGTACTAATGTGCTTGGTACCCCAACGAAAGGGTACCAAAAAGTGGTACGGTACGGTTCGGAATTAGGGTACCATTCATAATGGAAACGGCATAAATAGCGTACCGTACCGAACCGAACCGTACCAGAAAGCTCAGTGGAAACGAGCCATAAATCGATTTCTTAATAAACAACACAAAACAAAAACAGTCATTGAGGCCAGCTGGGAGCGAGCAACCTTTGTCAGCTGGGCCAGGGCTTCTGGCAGAGTGATGGGGGAGATAATTGTGGTGGGAGCATCGAAACAGCAAATTTTTGCAGCAAAATAGACTAACAAAACTTTGCGATCATTCATCCCTACTGTTGCAACAAGCTCATAATCTAGTAGAAGAAAATGTGAGATTTGACGTCAGTCTCAGTGTCTTATGCTTATAACTGATAGATCTTTCTTCTTCCCCCATCGTTTCCGTAAATTGCTCTTGATCTCCTCCATCCGTAGACCGTAGATAAATGGATTGACTGTGGCCGGGAATAGAAAGTAGATGGCACTGCAGATATTCTGAAGGTTGTAGGAGGTGGAGATCCCTGGCAGGTACAGAACAGAGATTAAGAATCCCGAGGAATACATGAGGACGACCACCACCAGATGGGTGCTACAAGTATGAAGGGCTTTATACCGAGCCATTCCCCCTGCAATCCTAAGAACAGTTTGAAGAACTTTCAGATAGGAAATTAGGATGATGGAAATGTCACAAAACATTACAAGGGTCCTCGCCACCAATCCTGCAATCTGGGCTCTTGACTCTTCACATCCCAGGCTGAGGAGCATCATGCTTTCACAGTGGAAGTGTTGGATGATATTGGACCTGCAGTAACGGGATCGGGCAGCTATAATGACCATAGGAAGGACAGCACAACTATAACGAATGACTCCATTGACTGCCAAGTGGACAATTAAATGCTTGACTACAATCTCCTGGTAATGTAGTGGCTGATTGATGGCTAGGTACCTGTCTATTGCCATGAGAAGTACAATTGTGGACTCGGCCATAGTGCTGGAATATACAGTAAATATCTGGACTAAACAGCCAGCCAAGGTGATCTGGTTAAGGCCAAACAGTCCTAGCAGCATCTTGGGTGTGATGGCCATGGTGTACAGAACATTGGTGGCCAATAGAGAAAAGATGAGAGTGTACATCGGGGTGTGTAGACTTTTCTCCAACACAATGACCAACATAACCACAGAATTACCACTTAGTATCGCCGCGAATATGAAAGAGAAGGGAAGAGCGAGGAGGGGTCGGTACTTTGTGACTCCGGGAAACCCGAAGAGTATAAATTCCATGTAAGAGGAGGACGAGGTCCTATTATAGCTCGGAAGATCCATTTCTGTTCTGGAAAGCAGCAATTAAAATCGTACAAATTACAAACAGCAATCATTTATGGACAATCTGATATAAAATGGAAGAACTACACCTTGGCCTTTATTCAAAACAAAAAGTCAATCTATTTTTCTGAAACTGAAAATTTAATAAAAATTTAATTATTTTTTTGGGGGCCCTCTATGTTGTGAGAGTCCAGTGATGATAGAGACGGACACCCAAGGAATGCAGTGCTTGTTTTTTCTTAATTTATTCAGAGTATAAAATGCACAAATGGGGAAATGCAAATGTCAGGACCTACGCCTGAACCTGCAACCTCTGCTGTGTCTGGCAGTATCTCTTCTTGCTTAGCTACCTGCGATGCTATATAGTTCTCTGGACTGTTCCTTGAATGATCTTGCCTTGAACTTCTGGTAAACCTTGGACTCTTTGATCCTGACATGAACTTCCTATTTAAGCCACACCTTTGCCCTTCCTGTTTACCAGAATATTGTGCTCTCTTCAGCCGATATCTTGCTCTTGTCATTCCTGCTGGCATTTATATCTTAGTTACCGCTTGTTAGTGACCTTTTACTTGTTCCTCAACTATGCTTCTGCTTAACCCCAACCTGAAACTACTTGTTATCGACCATTGGCTTGTTTACTGACAATGCTTCTGCTTGATTCCTACCTGCTATATCTGCTTCTGGACCCCAGCTTGCTCATCTACTGGAGTCATGGTTCCGAGGACTGCAACCTGGTACTAACATGCAGCAAACCCATCTCCACCATCAGGAGACCTGGTGAACACTGATTATTGCTTAGACTTCACACTTCGGGTGAGCCTGTGTCATCCACCAGGGCGACCTGCTGCTACACTTATTCAGCTGGGCATTTGGAACCTCTCTACTGCTATAGCTACTGGTCTCTGAGCCTGAACCCTGCCCAGGACAACAAATATTGGAAAGAATTTTAAACCAAATCTTTATTTAGAGTTGAACTAATGACTTGCCACTTAAATGTAACACGGGCTACCTCATGATTGGTTCTGTGTTCTCTCATGGTGCCATAAATTCATGGCACTTATTGCTTTACCCTAGGTTGCCTTACTTTTGAGCAGAGGGCAGTGAATAGGAAGACAGGAGGACAATGAAGGGAGGAGGAAGCAAGTAACATAGAGACATTAAACATTTGCATGATAGAGGGGTTGCGGGTTTTGGGGCTCTGAAGAACAATGCCGAATCATTGTGCAGACATTGGAATTACATCTACATTTCAGAAGAGTAACTTCAAGAGCTTCACATTTCTATGAGAGTACCCCAATAGATCTTCCTTTTGAAAATTAGGATTCTCATTTAAACTAAATTCTAGTTGATACCAATGTAGCACCATCTCAGTTAGGCTGCTAGATAAATGTTGTTTTTGGCACCTTCTGTTGTCAAGGGAGCAGTGTTCATTTGCTTTGGTCTGTTTAGGGCTTTACAGGCTGGGAGTTTGATTGCCTCCCCATGCTCCTAGAAGAAGTTTTAAGAGTTCAAGGAGAGAAAATTCTAATAATCAGCAAATATTTTTTAGGACTTGGCCAATCCCTGTGGAGGTGCGTCCAGATGGTGGCTAGGGTAGCTAAAAGTAGTCTGGAGCCCTGAAGAGGGGGTCTTTTGTGGAGGATAGTTCCCAGCCTCAGGCATCCAAAAGAGCACACGTGTAGACATTTATTTAAACATCTCTAATATCCTAGTAGATATTTATTAAACACCACTAATGTCTGCTTTGTAGACATCTATTAAACATCACTAATGTTCGCCTCGTAGACATCTATTAAACATCACTAATGCCCACCTTGTAGACATCTTAAACATCTCAAATATCTGCCTTGTAGACATCTATTAAACATCCCCAATATCCGCCTTGTAGACATCTATTAAATATCTCCACTATCCTCCTTGTAGACCTCTATTAAACATTTCCAATATCCTCCTTGTAGACCTCTATTAAACATCTCCAATATCCACCTTGTAGACCTCTATTAAACATCTCCAATATCCATCTTGTAGACCTCTATTAAACATCTCCACTATCCTCCTTGTAGACCTCTATTAAACATCTCCAATATCCACCTTGTAGACCTCTATTAAACATCTCCACTACCCTCCTTGTAGACCTCTATTAAACATCTCCACTATCCTCCTTGTAGACCTCTATTAAACATCTCCAATATCCACCTTGTAGACCTCTATTAAACATCTCCAATATCCTCCTTGTAGACATCAATTAAAAATCTCCAATATCCTCCTTGTAGACCTCTATTAAAAATATCCACTATCCTCCTTGTAGACATTTATTAAAAATATCCAATATCCTCCTTGTAGACATCTATTAAAAATCTCCAATATCTGCCTTGTAGACCTCTATTAAATATCTCCAATATCCACCTTGTAGACCTCTATTAAATATCTCCAATATCCTCCTTGTAGACCTCTATTAAATATCTCCAATATCCACCTTGTAGACCTCTATTAAATATCTCCAATATCCTCCTTGTAGACCTCTATTAAATATCTCCAATATCCTCCTTGTAGACCTCTATTAAATATCTCCAATATCCTCCTTGTAGACCTCTATTAAATATCTCCAATATCCTCCTTGTAGACCTCTATTAAACATCTCCAATATCCACCTTGTAGACCTCTATTAAATATCTCCAATATCCTCCTTGTAGACCTCTATTAAACATCTCCAATATCCTCCTTGTAGACCTCTATTAAACATCTCCAATATCCTCCTTGTAGACCTCCATTAAACATCTCCAATATCCTCCTTGTAGACCTCTATTAAATATCTCCAATATCCACCTTGTAGACCTCTATTAAACATCTCCAATATCCTCCTTGTAGACCTCTATTAAACATCTCCAATATCCTCCTTGTAGACCTCTATTAAACATCTCCAATATCCTCCTTGTAGACTTCCATTAAACATCTCCAATATCCTCCTTGTAGACATTTATTAAAGATCACATCACTAATGTCCACCTTGTAGACATCTATTAAATATCTCCAATATCTTCCTTTTAGACCTCTATTATATATCTCCAATATCCACCTTGTAGACCTCTATTAAATATCTCCAATATCCACCTTGTAGACCTCTATTAAATATCTCCAATATCCTCCTTGTAGACCTCTATTAAATATCTCCAATATCCTCCTTGTAGACCTCTATTAAATATCTCCAATATCCTCCTTGTAGACCTCTATTAAATATCTCCAATATCCTCCTTGTAGACCTCTATTAAACATCTCCAATATCCTCCTTGTAGACCTCTATTAAACATCTCCAATATCCACCTTGTAGACATCTATTAAACATCTCCAATATCCTCCTTGTAGACCTCTATTAAACATCTCCAATATCCTCCTTGTAGACCTCTATTAAATATCTCCAATATCCTCCTTGTAGACTTCTATTAAACATCTCCAATATCCACCTTGTAGACCTCTATTAAACATCTCCAATATCCTCCTTGTAGACCTCTATTAAACATCTCCAATATCCTCCTTGTAGACCTCCATTAAACATCTCCAATATCCACCTTGTAGACCTCTATTAAATATCTCCAATATCCACCTTGTAGACCTCTATTAAATATCTCCAATATCCTCCTTGTAGACCTCTATTAAATATCTCCAATATCCTCCTTGTAGACCTCTATTAAATATCTCCAATATCCTCCTTGTAGACCTCTATTAAATATCTCCAATATCCTCCTTGTAGACCTCTATTAAACATCTCCAATATCCTCCTTGTAGACCTCTATTAAACATCTCCAATATCCACCTTGTAGACATCTATTAAACATCTCCAATATCCTCCTTGTAGACCTCTATTAAACATCTCCAATATCCTCCTTGTAGACCTCTATTAAATATCTCCAATATCCACCTTGTAGACCTCTATTAAACATCTCCAATATCCTCCTTGTAGACATCAATTAAAAATCTCCAATATCCTCATTGTAGACATCTATTAAAAATATCCACTATCCTCCTTGTAGACATCTATTAAAAATATCCAATATCCTCCTTGTAGACATCTATTAAAAATATCCACTATCCTCCTTGTAGACATCTATTAAAAATATCCAATATCCTCCTTGTAGACCTCTATTAAATATCTCCAATATCCTCCTTGTAGACCTCTATTAAATATCTCCAATATCCTCCTTGTAGACCTCTATTAAATATCTCCAATATCCTCCTTGTAGACCTCTATTAAACATCTCCAATATCCACCTTGTAGAGATCTATTAAACATCTCCAATATCCTCCTTGTAGACCTCTATTAAACATCTCCAATATCCACCTTGTAGACCTCTATTAAATATCTCCAATATCCTCCTTGCAGACCTCTATTAAACATCTCCAATATCCTCCTTGTAGACCTCTATTAAACATCTCCAATATCCTCCTTGTAGACCTCCATTAAACATCTCCAATATCCTCCTTGTAGACCTCCATTAAACATCTCCAATATCCACCTTGTAGACCTCTATTAAACATCTCCAATATCCTCCTTGTAGACCTCTATTAAATATCTCCAATATCCTCCTTGTAGACCTCTATTAAACATCTCCAATATCCACCTTGTAGACCTTTATTAAATATCTCCAATATCCTCCTTGTAGACCTCTATTAAACATCTCCAATATCCTCCTTGTAGACCTCTATTAAATATCTCCAATATCCTCCTTGTAGACCTCTATTAAACATCTCCAATATCCTCCTTGTAGACCTCTATTAAACATCTCCAATATCCACCTTGTAGACCTCTATTAAATATCTCCAATATCCTCCTTGTAGACCTCTATTAAACATCTCCAATATCCTCCTTGTAGACATCTATTAAATATCTCCAATATCCTCCTTGTAGACATCTATTAAATATCTCCAATATCCACCTTGTAGACCTCTATTAAACATCTCCAATATCCTCCTTGTAGACCTCTATTAAACATCTCCAATATCCTCCTTGTAGACATCTATTAAATATCTCCAATATCCTCCTTGTAGACATCTATTAAATATCTCCAATATCCTCCTTGTAGACCTCTATTAAACATCTCCAATATCCTCCTTGTAGACCTCTATTAAACATCTCCAATATCCTCCTTGTAGACCTCTATTAAATATCTCCAATATCCACCTTGTAGACCTCTATTAAACATTAGAGTTGGGCGAATGGTTCAAGCTAAGCAAAAGTTTTGCCCGTACATTGCCTGTTTGACCACCGAGTGCCCCCTCAATGCACTGTGTGCTGCACAGTGCATTCTAAGCCCTGATTGGGCAAAGCTTTGCTCAGTCAGGTTACAGTGAATAGCCAGTTAACCACTTGCTGACCGGCAGGGCGGCTCTGGTGCGCATAATCACGTACATGTACGTGATTATGTGTACCCGCTCGCGGCGGCGCCCGATTAGACACAGCGGGGGCCGGACCGTGGGAGGAGCAAGCTCAATCACCGCCAGCCTCCCACAATCTTCGGGGGAACTGACAGGAGAGCCGTCTGCCTATGTGAACAAAGCAGGCGGCTCTCCTGTCAGACAGGCACAGTGAGCTAAGCTGAAACCCCGATCTCTGTGTGCCTTTCATAGAGCCCTCCCCTCCTCACAGTTAGTAAGCACAATTAGGCTCACACTTAACCCCTTGATCACCCCCAATATTAACCCCTTCCTTGCCAGTGTCATTTATACAGTAACAGTGTATATTATTTAGCACTGATCACTGTATTGGATGCCATTGGTCCCCGAAAAGTGTCATGGGTGTCAGATTTGTTCGCCGCAATGTTGCCACCATTACTAATAAAGCAAAAAAAAAAAAGTAAATTGACCAATCATCCTCCACTAAGAGATGCTACAGCTGGATAATATAACCGTGATCTGTATTTATCATCGAGGTCACATGGTGGGCTCTCTGCCCTGGAGTACACCCACTATACCTATAGATGCCAAATGCCCCTCCCTGCATTATGTAAATTGTCCCATGCCCAGTCTGGAATACCCCTCCAGGTAGAGGGCAGACAACAATAGGTTGAAACAGACAATTATATTTCCGACCATGATAAGAGGGTCCCACTCTGTCTGTTACCTGAAGTTCTGTTCAGTCAGTCCTGTGATTTACACACAGGCAGGTGACACACAATAATCTCCCTGTTCAACCATTCCAGCTTCTTTATTGGGCAATGAATCAGCATCACCCCCTCTGTCTAATGAGGGGGTGATCCAGGGAGCAGCAGAGGGGTCTTCCTCTATGTCATGGCCAATGTTTATAAACCACAAGGCCGACAGAACAGGAATCCTTAGGAACAGGGATAAGCGAACCGAGCCGAAGGCTTGAAAAACATCTGCTGATCTTGAACATATTGTCAAAACCCAGTTGAAGTCAATGAGAGCCAATGTATATAGGGGGGATGGGCACTGCAATGGGGGACTTGTACCAATGCAAAAAAAAAAACATCCAGGGGGGTTGCAGGTCATTCGATTGTACCTAAAAGGCAACATTAAGGCTCCGTTCACACTAGTATGACTTCAAAGTCATGCGACTTTTATGCAACTTTACACTCGCTGACACTCATGTCGCATCAAAGTAGTGCAGGAACCTTTTCGAAGTGGCAGTGACATCAATGGGCTGCGACTTGTCATATGACTCTATGTGTCCAAAGTCACATCACAAGTCACACTAGTGTGAACGGAGGCTAAAAATACTCAAACAAATCTTTGGTGAATGGCATCACCTGGGAGGCCTGCCGACTTGCTTGTACTGTAAAACATGCCAGTAGGTGACTGCAAGCTGTCAGCTTGGGCTGGGGTGGAACTCATGGCCCATCCAAACCTGAAGCTCATTTCCTACTAGGAACCACAATCGCTGCCCAACTGGATAATTAGTTGCATGTCTGAGGCTGATCTTTAACATCGAGGTTCAAGTGAGGTATGAGGGCCCTGTATGTACCTGTGTACAGGTGAAGTGTGAGAGATCTCCACATACCTGTGTACAGGTGAAGTGTGAGAGATCTCCACATACCTGTGTACAGGTGAAGTGTGAGGTATATACCTGTGTACAGGTGAAGTGTGAGGTATATACCTGTGTACAGGGGAAGTGTGAGGACTCTCTACATACCTGTGTACAGGTGAAGTGTGAGGGCTCTCTACATACCTGTGTACAGGTGAAGTGTGAGGAATATACCTGTGTACAGGGGAAGTGTGAGGACTCTCTACATACCTGTGTACAGGTGAAGTGTGAGGGCTCTCTACATACCTGTGTACAGGTGAGATGTGAGGGCTCTCTACATACCTGTGTACAGGTGAGGTGTGAGGGCTCAGTATGTACCTGTGTACAGGTGAGGTGTGAGGGCTCCCTACATACCTGTGTACAGGTGAGGTGTGAGGGCTCTGTGCATACCTGTGTACAGGTGAGATGTGAGGGCTCAGTATGTACCTGTGTACAGGTGAAGTGTGAGAGTTCTGTACATATCTGTGTACAGGTGAGGTGTGAGGACTCTGTACATACTTATGTACAGGTGAGGTGTGAGGGCTCAGTATGTACCTGTGTACAGGTGGGGTATAAGGGTTATGTATATTTACCTGTGTAGGCTGAAGTGTTAGGGCTCTGTATGTACCTGTGTACTGGTGAGGTGTGAGGGCTCAGTATGTACCTGTGTACAGGTGAGGTGTGAGGGCTCAGTATGTACCTGTGTACAGGTGAGGTGTGAGGGCTCAGTATGTACCTGTGTACAGGTGAAGTGTGAGGGTTCTGTACATATCTGTGTACAGGTGAGGTGTGAGGACTCTGTACATACTTATGTACAGGTGAGGTGTGAGGGCTCAGTATGTACCTGTGTACAGGTGGGGTATAAGGGTTATGTATATTTACCTGTGTAAGCTGAAGTGTTAGGGCTCTGTATGTACCTGTGTACAGGTGAGGTGTGAGGGCTCAGTATGTACCTGTGTACAGGTGAGGTGTGAGGGCTCAGTATGTACCTGTGTACAGATGAGGTGGGAGGACTCAGTATGTGCCTGTGTACAGATGAGGTGTGGGGGCTCTGTACGTACCTGTGTACAGATGAGGTGTGGGGGCTCTGTATGTACCTGTGTACAGTGAGGTGTGAGGGCTCTGTATGTACCTGTGTACAGGTGAGGTGTGAGGGCTCAGTATGTACCTGTGTACAGGTGAGGTGTGAGGGCTCTGTATGTACCTGTGTACAGGTGAGGTGTGAGGGCTCAGTATGTACCTGTGTACAGGTGAGGTGTGAGGGCTCTGTATGTACCTGTGTACAGGTGAGGTGTGAGGGCTCAGTATGTACCTGTGTACAGGTGAGGTGTGAGGGCTCAGTATGTACCTGTGTACAGGTGAGGTGTGAGGGCTCAGTATGTACCTGTGTACAGATGAGGTGGGAGGACTCAGTATGTGCCTGTGTACAGATGAGGTGTGGGGGCTCTGTACGTACCTGTGTACAGATGAGGTGTGGGGGCTCTGTATGTACCTGTGTACAGTGAGGTGTGAGGGCTCTGTATGTACCCGTGTACAGGTGAGGTGTGAGGGCTCTGTATGTACCTGTGTACAGGTGAGGTGTGAGGGCTCAGTATGTACCTGTGTACAGGTGAGGTGTGAGGGCTCTGTATGTACCTGTGTACAGGTGAGGTGCCAGGGCTCTCCATGTAACTGTGTACAGGTGAGGTGTAAGGACTCTCTATGTACCTTTTGTACAGATGAGGTGTGAGGGCTTTGTGCATATACCTGTGTGTAGGTGAGGTGGGAGGGCTGTGTACAGGTGAAGTGTGGGGCCTCTTTACGTTGCCACCTCATCCCATTAAACCAGGACACATATTAATTACACAGGTTCTGTGGCTGTTTAAAGAGGTAATTAAACTCACTTAGTGCCTTATCTGCATTATGTCAGCTTCGCAACCCGTGTAATTATTATGTGTCCTGGATTAAAGGGATGAGGTTGCAACCCTAGTGTACAGGTGAGTTGTAAGGGCTCTCTATGTACCTGTGTACAGATGAGGTGACAGAGCTTTGTACATATACCTGAGTGCAGGTGAGGTGCAAGGGCTGTGTACAGGGGAGGTATGGGGCCTCTGTATGTACCTGTTTACAGGTGAGGTGTAAGGGCTCTCTATGTACCTGTGTACAGGTGAGGTGACAGGGCTGTGCATGTGTACAAGTGAGGTGTGAGGGCTTTGTACATCTACCTGTGTGCAGGTGAGGTGCAAGGGTAGTGTATAGGGGAGGTGTGGGGCCTCTGTATGTACCTGTGTACAGGTGAGGTGTAAGGGCTCTCTATGTACCTGTTTAGAGGTGAAGTGTGGGGCCTCCGTACGTACCTGTGTAGAGTTGAGGTGTGGGGCCTCTGTATGTACCTGTGTACAGGTGAGGTGTGGGGCCTCTGTACGTACCTGTGTAGAGGTGATGTGTGAGGACTCTCTACATACCTGTGTACAGGTGAGGTGTGAGGGCTCTGTGCATACTTGTGTACAGGTGAGATGTGAGGGCTCAGTATGAACCTGTGTACAGTTGAGGTGTGAGGGCTCTGTACATACCTGTGTACAGGTGAGGTGCTAGGGCTCAGTATGTAGCTGTGTACAGGTGAGGTGTGAGGGCTCTGTACATACTGGTGTACAGGTGAGGTGTGAGGGCTTAGTATGTACCTGTGTACAGGTGGGGTATAAGGGTTATGTATATTTACCTGTGTAAAGCGGAAGTGTGAGGGCTCTGTATGTACCTGTGTACAGGTGAGGTGTGAGGGCTCAGTATGTACCTGTGTACAGATGAAGTGGGAGGACTCAGTATGTACCTGTGTACAGATGAGGTGGGAGGGCTCTGTATGTACCTGTGTACAGGTGAGGTGTGAGGGCTCAGTATGTACCTGTGTACAGGTGAGGTGTGAGGGCTCAGTATGTACCTGTGTACAGGTGAGGTGTAAGGACTCTCTATGTACCTTTTGTACAGATGAGGTGTGAGGGCTCTCTATGTAACTGTGTACAGGTGAGGTGTAAGGACTCTGTATGTACCTGTGTACAGATGAGTTGTAAGGGCTCTCTATGTAACTGTGTACAGGTGAGGTGTGGGGCCTCTGTATGTACCTGTGTAGAGGTGAGGTGTGAGGGCTCTGTATGTACCTGTGTAGAGGTGAGGTGTGAGGGCTCTGTACATACCTGTATACATGTGAGGTCTCTGTACGTACCTATGTAGAGGTGAGGTGTGAGGCCTCTGTACGTACCTGTGTACAGGTGAGGTGTGAGGGCTTTGTACATCTACTTGTGTGCAGGTGAGGTGCAAGGGCAGTGTGCAGGTGAGGTGTCGGCCCTCTGTCCATCCCTGTGTGCAGGTGAGGTGTAAGGGCTCTCTATGTACCTTTTGTACAGATGAGGTGCGAGCCCTCTGTATGTACCTGTTTAGAGGTGAAGTGTGAGGCCTCTGTACATACCTGTATAGAGGTGAGGTGTGGGGTCTCTGTACGTACCTGTGTACAGGTGAAGTGTGGGGCCTCTGTATGTACCTGTGTATAGGTGAGGTGTGAGGGCTGTGTACAGGTGAGGTTTAAGGGCAGTGTACGGGTGAGGTGTGAGGGCTGTGTACAGGGGAGGTGTGGGGCCTCTGTACATACCTGTGTACAGGTGAGGTGTGGGGACTCTGTACGTACCTGTGTGCAGGTGAGGTGTGAGTGCTGTGTACATAGCTGTGTACAGGTGAGGTGTGAGGGCTCTGTACGTACCTGTGAACAGGTGAGGTGTGAGGGCTCTTTACGTAGCTGTGTACAGGTGAGGTGTGAGGGCTCTTTACATAGCTGTGTACAAGTGAGGTGTGAGGGCTCTGTACATACCTGTGTACAGATGAGGTGTGAGGGCTCTGTACATACCTGTGTACAGATGAGGTGTGAGGGCTCTGTACGTAGCTGTGTACAGATGAGGTGTGAGGGCTCTGTACGTAGCTGTGTACAGGTGAGGTGTGAGGGCTCTGCATGTACCTGTGTACAGGTGAGGTGTGAGGGTTCTGTACGTACCTGTGTACAGGTGAGGTGTGAGGGTTCTGTACATACCTGTGTGCAGGTGAGGTGTGAGTGCTGTGTACAGGTGAGGTGTGAGGGCTCTGTACATAGCTGTGTACAGGTGAGGTGTGAGGGCTCTGTACGTACCTGTGTACAGGTGAGGTGTGAGGGCTTTGTACGTACCTGTGTACAGGTGAGGTGTGAGGGCTCTGTACATACCTGTGTACAGGTGAGGTGTGAGGGCTCTGTACGTACCTGTGTACAGGTGAGGTGTGAGGGCTCTGTAGGTACCTGTGTACAGGTGAGGTATGAGGGCTCTGTACGTACCTGTGTACAGGTGAGGTGTGAGGGCTTTGTACGTACCTGTGTACAGGTGAGGTGTGAGGGCTCCGTCCCTCTGCTCTGTGTCTCTTGTTATCTCTGTATTTATTCATCACTGCTCCCCCTGGGAACAATTCTTCTACCTGCTCTTAGCTCTTAATGAATACATTAAAATCTTCCCCACACACAGCCCTGATCTTCATTCCTTATTTCAGATCAGCTGGAAAATTGTATCCCCGGGATAAATAAAAATATAAGAATCAAAACCCAGTGCTATCAAATTCTAATACCCAAATATCAGTGCAACATTAAATTCAAGTCCTTCTAAATAATCGTATACAGGCATACCCCACTTTTAAGTACGCAATGGGACCAGAGCATGTATGTAAAATGAAAATGTACTTAAAGTGAAGCAATACCTTTTTTCACTTCTCAATGCATGTACAGGCATACCCCGTTTTACGTACACTCACTTTACGTACACTCACGAGTACGGACATGCCCCGAGAGTGTATGCAAAGTGCCTCGCAAGTACGGACATTCCGACATTCCCGCGCCGCGCAGCCGCAGTATACCCTGGAGTTGCGAGAGGCCAGGTTCCTGCCCAGAATACGCCCACAGACAGCTCGCGGCGCAGCCAAACTATCACGTACCTGGAGGTGAGCCTGAACGGTGAGGAAGGCCTCTCTTACGCCTCTGACTCAGGGCCCCTGATAGTGCAGACAGGAGGCGCCGAGTATAGAGTAGCACGAGTGCCTGATGTAGCTGGAAGCAGGCTGACGTCCACAGACAGGGATAGCCGGGTGGGTCCAGAGCAGGTATGCAGGCAACTAGTGCTGGTGGCAGGAGCGTAGTGAGACAAGCCAGGTCAGAAGCCAAACGGTCATACAGGAGCCAGAAGGAGCAGACTGGAGCGGAGGTCAAGGGACAAGCCGAGGTCGGTGCAGGCAGAGATCAGAGGATAGTCAGGACAAGCCGGGTTTGGTACTGGTAAGCAGGATGCAGATTAGCAGGTTCAGGTCAACAAGGCTGAAGACAAAGCAACACTGGAGCTGAGCAAAGGCTGGGTTTAAATAGCCTATTTGGCGCTAGCATCTGTCATGTTGCGCGCTCGCATACTTGCGTGCGCGCGTGCGTGCGTTCGCGCATTCGGCAAGTCCCGGCGGGATTGAACAGAAACACAACTCTGAACAGCAAGCCTCTTCTTACACGCACTATACCCTGGAGTTGCGAGAGGCCAGGTTCCTGCCCAGAATATGCCCACAGACAGCTTGGAGTTGACCACCAGCCATCCGCGAGTTGCCTGCCAGCCATCCCACAGTTGCCGCCTGGAGTTGCGAGTGAAGAGGCCAGGTTCCTGCCCGGAGTAGCCAGGCCCCAGTTACCGCCAGCCAGGCCCCAGTTACCGCTAGCCAGGCCCCAGTTGGTGCCAGCCAGGCCCCAGTTACCGCCAGCCAGGCCCCAGTTGGTCGCCAGCCAGGCCCCAGTTACCGCCAGCCAGGCCCCAGTTACCGCCAGCCAGGCCCCAGTTACCGCCAGCCAGGCCCCAGTTGGTGCCAGCCAGGCCCCAGTTGGTGCCAGCCAGGCCCCAGTTACCGCCAGCCAGGCCCCAGTTGGTGTCAGCCAGGCCCCAGTTGGTGTCAGCCAGGCCCCAGTTACCGCCAGCCAGGCCCCAGTTGGTGCCAACCAGGCCCCAGTTACCGCCAGCCAGGCCCCATTTGGTGCCAGCCAGGCCCCAGTTACCGCCAGCCAGGCCCCAGTTGGTGCCAACCAGGCCCCAGTTACCGCCAGCCAGGCCCCATTTGGTGCCAGCCAGGCCCCAGTTACCGCCAGCCAGGCCCCATTTGGTGCCAGCCAGGCCCCAGTTACCGCCAGCCAGGCCCCAGTTGGTGCCAGCCAGGCCCCAGTTACCACCAGCCAGGCCCCAGTTACCGCCAGCCAGGCCCCAGTTACCGCCAGCCAGGCCCCAGTTACCGCCAACCAGGCCCCAGTTGGTGCCAGCCAGGCCCCAGTTACCGCCAGAAAGGCCCCAGTTGGTGCCAGCCAGCCCCCAGTTACCGCCAGCCAGGCCAAGAGTTACCGCCAGCCAGGCCAAGAGTTACCGCCAGCCAGGCCAAGAGTTACCACCAGCCCGTAGTTGCCAGCCCACAGTCAGCTCAGAGTTGCCTGCCAGCCATCCCATGGTTGCCGACTGCCCACCGTCCACCCAAAAACCTGCCAACATACAGGTAATTGCACTGTGGAAGTGATTGTAAATACTGTAAACATTAGAGCAAATGTACTATACTCGTACGCTACCTGTACTATGTATTTTTTTTTTTTGGTCACACCTGTATCCACTGTTCTTTTGATTGTTACAGGTACTTATTGTGTACAGCACTGTACATCAATAATGACAAATACAAAAAAAAAACGTCAATCTATTACCTTGGATATGAAGGCTAAAATTATTAAATTGTGTGATGAAGGTGTACCTCAAGCTGAAATAGGCCGAAGGCTAGGCTTCACTCGGACTACAGTTAACACCATCATGAAAAACAGAGAAAAAATTCTTGCAGAAATTAAGAGTGCTACACCCGTTAACGCAACAACAATTCGAAAAAGAGATGGCATTGTTGCAGACATGGAGAGACTCTTAACATTTTGGATAGAAAATCAGACTTCAAGTCATGTTCCTGTCAACCAGGCAATTATACAAAGTAAAGCCTTAAGCCTATTCAATGACTTGAAGGCTAAGAAAGGTGAGGCAGCAAAGGATGCAGATTTTTTTGCAAGCCGTGGATGGTTTGATAGGTTCAAGAAAAGGTCTAACCTACATAACATTAAAATACAAGGAGAGGCAGCTGCTGCAGATACTGAGGCTGCAGAAAGCTATCCAACAGATTTGGCCAAAATTATTAAAGATGGAGGCTACACCATGGATCCAATTTTTAATGTGGATGAGTCTGGGCTATTTTGGAAGAAGATGCCTGCAAGAACCTTCATTGCAAGACAGGAAAAATCAATGCCAGGCTACAAGTCAGCTAAAGATAGAATAAACCTTCTGTTAGGCGGCAATGCTTCTGGTACCTTAAAGCTAAAGCCTTTGCTAATTTACCAATGGGAAAATCCAAGAGCTTTGAAGAACTACGTTAAAACTAGACTTCCAGTGCACTGGAGAGCTAACAAAAAAGCATGGGTAACTGCAACCCTTTTTGAAGATTGGTTTGACACCTGCTTTGTTCCAGAGGTGAAAGCCTATTGCAAGGACAACAGTGTCCCTTTCCACATTTTTCTGCTTGTTGATAATGCCCCTGGACAACCTCGAACGCTAGATGAGCTGAACCCAAACATTCGAGTGCAATTCCTACCACCAAATACCACCTCACTACTACAGCCAATGGATCAATGTGTCATAGCCGCCTTCAAGTTGAACTACTTGAAAAGAACATTCAGCAAGTGTGTTGCAGCAATAGACAAAGAAGAAGGTGATGGTAAAGACGTTCTATCCAAATTCTGGAAACGTTTTAACATCTTGGATTGCATTAAAACGGTAAGAGATGCTTGGAATGACATAAAGGAAACCACAATGAAAAGGGCCTGGAAAAAATGATGCCCACAGTTAGTTGATGATTCTGAAAGCTTTGAAGAACATGTAGCTAATGTCAGAGGCGTAACTAGAACCTTCAGGGCCCTGATGCAAGAAACCATGAAGGGCCCCCCAGACCCCTGGCCGGGGCCCTTACCTTCAAGCCCAGGGCTCTTCCCACTAATCCTGGGGCTCTTTACACTCGTTGCATGGCCTTTTATTACGGTCCCGCAGCAGGTTCTGCAGTGGGCCCCCTTCCTGCAATCTTGTGGGCCCCCTTCCTGCAATCTTGGGGCCTCCCCACAGTGGTGCAATGCCAGGGTCCGGTCGCAAGTGTGACCTTTGCGATCCTGGAAGTTCACCCACCGGTTTGCTACCGGGCCCCCTGGAGCATGGGGCCCGGTAGCGATTGCAACCCCTGCAACCCCTGTAGTTACGCCCCTGGCTAATGTTACTGAAAATATTGTAGAGATGGCAAGGCTATTAGAGCTGGGAGTGGAGCCAGAGGATGTTGCTGAACTGCTTGCATCCCACACTGAGCCCCTCAGCAATGAAGATCTTCTAGAACTTGAAGAGGAGAGAGAAGAAGATGTGCAGGATGAGGTTGAGATCATTGAACAGCCTGAAGGCTTAACTACAAAAATTCTCTTTGAAGCTTTTCGTCATCTTGATAGCGCCATGGCTCTTTTTGAAAAGCATGATAGGGATTTTGAAAGAAGTTCCAAAGTCAATGCTAACATTTCAGGGGCTTATGCCTGCTACAAAGAAATCTACAGGGAAAAGAAGAGAGCTACACTTCAAACCTCCATAGACAGTTACTTTTCTAAAAGTCCATCAGCACGCACATCATCCACATTGACTGACAGTTATTTTGATCCTAGATCATCATCAATGGACAGTCCATTTTCACCTCTGACATCCCCATCAAGCCCTGCTTCTACTCTGATTGCTACTTGTAATACACCCAATTTGCCAGCAAGACAGTGTCTCGCCTTTGAAGACTTGACTTGTGAAACAGAAGATACCTGTATGTAAGATTCTGGTACCCTTATTTTCTATTTTCTTTCGATATGCGTCCCACCTTTCTAATTAGGTGGTACGCATACACCTTTAAGACGGATGACGTCATCGCCGAGCGCCGCAGAGCGGCTATTTCAACCGCCGGCGTTCTCTCTCACGTTGTTCGTTCAACCTGCCTGTGTGTCTACATGCTTACAAGCTTGTCTTGCTGCCGGAACCTCCAGCTATTCGCTCTTACTTGGAAACAGACCGGAACCTCGCTACTGATCCCTGTATCTCGCTACTGGATCACTTCCTCACTACTGGACCCTTCTACTACTAACCTTACTAAGTGATAAGTACCCCACAGGGGAATCCTCCATAACCTTACTTACACTATCTACCTCTGCACATTAAGGACTGTTACTATCTATGTATACTAATTCTATCATCTGCACTGTTACATAGATTGCTAGCTCTTGAGTCTACTACCATCTACCCTTGCACTGGGTTAGTCTATCCTGTATTTGTCATCTGCTGTCCTTACCACCTGTTACCATACTCGATTACTAACCTATCTGCATTCTACCTATTACCATCTAATACTCTCCTGAACATTTCTATCAAGTGCTTACCATCTCTGTCACTGTTCACACCTGTCCCTTCAGCACATCACCTTCATACTATCATATACATCCTATCACTCCAGGAACATCTCATTGAGTGTGTATATATCTGTATGCTGAAGCTGACAGGCCCACAGTGATGAGTCTGGAGAGTTGGATCTGGTAATTCAACACATCTCTACACGACTACTAAGTGGAGATTCTTCAGCTGCACATCCAGCTCACTATAAAAACGCAGGAGCGTTACAGATTGAACGAACCTAAAAAATGGATTCAGCAGAATTACCCACTCAAGTGACACAATTAACACAACAAGTAAATGCATTAATACTTGCTCTTACTGAAGTAAAAGAAGAAAATCAGACTCTGAGACAGCAGGTAACCCGTCTCTCATGGCTTACTGCTGCTCAGCCCCCTGAACCTAAAATAAACCCTCCTCTAGTGTTTACAGGTGATCGGAAAAAAATTTGTGAATTCAAAAACGCATGTCAGTTACTTTTTTTGTTAAAACCTCGTACTTACCCTACTGATCAAATTAAAGTCTGTACCGTTATCTCATACTTAACGGGTGATCCACGGGCCTGGGCAGACTCTCTCTTTGAGAAAAATGATCAGATTCTCAACTCCTATTCTTTATTCCTAGCGGAACTCCCTAGTTTATATGATGACCCCAATAGGCAGAGTACTGCTGATATCCAATTGAGGGCTTTAAAACAAGGAAGGAGACCTGTAGAAGACTTTGTAGCAGAGTTCAAAAGATGGACCCTTGATTCAGGGTGGAATGATACATCTTTGCGAACTCAATTCAGACTCGGGTTATCAGAAGCTGTTAAAGACGAGCTCGCCCGAGCGGATTTACCTGGCACTTTGGATGCCTTAATACAACTCAGTATCAACATCGACAGGCGACTGCGTGAAAGAAAGGCTGAGAAAATGGGAATGCCATTGTCTAGTCCTTCTCGGATTTCGGCCGTTGACCCTACTCCTATGGAGGTAGGAACCATACGCCCACCTTTATCAACTACTGAACGAGCAAGGAGAAGATCCAGAAACCTCTGCATGTACTGCGCATCCCCGGATCATTCAATAAGCGTCTGTCCCCTTGTCCGCAAAAAAGAGGGTGAGTGTTCACATGTCTTGCTAGGAGGATTAACGACTTCCTTTTCTAACCCCTATCTCTTTGTTCATTTGACATTGCAGTGGGACCAGACTAGGATCACCACCAAGGCTATGATCGACACTGGATCTTGTGGAAACTATATTGATACACGTTTTGTTACCTTAAATAAAATACCTATTATTTCAAAACCTAAACCTGTTTCTGTTAGTTTCATTAACGGTATTCCACTATCTTCTGGTCCAATCACCAATCAGACACAAGCACTCCTTGTCACTGCTAACGAGTCTCATATGGAGACCACCACTTTTGATATACTAGCTTCACCCCATTTTTCTATTATTTTGGGACTCCCCTGGTTACACACACATCAACCAATCATAGATTGGAAAAGACGGACTTTAACTTTCACTTCTCACTAATTAGGGGATTGGAGGACCTTGACTATGAAGAGCGTCTACAATCGCTCGATTTATTCTCCCTGGAGAAGAGACGTCTGAGGGGGGACATGATAGCAATTTATAAATATCTTAATGGGGATCCCAGCTTAGAAAAAAAGCTGTTCATTCGAAGGGATTGCATGAGGACTCGAGGGCATACAATGCGATTAGAGGAGAAGCGTTTTAACCTCAGGCAACGTGGGGGGTTCTTTACTGTTAGGGCTACAAGATTGTGGAATTCTCTACCACAAGAGGTGGTTTCTGCGGGTAGTATGGTGGCTTTCAAAAGACTCTTAGACTTACATCTCAAGGATCAGAACATTCAGGGGTATGTGAGATGATTACAGCCACACACACCTACACAGGTTGAACTGGATGGACTATTGTCTTTATTCAACCTCACCTACTATGTAACTATGTAACTATTGTGAGATTACGTGTAACCTCCCATCTTATGGAAAGATCCTGTCTGTGGTGTCAGATGAGATTGCACCACTATGCTATCAGGACCTGTCCGAAGTTTTCCTTGAGAAAAATGCTCAAGTGTTGCCTCCCCATAGGGATTATGATTGCACTATCGATTTACTCCCTAACAGCAAATTGCCTTTCGGTCATGTTTATCCCCTTTCACAGGATGAACTTTCTCATCTCAAGGAATACTTGGATGAGAATTTGACAAAAGGGTTCATCAGACCCTCTACTTCTTCCACAGCTGCAGGACTTTTCTTTGTCCGCAATAAGGATTCCAGTCTTAGGCCTATTATCGATTATAGGCAATTAAATACCATTACAGTAAAAGATCGCTATCCTTTGCCGCTCATCCCTGAACTCATTGAACAAGTGCGTGGGGCTACTTACTTCTCTAAATTAGACCTGAAAGGGGCATACAACCTAATCCGAATCCGTGACGGAGATGAGTGGAAAACAGCATTCAGAACCAGATACGGACTATTCGAATACCTTGTGATGCCATTCGGGCTATGTAATGCTCCCGCAGCCTTCCAAAGGTTCATAAACAACATCTTTAGAGACTTACTTGATGTCTGTGTTGTAGTATATCTGGACGATATACTTATCTATTCTTGATCTCTCCCTGAACATATAAAACATGTAAGACTTGTGTTATCCAGATTACACACAATCTATACGTGAAATTAAAAAAATGCCTATTTCATAAAGAAGAAATATTATTCCTAGGATACATCATATCCAAAACCGGAATTAAGATGGATATGAGTAAGATATCCTGTATTCTGGACTGGCCTATACCAACAACTCGTAAGGCCTTACAGCGATTCCTTGGATTTTCAAACTTCTATAGGAAGTTCATCAAGAACTTTTCTGCCATTGTGAGACCTCTCACACAACTGACAAGTATAAAGAAACCATTCAAATGGTCAGAAGAAGCAAATCAAGCTTTCTGCTTGTTAAAATCAAGCTTTACTTCTGCTCCCATACTACGCCATCCAGACCCATCCCTCCAATATATTCTGGAGGTAGATGCGTCAAATATGGCAGTAGGAGCAGTTCTCTCCCAACGACCAACAAATACTTCACCACTTCATCCAGTTGCTTTCTTTTCAAAATCATTAAGCAGCCCAGAGGTGAATTACCCAGTGGGTGAAAAGGAGTTGCTTGCCATAAAACTGGCACTGGAGAATTGGCGACATCTACTTGAGGGTACCCAATTACCAATACTCATATATACAGATCATAAAAACCTTCAATACCTCCAGACTAACAAAACTCTCTCCCACCGGCAGGTACGATGGTCATTATTCTTCCTAAGATTCAACTTCTTAGTGACCTACACACCTGCAGACAAAAATAAAAAAGCGGATGCGCTATCACGATTAACCGAAGATAACTGCGCTGAAATCCCTTCTATTCCTATAATACCCTATGAACGTATTATTGGGGTTGTTCGTTCCCTGAAGGAAGAGATTTTGCACAGTATAGGATTGGATTCACCTCCACCACAACTAAGTACTGATGCAGAAGGCTTCCTCTACTACAACGACAAACTCTACATACCCCCTACTATGCGCACCAAGATCTTGGAATTATCACATGATGTGCCCATGGCAGGACATATGGGTATGACGAAAACCCTTAATTTGCTTACTAGGCAGTTTTGGTGGCCTGATATGAAGACGTCTGTACAAAAATTTGTATCTTCATGTGACATCTGTGCAAGGTCCAAAATTGACACTACAAAACCATCCGGTCTACTCTGCAGTCTACCAATACCCCAGGCTCCATGGGAAGTTGTGTCCTTAGACTTTATAGTAGAACTACCACCTTCTAAAGGATTTAATACCATTCTAGTGTCAGTGGACCACCTGACAAAGATGGCACATTTCATCGCTATCCGTAGACTACCTTCATCTAAACAAACAGCGGAACTACTGATGAAACATGTGTTCAAGTTACACGGAATTCCAAAGACTCTTTTATCCGACCGTGGTTCACAGTTCATCTCCAAATTTTGGCAAGCTCTTTGTCAAATATTACGGATTGAGCGAAAGCTCACTTCTCCCTACCACCCTCAGACCAACGGACAGACTGAAAGAGTCAACCAGTGTATAGAACAATATCTGCGTTGCTACACATCATACCTACAGGATGATTGGGTGGACCCCCTCCCTCTGGCGGAATTTGCTTATAACAACGCAACCCACAGTACTACTAAGCAAAGTCCGTTCTACTTGAACTATGGGTTTCATCCCACACTTCTTCCACCACGCATCCTACCATCAAGTAACCCAGTAGCCTCAGACTATCTTACCCAAATAAAGGACTCTCTGGGTTTACTTAATACCACTATCTCACACGCCCATAGCCAACAAAAAAGGTACTACGACCTACGTAGAAGACCTTCTTCTCAGTATGCTATTGGGGACCTCGTTTGGCTATCGACAAGAAATTTAAGATTAAAAATCCCTAGCAAAAAGCTGGGACCTTTATTTCTGGGACCCTTCCCAATTAAGAAACTTATTGGAAAAGCTGCAGTACAGCTCACCTTACCAGCAGATCTCAAGATCCATCCCATCTTCCATGTGTCGCTACTGAAACCCCATGTTCCTAATCAAGGAATAAGGCCTACCATCTTGCCTCCACCTCCAGTACAAGTTGAAGGAGGAGAAGAATATGAGATTAAGGAGATTTTGGATTCTCGTATCCACAGAGGAAGACTCCAGTATCTCATAAGATGGAAGAACTATGGACCCCAAGACGACACCTGGTTGGATACCACTGATGTTCACGCACCTAGGCTTATACGAAGGTTTCACTCGAAATACCCGGAGAAACCAGTGCTATAGGCCTTCCGGAGCCGGCCTTAAGGGGGGGGGGGGTATTGTAAGATTCTGGTACCTCTGGTACCCTTATTTTCTATTTTCTTTCGATATGCGTCCCACCTTTCTAATTAGGTGGTACGCATACACCTTTAAGACGGATGACGTCATCGCCGAGCGCCGCAGAGCGGCTATTTCAACCGCCGGCGTTCTCTCTCACATCGTTCGTTCAACCTGCCTGTGTGTCCACATGCTTACAAGCTTGTCTTGCTGCCGGAACCTCCAGCTACTTTCTTTTACTTGGAAACAGACCGGAACCTCGCTACTGATCCCTGTATCTCGCTACTGGATCACTCCCTCACTACTGGACCCTTCTACTACTAACCTTACTAAGTGATAAGTACCCCACAGGGGAATCCTCCATAACCTTACTTACACTATCTACCTCTGCACATTAAGGACTGTTACTATCTATGCATACTAATTCTATCATCTGCACTGTTACATAGATTGCTAGCTCTTGAGTCTACTACCATCTATCCTTGCACTGGGTTAGTCTATCCTGTATTTGTCATCTGCTGTCCTTACCACCTGTCACCATACTCGATTACTAACCTATCTGCATTCTACCTAATACCATCTAATACTCTCCTGAACATTTCTATCAAGTGCTTACCATCTCTGTCACTGTTCACACCTGTCCCTTCAGCACATCATCTTCATACTGTCATATACATCCTATCACTCCAGGAACATCTTATTGAGTGTGTATATCTGTATGCTGAAGCTGACAGGCCCACAGTGATGAGTCTGGAGAGTTGGATCTGGTTATTCAACACATCTCTACATGACTACTGAGTGGAGATTCTGCAGCTGCAAATCCAGCCTACTACAAAAATGCAGGAGCGTTACACTGTATGCCTTCATCATACCTACTACATTAAACTCTCTCAGCTTCTCTGGCCTTGCGACAACAATCAAGATGGGGTAAGCTTACAATTTTTTTTTTATACTGTACTGTATTATGTTTATTTTAGTTATCAATGCATTATTTATATCAGTTATGCCTCTAAATGACTATTGGAATGTAGTACTGTACTACTAATGGCGGTGATCAGTGACAGCCAGACCTCTTGCTGCAGGTGCCCCCCCCCCCAGGCATATAGTTGAAAACTAACAACATATTGTAAATGGCCTTGATGGTACCTAGAATATGAATAGGACATCAGAGAAAAAGACATAAAATAAATGACCTAACTCGAAGAGAATAGAAAAGAATGGTATAAACTTTGAAGCATCGCCTTACCTGGCCTGAGTCATAGACCAGGGGTTATTAACATTGTAAATAAAAGTGTTGGACAAGGGCCGACCCAGCAGGATAGGGGGGCCATCTTGACCATCATAGTGGTCATAAAGACAGTTGGCGGACCCCAAAGTGGGAGCATCACACGGGAGGTTTACGCTGTTGTCCACAGTGTGGTCCACCAGGTGCCAGAGATCACCAAGATGCCCAAATTAAATTGGCTTCATCAATCAAGCAACGATCCCCTGGCTCCTATCGTCTTCACCAATGCAATATGGATGATAAGTGAACCTGATACACCAAAAAAGACCAAAAAACTGTGGGAAAAGGATGAAGTTGAAGTTGTATGCCTACTTATACCTGATTAGGTGCTCAAGACCTATCACACGGGCATGTACCATTATTCAGAAATTTGTAACACCTTACATAAAGAGATAAATAAACAGGGCTTTACTCAGAGATTACAGAGGCAAACCAAAGTCAGGGTCTTCTAGCTTCAGTAGGGCGACATCAAGACTGGATGGGGCATAATCAGAAACTTTGGTATGTTCCCTTCAAGCCGCCAAGTCATATGGAATCTTTCTGAGGTACCTCTGCAGGTCGCTAGCCACTCCTTTTTTTTCTCTGACCTGAAGACTGTGTTGGATGGTCCCCCTGTGAGGCAGGTTCAGCAACGCCCGTGAGGTCCGCACTCTTCCTGCACGCCTTCTATAGGCTTCTCATAGGTTGCCCCAGGATACAGGCAATCGGTCGCAAATTGGTTGTCCCTCCAAAGCCTGTTGGCCTGCTCTTTAGCAGGGTCTCCTCCTGTCCTCCCCTGCATTCAAGTGGAGGTTCTTTCTCCAGACGCCAGAAGGTTCAGCTGCAGGACACAGCGGTGGCTTGGGGAGGACACAGCACGCTCCAAGCCTTGCTTTGAAACTAGAACTTCCAGTTCATACAGGAAAGGCGGAGTATGTGCAGTACAACCCGGAAGAGGGAATCAAGTGCGGAGGAGACACCAGACCCGCATGGTGGCAGCAAGGCAGACTCCAGCCAAAGAGAGCCAGAAAGCTGCCAGAGGTATGAAGCCCGCCGCAACCCACCTCATGGAGAAGGAGGAGGGAAAGAAGGCACAGGTGGTTGCAGGTAAGAGCAGATCGGGCCTGGTAAGTGCCGTTTCCTTATTGTGGGGTAATACCAGTGTCAGACTTAGTCCCTGGTAGTTCCCATGCTCTCCCCATCGGGGGACCTGTGTTCAAGTATTGTGGGGCAAGAAGAGTGATCTTGTATTTGTCTCCTCTTCTTTTGCGGAATCACCAGGTGGAGCCCAGGAGGCCTCTGATAAACCACCCCCTGTATCCGCTAGCACTAGCTCCTCTAAGAAGTGTGGTAATTGCGGGGAGAGACTGCCCAGCTCTCACACCAAGCCCTTTTGTTACAGGTGTATTAACAAACTGGCTGGTAAAGAGACCTCAGGGTTGATGAAAGATTTCCTGTCTGTGCAGGAGGAAATGCTGCCACTATCCAGTTCTTTCGCACCTCTGTAGCTTCCCCCCAGGTAACAGAGCCGGGTGAGCTAACCCCTAAAGAGGGCCCTTCTTCTCAGGAGAGTTTACTTTCCAAGGCAGGTCCGTCTGCCTTTCTGCCTGGTTCACAGGGTCTCCCCCTGCTCAAGCAAGGGAAGAGAAAGTCCTGGGGAATGCAGAAAGTCAGGCTAAGTCTCAGCTTAGCTCTGGGGAGGAGGTTGATATGGACCCAGATAGTGAGTCAGAGGAGACCAAACTGAACAGAAATCTGTTTGGTCTAGAAAATCTGGAGGGACTCCTTCAAGCTGTCTATGCTACAGAAGAAATCCTGGAACTTCCCAAGGAGACCTCGGCACAGGATAAGATGTATAAAGGACTGGTTAAAAACCAATCCAAAGTATTTCCTGTTCACCGATCCTTGAAAGATTTACCGTATTTATCGGCGTATAACACGTACCTCACATTTAGGAGGGAAATTTTAGGAAAAAAGCTTAAAATTTTAAATAAACAGCATTGAACTCAGAACAATTTTCTTTTAATCAAATGCAGTCTTTCCTGTGCCCATGAATGCAGCCTCATCAGCGCAGGGTGTAATATAATAGTATAATATATATATAATAATATAATAATAGGGTGTCTCTCACAGTATATCCCATAATAGGGCCCCTGTTCCCTATTATGGGATATACTAGTACTGATGGACCCCTTAACCACTTGACGTCTGCTCACATTGCTGCTACTGCAGCAATGTGGCTCGTTATTGTCCAGCGACGTAGACCGTTTTTTTTTTGGGGGGGGGGGGGGGGGAATTTCATATAAAAATATGTTATTTTTTCAAAATTTACGCTCTTTTTTTGTTTATAGCGCAAAAAGTAATAATCGCACAGGTGATCAAATACCACCAAAAGAAAGCTCTGTTTGTGGGAAAAAAAGGACGTCAATTTAGTTTGGGTACAGCGTCGCACGACCGCTCAATTGTCAGTTAAAGTCACACAGAGCCGAATTCCAAAAAGTGACCTGGACGTAAGACAGCAAAATCCTCCGGTGGTAAAGTGGTTAATATGTGATATATTGGGAGAATTTGTTCACGCAAGCGAAATACAGGGGGCAACATGGGTGGAGTCTGTAAGGGGTGTGGCTTCTGAGAAGTGGGAGGGTTCAAATGGAAGGGCGGGGTCTTGCGCCCCACCTTTTTAAAACTTCACCAGCCGCCACTGGGTCTGACCTCTCTTCTGAGGACACAGGGAATATCAGGGATGCCATGGACTGTAAGTCAGAATCTCTGCTAAAGAAAGCCTGGGATGCAAACTCATCCACTATGGCTCCAGCACTGGCTGCAACCTGCGTAGCTAGGAATGCAGACTTCTGGATAGAAAAACTTACAAGACCTTTCCTTACCTTTCACAGGGAAGTAAGTCACAGGAGGTGCTGAATTCCGTCTCAGTTATAGGGAAAGCTGTTACCTATTTGGCTGACTCAGCAGTTGAGTCAGTGATAGCCTCAGCAAAAACCGGCGCTGTCATTGATTCAGCTAGGAGAGCCATTTGGGTTAAAGCTTGGGAAGGCTATAATGGCAATTAGGTAATTTCCTAATTTATATTATATTCCTAAAAGGTCTAAGGTCAATATCTTGGTTTCAGTTATAAATTAAGAAATTATCTAATTGCCATTATAGTCCCAAACAAGAGAGGGTTCTAGCTTGTCACAATAGGTCAGGGATGAAGGCAATTTCTTACCCCTTCTATGTGGAAAATAATATTAAAAAAAAGCTTGGGAAGGCGACTTTACTTCAAAGGTGAAGCTCTGTTGGCTACCTTTTGAAGGGTCCTTACTGTTTGGGTCAGGCCTGGATGAAGTGTTGTCCAGGTCCTCTGAGAGGGGGAACAAAATGTCCTAGCAAGCCTAAAAGAGAGAGATATAGGAAACTTTTTCATGCCCCCCCCCCCCTCCCCCGGGCAAAGTCAACAGAGAGCCAAAAAAGAACCCAATAAGAAGTGGGGCTTTGGTAGAGGCAAAGAAGACATTTGCTCTTCCCCTCTCCAGGCTCAAGTGCCAAAGATACTGTTATCATCCTGTCGTGGGAGAGAGGAGTGAGAGGAGTTGATGCCCCATTATACCTGATTACTGTATAAGTGGACACAGTAGATCTGGCCATATCCTGTGTTTATCCATCCAGCAGACCCCTTACCATGGGAATGGAATGAGAGAGGTGTTCAGCCAATGGTCTATTAGCACCTGAGAGTGCACCAAGTGGGTCTGGCTCATTATAATTTGTGAGCCAGACTATGAGGTGAGCGGCTAGCACTTATTTATATCAGCACCCTGAGTCACCTGGATTGGGATTGGAGCACCAGCACTTTGTTTGTTCCATTTGCACAGAAGATTTTATACGGACTTTGCATATCAATCATTTAATTCACTTTTGAAGCTCGTTAATTATTTATTTATTTATTTCACCACTTGGCTATATAATACCCTGATTGTCACTAATATTTTAGCTCGTGCACTTTGCCCACTGTGACACTTTGCACAGAAGATTTCCTATGGATTTTGCTACTAATTAATTTATTTTACCTTTGAGGTTTATTATTTATTTATTTATTCACCACTTGGATATTGAATACTATTATTGTCACTATTGTTGTAGCACATGCCCACTGTGACACTTTACATATTGGCACATTTTTTCGTATTACTTTGCTATAGTATTTATGTAATGGCGTTGGCATTTGCACTTTAGATTGCTATACATGTATTGGTATTATTATTCTTACCCCTTTGGCGCCGCATTCATCTTTATCTAATTGTCCACTGTGTTATGTGAAAGCACTCAATGTTATCAGATATTGGTTTATTTATTACACATTTAATTTATTGAGTATTACTTAGTATATTCTGGTCAGCGCTGATTTGTTTCTCACTTCACAATGAACCAGGACAGACTCGGAACCTCTGTGAAGTACTCTGTGACGTTGCATAATCTTACACCACTTGACAATTTCCTTATCACCATAGAAACGAAGGACGCTGCGCATGCTGGCCCTAGATCATTATTAGTTCTTATGGTGCTGCCTCATGACTAGTGATGAGCCGAACACCCCCAGGTTCAGTTTGCACCAGAACACGTGAACAGAGGAAAAGTTTGTTTGAACAAACAAACCCCATTGAAGTCTATGGGACTCGAACCTCGAAAATCAAACGGCCTCCTTTTGAAGGCTTAAATGCAAGTTATTGCCCAACTAAAGTTTATGGGGGTCCGGGTAGTGACCTGGGGAACATGTAGCAATGCAAAAAATGTAAACGATTGTTTTGAAAGGAGCAGTGATTTACTGATTTCAATGAGGCTTAAAGTGAAGCTATAAAAATGAAAAATTCCTTTAACTATCATGCCTGGGGGGTCCCTTGAATGCGCCTGTAAAGTAGCCCATCTCTATGATGTATGTAGCCTGCTGCAGCAATGTTGACATTTCTAAAGCAAAAAATGTTGTATACAAATATATATTGGGCCTTGGTTGTTGGTGGTGCCTGAACACCGTAACCCCTCGCAGTTACTCTTGCTGGGCGCAGCAACGGGCCCTGCTGGTAAAAATTCCATACAAATTTGAAATTGGCAAAGATCAAGTGTTGTATGTGTTCATATCAGTGATCTAGTGGGGGTGCTGTGCTGTCATTTGACCTGGCCAAGGTTGGGTGGCGGCTATGCAAACCTGCTGGAGTGATGGGGACCTGGAAGGTTAGTATCGGCAAGGAACTGAAACTGAAGTTGGGCCTTTGGTGTTGGTGGTGCCTGAACACCGCAACCCCTCACAGTTACTCTTGCTGGGTGCAGGAATGGGACCTGCTGTTAAGAATTCGATACAAATTTGAAATTGCATGTACTTGTCATACAGGTGCAGAAAATTGGGCCTTTGCTGTAGGTGGTGCCTGAACACCGTAACCCCTCGCAGTTACTCTTCCTGGGCGCAGGGCACAGGGACAGGGCCTGTTGTTGAAAATTACATAGGACATTTAAATTGTATGCACCTGTCATACCAGTGCAGAAAAATTAGGCCTTGGGTGTTGGTGGTGACCTAAACCAAAAACATTGTTGGAAGCTAGCAGAATCAAGATTGAGGAATAGGATAGGCAGCATATGCAGTCTTCAAGGGATAGCAGACCCCTAGCAAATTCAATCAGTTACATCAGCATCAGGGGCTTGATAGCTCTTGTTGATCCAGGACTGGTTCATTTTGATAAAAGTCAGCTGGTCAACAGAGTCTGTGGACAGATGCACTCTTTTGTCCATCACAAAACCTCCAGCAGCACTGAACGTCAGTTCAGAAAGCACGCTAGAAGCAGGAAAGGCCAGTAGCTTCATTCCATATTGAGCAAGTTCTGGCCAGTGGTCCATCCTCATGACCCAGTAACCCAGTGGATGCTCAGCTGGAAAGGTCTCCAACTCTGCTCTTGCACCTAGATAATCTTGCATCATATGATGGAGATGCTACCGATGATTGCTTAAACCTTACAGCCTTGGGTGCTGCTGAGGACTAAAGAACTGTTTAAAGGCATCGATTAACTGGCCGTCTTCTCCAGCGCTCCTCCTTTGGCTGAACAATGCCTCAGAAACACGTCCGGAGAATGTTGACCTCCCAGTGTCTGGAAAGGTGTTACACAAATTTTTTTTCAAGGCCTCCTCAAGATGTTTCATCCTCTGCAAAGATAGGATGAGCTCTGCCACTTTACCCTTGTAACGTGGATCAAGAAGGGTTGCCAACCAGTAATTATCCCTCTCCTTAAAAGCACGGCAGGCTTTGCAGAATCAGGGAGCCCATGCAACGTAAGTTTGAGGAGGCATGAACTTATGAGTCCTCTGGGTCACTAAGGATGACATTGTCAGCAGGAGCAACCTCTCCCCAACCACGTACAACTCCTGGGGTTTCTGGGGAATCAAAACCATCTGCTGTATGCTATCCTCTTCCTCTACATCCATGCTGACACAATCCTCCTCTTCCTCCTGTGTGATTTGTGTCCCTGCAGGCATGATATCTGCATAAAGGGGGCCTTGTGAGGAAAAGAAGTCCTCCTCTTCCTCCTGCTGTTCTGCCTCAAGTGCCCTGTCCATGATTCCACGCAGCATGTGCTCCAGCAGGTAGACTAGCTGGATAGTGTCACTGAGGCATGTATCGTCCCGGCTCACCATCCTTGGGGCCTCCTCAAATGGTGACAGGACGATGCATGCATTCTTTATCAAAAGCCACTGGCGTGGCGAAAAAGATCCAAGCTCCCCTGAGCCTGTCCTTGTGCTATACTCACACAGGTACTCATTGATGGCCCTCTGCTGCATGTGCAGCTGCTGCAGCATTGCCAATGTTGAGTTCCACATGGTGGGCATGTCACAAATGAGGCGGTTGGTGGGCAGGTTGAATTCCCGTTGAATGTCAGAGCAGCCGAGCACTGGCATTGTACGAATGGTGGAAATGGCCACAGACTTTGCTGGCCTGCCTCAGGAGATCTTTGAAGCCCGGGTATCTGCTCAAGAAACGCTGCACCTCCATATTCAGGACATGTGCCAAACATGGAACATGTGTCAAGTGTCCCGGCGGAGAGAAGGTTGGTGCCATTGTCTCATACAACCATTCCTGGCTCAAGCTGTCCTGGCGTCAACCATCTCTGAGCCTGCCCCTGAAGAGCTGACAGAATCTCTGTATCGGTGTGACTCCTATCCCCTAGACAGACCAACTGATGCACTGCATAGCATCTTTTAGCCTGACTGCTTGTGTAGTCCCTAGAATGCTTAGGGAGCACTGCTGCTGCAGAGGAGAATTGCGCAGAAGAGGTCATGGAGGAAGAAGAATGCAGATGTGGCAAAACCAGCACAAGCTTTTCGGAGGCGTGGTGGCAAAACAAGTTGAAACACTGCCAGTCCTGGGCCTATCCCTTAAAGTGATTGTAAAGTCTCATTTTTTTTATATACTATACTTACCTCCTCTGGGCAGTTGGTTTTGCACAGAGCAGTGCGGATCTTCCTCTTCTTGGGTCCTGCTTCCCTGCTCCTGGCCCCTCCCTCCTATCAAGTGCCCCCCACAGTAAGCAGCTTGCTATGGGGGCACCGGAGCCGAGCTGCAGCTCTCTGTGTCCATTCAGACCTCTCAGCCCCCCCTCTCTCCAGATTAGCTGACTGACTTTGATTGACAGCTGTGGGAGCCAATGGTGATGCGGCTCTGTCTCAGCCAATTAGGAGGGAGAGTCCCAAGACGACTGAGGGACTCTACACATCGCTGGATAGAGAGGAGGCTCAGGTAAGTATTGGGGGGGGGGGGTTGAGGGGGGCTGCTGCACACAGAAGATTTTTTTTATCCTAATGCATAGAATGCACCTTCTGCGGATAACGCACATTATTCTTTCTGTTTTTTTTTACCTCTTTTCTTTATACATTTATTTCCCCCCTCACAGTTTTCTTCACATTTGGGGTAAAATTACCTTTTTTTAAAAAAAAAATGGATTTATTTTTTTTCCTCTTCCTCACAGTTTTCTTCACGTATGGGGTGGAATTTCCTTTTATTTTTTATTTTTCCACTGGTGGGGGGGTTATATGGTGAGATTCAATTTGATCAATCCAATCAGTTTGATGACAGTGGACAGACCCAGTCTCATTGTCCTCATGGATGATGCAGACCGCCTACTATCAGTCCGCATGCATATAATTGATATGTTTAGTATGTTGTATTCCGATATTTTTTAGTACCCTTATTCATGACTGTTCACCTCCATGTTTACATGAGCTGTTTTCACAGGACTGATTTTTGTGTTCCAGTACCCGGGAGTTGCGATGCGCTCCGGGAGCCTCCCCTCTCCCCCCCCCCGTTTTCCTCCTGGGAGGTTGGGTAGGCCTCTCCGTTGCGCATCGGTGCCATGCCTCGCCGCCGTGCACCTGACGTAATTTGTGATGTCGAAATGCCGGCCGCGAACATCTCATCAGCAGCATGCAACAAGAGATGAGTCTGGCGTCGGCTGTCTGGCAGTGTCGGCTGCTCTCCACGCTGGCCCCATTTTACTTTTAGCATGCTGGCGTGACGCTTGGAGCATCTGGCGGGTGTGCCCTGGACACACATAACACTTCTGGGGGAGCATCTAGTCCTTTGTACCCCTCGTCCTGGGGACGCTAATGACCGCCTGAATGGTTCCACTACCACCTGGGACTCACTAGGTAATCGCTTTTGTTTGGTCTTTCATTCACCCTTCCCTTCACTTCTCCTCATTGCTTTTTATCTTTCTAAGTCCATACCGCGTTATGGTTTTCATTTTGTTTAATTCTCACTCACCTTTTTCCCACTTTGCCATTCGGCTTTCTTCTGGTCTTTGCTATTTCCTACATAATTTCCATTTTTGGTTCCCCACTTTCTTACGCATATATCTAGTCTCTACATTTATCACATACTATGGCTTTTTTAATGATGGTCACACCACACTTTCCATCCAGAGGGACCTTCTTCGACTTTGTCCATGGTTGGCGTTACTCACTCCTTTTGGCGCCAATTTTTTTTTTTTTTCTCTTTTACTTTTCTCTGATTTTTCACTCTTTTCTACCTCACTACTTTTCATCTTTCATTTTTTTCGTTTCTTGATCCTTTGTTCCCACCCCTACTCCACACCTTGTCCTTATATTTTCTGAGGTCTGATCAGGTTTTCCCAGGTTTATATTTTTACCTACTCCGCAGGCAGCAACATTTCAATACTTTACATACTTTACATACTGTTTATTCTATTTTAGTTACAGCCAATGTTCATGGCTGCTGTATCCATATTTTTCTATTTATGGGTACCCCCCCTTTCGAAGTGGACCTTAGTTGTGCCCTGGACTACCGTTGGCTGTGCTCCCACAGCTCCCGGGTTGGACATACTTGTCAGTTACCCTCCATCTTCAGTACCTTTTTAAACCTTGAGCTGTTTTGTAAGTCATCATACATTTTCCCTTTTTTCCCTTCTATTCTTGGGATAATTGTGAGATTTTTTTAGACACTCATACATACAATTTTTCTTCTTGCAGACTTATGTCCTGCATTCGCTCCTGAGGCAGTGTGTTTAGCGCACGAAACGCATCGAGCTTTCATTGATGCAGTGATGCTATTTTTATATGCTTTACTTTTATTGTATGTATGTATGTATGTAATGGTGCTATTGTTTATAACCACGTATTACCCATTCACATGTTGTCTATGTATTATTGGCTCATGTCAACAACTCACATTCTTTTTTATGTAAGATGCTATGCCTACCTCTGTTTCCAATACTTATTAATAAATTGTTATTGTATTACACTATTGTATCAGCTGCTTGTCCTTGCCTCACTCAAAGTCCCAACTGGTATACCCCACTGCTTGTCCGTATGTACAAGGTGTCTCATTTAAAGTCCCACTCCCCCCCCTCTATTTGTATTCCAACATGATAACGACCCCAAACACACCTCCAAGACGATCACTGCCTTGCTAAAGAAGGTGAGGATAAAGGTGATGGACTGGCCAAGCATGTCTCCGGACCTAAACCCTATTGAGCATCTGTGGGGAATCCTCAAACAGAAGGTGGAGGAGCGCAAGGTCTCTAACATCCACCAGCTCTGTGATGTCATCATGGAGGAGGGGAAGAGGACTCCAGTGGCAACCTGTGAAGCTCTGGTAAACTCCATGCCCAAGAGGGTTAAGGCAGTGCTGGAAAATAATGGTGGCCACACAAAATATTGTCACTTTGGGCCCAATTTGGACATTGTCACTTAGGGGTGTACTGACTTTTGTTGCCAGTGGTTTAGACATTAATGGCTGTGTGTTGAGTTATTTTGAGGGGACAGCAAATTTACACTGTTATACAAGCTGTACACTCACTACTTTACATTGTAGCAAAGTCTCATTTCTTCAGTGTTGTCACATGAAAAGATAGAATAAAATGTGAGGGGTGTACTTACTTTTGTCAGATACTGTATATATTTTTTTAGCAAAGACTCCGGAGAATGAAATGGCGGTCGTTGCAATATTTTTTGTCACGCAGTATTTGCGCAGCGGTCTTTCAATGTCGCAATTTTTTCGGAAAAAAATAAATTCCACTGCAAAAAACTAAACAGTAAAGTTAGTCCAATTTTTTGTATACTGTGAAAGATGATATCACGTTGAGTAAATAGATACCTAACATGTTATGGTTCAAAATTGCACACATTCGTGGAATGGCGACAAACTACAGTACTTAAAAATTCCCATTCCCAGGCAAAGTTTAAAACATTTTAACGGTTACCTGTTTAGAGTTACAGAGGGGATCTTTTTCTAGAATTATTGCTCTCACTCGGGCGATCGCGGCGATACCTCACATGTGTGGTTAGAACACCGTTTTCATTTGCGGGCACGACTTACGTATGCGGTTTCTTTGGTGCGCGAGCTCACGGAGACGGGGACACTTTAAAATTTTTTATTTTTTTTTCCTATTTATTTTTTTATTTTTAACACTGTTCTGTAGCGGTACTTCCATGGGAGCCGCTGTGTGTGGGTTCCCCTGGGTTACCATGAGCAACAGTAGGACATTTAAGCATGTTTCCAAGTGTGATTACCTGAGACAAGGACCAGTCCAGTTTCTTGGTCTTTAGGATTTATTGAGAACTTGGATGGGAGAAGGGATGAGTGGGAAACTCCAACAACTGAACTATGCACAAAATAGGCAGGGACTATACAGAACTGCTGACTGACGCTGGTCACGGATAGGCTGCTTACTTTAGTTTCTCCTTTGACTGTGAAAAGTCCTTTAAGCTCCCTAAGGTACTCCTTCCTGAGGTAGCTGACTTGTAGTGCAAACTGAACTGCTGGGACACTTCAGGGCCCTTCCTGGCGCCCTCTTTACTCCCTATTCTTCAGGGCTTCACAACTTGGCACCCCCTTTACATCCCGGGTTAGCTGGCTCTCTAATCCCCTTGACCTCCCTGGAGTGGCCCCCTTCTCTTAGGCAGATCCCTGGGCAGATCTTGAGTACTCACAACACTGTTTTTCCAGAAGAACTCTGCCCAGCAGTTCCACTCAATCAGCACACACTGGATCTTCTGCAACACAGCTCAACCCCTGGTCCCTAGGTTGACTGCCTGGACCACCTTCCTCCCTTCAGCAGGAGGAGAGACAGCCGTCACCCCCTCCTGGGACTTTGCTTCCGCCCAAAGACACTCTGTCGCATGCTCCCTCAGGATTTATTTCCAATCCCAGGATGCATTGCAGCAATGCCCACCCACTGGGACAGTCCTAAATCCTGGTTTAGGTTTCCTCCACTGTCCAACAAGATCCCTCATTGGATACAGTGGGGAGACTCCCCAGACTCAACACACCACACCTGAAAGCATGTGACAGGCCTTCTTGATAAGCAGAACAGGACCAAATATATACTTTACCTAGCACCTACCTAGGAGGGTGCTACATCCACCCCCCACCAAAAATGAGCCACGTCCCCGTTGGCTCTGGGGCAGCCGCCCCCTACAAAAATTCTGCCAAAACTCATGAGTATCCCACTAACTTGGGAAAGGGGTGAAGGGAAAAGAAACAAATGTACAAATAAGTTAAGTACAAAAATATAAGTATCCATTTACTGTACAAATATACACTTTAGATGCATAGAAAGATGCACCCCCCCACCAAACTTTGCTTGGTAGGGAATAAACAAATATGTACATCCTGAGTAACTACCTCTAGAGCTGAATTCATCTGTAGAGAAGAAAGCAAGGGTTAATCATTGTCATGTCTCCAGCTTAAGAAATAATTAATGTTAGTGAAACGTGCAATACCAATATTGTCCACAAGATGCCACTGTGACAAAGACTATTGCTGGACATTACTTTATGGTATCTCTTGCTCTCTATCACTGGATATTAGTTCCACCCCTCTCTGAGAAAATCTCCATTGTAGACCTCATGGAAGAGCAAACAGCATCCTATGTGCCTGTGGGAGATTCCTGAACTCTTCTTGGAAGCATCGCTGGTATGCCTCAGAACTGTTAGCTGCATACAGTGCATGTTTATGCTTGTTTATGTTTATATACTGATTATATGCCTTTTTCTGTTTATTTACAGTTTCACCATATTCTCAATCCTATCTGATTATTTACAATCCTATTTGCATATCCATCTGACTTGTAACCTGTTTCATGTGACCACCATCCTTTCACTGGAATAAAGCCTATAGTTACAAAAGGACTGGTTATTATAGGATTGAAGGTTTAGCTGTATGTTGAGCTGCACACGCCTGGGGCATACGTGTAGTGAGAACAGAACAATCATACTTAGAGTGAGAAGGTTAAACAAGGATGTAGAAACTCATTCATATATTGTCGTTTTATATTCAGTTCAATAAGTCGGTTTCTTAATAAACAAAGCAAAAAAATTGAGGCAAACTGGGAGCGAGCAACCTTTGTCAGCTGGGCCAGGGCTCCTGGCAGAGTGATGGGGGTGATAATTGCGGTGGGAGCATCGAAACAGCAAATAAAGATTAACAAAACTTTGCGATCATTCATCCCTATTCTTGCAACAAGCTCATAATCTAGTAGAAGAAAATGAGAGATTTGACGTCAGTCTCAGTGTCTTATGCTTATAACTGATAGATCTTTCTTCTTCCCCCAGCGTTTCCGTAAATTGCTCTTGATCTCCTCCATCCGTAGACCGTAGATAAATGGATTGACTGTGGCCGGGAATAGAAAGTAGATGGCACTGCAGATATTCTGAAGGTTGTAAGAGGTGGAGATCCCTGGCAGGTACAGAACAGAGATTAAGAATCCCGAGGAATACATGAGGACGACCACCACCAGATGGGTGCTACAAGTATGAAGGGCTTTATACCGAGCCATTCCCCCTGCAATCCTAAGAACAGTTTGAAGAACTTTCAGATAGGAAATTAGGATGATGGAAATGTCACAAAACATCATAAGGGTCCTCATTACCAATCCTGCAATCTGGGTTCTCGACTCTTCACATCCCAGGCTGAAGAGCATCATGCTTTCACAGTGGAAGTGTTGGATGATATTGGACCTGCAGTAACGGGATCGGGCAGCTATAATCACCAGAGGAAAGACAACAAAACTATAACGAATGACTCCATTGACTGCCAAGTGGACAATTAAATGCTTGACTACAATCTCCTGGTAATGCAGTGGCTGATTGATGGCTAGGTACCTGTCTATTGCCATGAGAAGTACAATTGTGGACTCGGCCATGGTGCTGGAATATACAGTAAATATCTGGACCAAACAGCCAGCCAAGGTGATCTGGTTAAAGCCAAACAGTCCTAGCAGCAACTTGGGTGTGATGGCCATGGTGTACACAACATTGGTGGCCAATAGAGAAAAGATGAGAGTGTACATCGGGGTGTGTAGACTTTTCTCCAACACAATGACCAACATAACCACAGAATTACCACTTAGTATCACCGCGAATATGAAAGAGAAGGGAATAGCGAGGAGGGGTCGGTACTTTGTGACTCCAGGAAACCCGAAGAGTATAAATTCCATGTGAGAGAAGGACGAGGTCCTATTATAGCTCGGAAGATCCATTTCTGTTCTGGAAAGTAGCAATTAAAATTGTATAAATTACAAACAGCAATCGTTTATGAACAATCTGATATAAAATGGAAGAACTACGCCTTGGCCTTTTATTTTTTTTAAAAAGTCAATCTATTTTTCTAAAACTGAAAATTGAATACAAATAAATACTTTTTTTGGGGGCCCTCTATGTTGTGGGAGTCCAAAATTCAAATAACCAGCCTAAATTTTTTTTAGGACTTGGCCAATCCCTGTGGAGGTGCATCTGGATGGTGTCTAGGGGAGCTAAAAATAGTCTGGAGACCTGGAGAGGGGGTCTTTTTGTGGAGGATAGTTCCCAGCCTAAGGCATCCAAAAGAGCACACTTATAGACATCTATTTAAACATCTCTAATATCCTAGTAGACATTTATTAAACATCTCCAACATCCTCCTTGTAGACCTCTATTAAAAATCTCCAATATCCACCTTGTAGACCTCTATTAAACATCTCCAATATCCACCTTGTAGACATCTATTAAACATCTCCAATATCCACCTTGTAGACATCTACTAAATATCTCCAATATCCTCCTTGTAGACCTCTATTAAACATCTCCAATATCCTCCTTGTAGACCTCTATTAAACATCTCCAATATCCTCCTTGTAGACATCTATTAAACATCTCCAATATCCACCTTGTAGACCTCTATTAAACATCTCCAATATCCTCCTTGTAGACCTCTATTAAACATCTCCAATATCCTCCTTGTAGACCTCTATTAAACATCTCCAATATCCACCTTGTAGACCTCTATTAAACATCTCCAATATCCTCCTTGTAGACCTCTATTAAACATTTTCAATATCCTCCTTGTAGACATCTATGAAACATCTCCAATATCCTCCTTGTAGACCTCTATTAAACATCTCCAATATCCTCCTTGTAGACCTCTATTAAATATCTCCAACTCTGTGGCCTCCCTGCATTATCAATTTCTAGTTAATACAGCAGCAAAAACTTGGGATGCCTGGGCCCATTGTGACACCGGGCTCCCTACATGTGTATGGGATGTCCCCCCCCTGATGGCGGCCCTGGTGAGGTGTAAGGGCTCTGTATGTACCTGTGTACAGATGAAAAGTGAGGGCTCAGTATGTACCTGTGTACAGGTGAAGAGTGAGGGCTCAGTATGTACCTGTGTACAGGTGAGGTGTTAGGACTCTGTATGTACCTGTGTACAGGTGAAGTGTGAGGGCTCTGTACATACCTGTGTACAGGTGAGGTGTGAGGCTCTGTACGTACCTGTGTACAGGTGAGGTGTGAGGCTCTGTACGTACCTGTGTACAGGTGAGGTGTGAGGCTCTGTACGTACCTGTGTACAGGTGAGGTGTGAGGGCTCAGTATGTACCTGTGTACAGGTGAGGTGTGAGGCTCTGTACGTACCTGTGTACAGGTGAGGTGTGAGGGCTCAGTACGTACCTGTGTACAGGTGAGGTGTGAGGGCTCAGTATGTACCTGATTACAGGTGAGGTGTGAGGGCTCAGTATGTACCTATGTACAAGTGAGGTGCTAGGGCTCTGTACATACCTGTGTACAGGTGAGGTGTGAGGGCTCTGTATGTAGAAACATAGAACATAGAATGTGTCGGCAGATAAGAACCATTTGGCCCATCTAGTCTGCCCAATATATCTGAATCCTATGAATAGTCCCTGGCCCTATCTTATATGAAGGATAGCCTTATGCCTATCCCATGCATGCTTAAACTCCTTCACTGTATTTGCAGCTACCACTTCTGCAGGAAGGTTATTCCATGCATCCACTACTCTCTCAGTAAAGTAATACTTCCTCATATTACTTTTAAACCTTTGCCCCTCTAATTTAAAACTGTGTGGTAGTTTTTCTTCTTTTAAATATGCTCTCCTCCTTTACACAGGTACATTAAGAGCCCTCACACCTCACCTGTGCACAGAAACATACAGAGCCCTCACACCTCACCTGTACACACAGAGCCCACCTGTGTACAGGTGAGGTGTGAGGGCTCTGTACGTACCTGTGTACAGGTGAGGTGTGAGGGCTCTGTATGTATCTGTGTACAGGTGAGGTGTGAGGGCTCTGTACGTACCTGTGTACAGGTGAGGTGTTAGGGCTCTGTAATTATCTGTGCACAGGTGAGGTGTGAGGGCTCTGTATGTACCTGTGTACAGGTGAGGCGTTAGGGCTCTGTATGTACCTGTGTACAGGTGAGGTGTTAGGGCTCTGTATGTACCTGTGTACAGGTGAGGTGTTAGGGCTCTGTATGTATCTGTACACAGGTGAGGTGTGAGGACTCTGTATGTACCTGTGTACAGGTGAGGTGTGATGGCTCTGTACGTACCTGTGTACAGGTGAGGTGTGAGGGCTCTGTACGTACCTGTGTACAGGTGAGGTGGGAGGGCTCTGTACGTACCTGTGTACAGGTGAGGTGTGAGGACTCTGTATGTACCTGTGTACAGGTGAGGTGTGAGGGCTCTGTACGTACCTGTGTACAGGTGAGGTGTGAGGGCTCTGTACGTACCTGTGTACAGGTGAGGTGGGAGGGCTCTGTACGTACCTGTGTACAGGTGAGGTGTGAGGGCTCTGTACGTACCTGTGTACAGGTGAGGTGTGAGGGCTCTGTACGTACCTGTGTACAGGTGAGGTGTGAGGGCTTTGTATGTACCTGTGTACAGGTGAGGTGTTAGGGCTCTGTATGTACCTGTGTACAGGTGAGGTGTGAGGGCTCTGTACGTACCTGTGTACAGGTGAGGTGTTAGGGCTCTGTACGTACCTGTGTACAGGTGAGGTGTGAGGGCTCTGTACGTACCTGTGTACAGGTGAGGTGGGAGGGCTCTGTACGTACCTGTGTACAGGTGAGGTGTGAGGACTCTGTATGTACCTGTGTACAGGTGAGGTGTGAGGGCTCTGTACGTACCTGTGTACAGGTGAGGTGTGAGGGCTCTGTACGTACCTGTGTACAGGTGAGGTGGGAGGGCTCTGTACGTACCTGTGTACAGGTGAGGTGTGAGGGCTCTGTACGTACCTGTGTACAGGTGAGGTGTGAGGGCTTTGTATGTACCTGTGTACAGGTGAGGTGTTAGGGCTCTGTATGTACCTGTGTACAGGTGAGGTGTGAGGCTCTGTACGTACCTGTGTACAGGTGAGGTGTGAGGGCTCAGTACGTACCTGTGTACAGGTGAGGTGTGAGGGCTCAGTATGTACCTGATTACAGGTGAGGTGTGAGGGCTCAGTATGTACCTATGTACAAGTGAGGTGCTAGGGCTCTGTACATACCTGTGTACAGGTGAGGTGTGAGGGCTCTGTATGTAGAAACATAGAACATAGAATGTGTCGGCAGATAAGAACCATTTGGCCCATCTAGTCTGCCCAATATATCTGAATCCTATGAATAGTCCCTGGCCCTATCTTATATGAAGGATAGCCTTATGCCTATCCCATGCATGCTTAAACTCCTTCACTGTATTTGCAGCTACCACTTCTGCAGGAAGGTTATTCCATGCATCCACTACTCTCTCAGTAAAGTAATACTTCCTCATATTACTTTTAAACCTTTGCCCCTCTAATTTAAAACTGTGTGGTAGTTTTTCTTCTTTTAAATATGCTCTCCTCCTTTACACAGGTACATTAAGAGCCCTCACACCTCACCTGTGCACAGAAACATACAGAGCCCTCACACCTCACCTGTACACACAGAGCCCACCTGTGTACAGGTGAGGTGTGAGGGCTCTGTACGTACCTGTGTACAGGTGAGGTGTGAGGGCTCTGTATGTATCTGTGTACAGGTGAGGTGTGAGGGCTCTGTACGTACCTGTGTACAGGTGAGGTGTTAGGGCTCTGTAATTATCTGTGCACAGGTGAGGTGTGAGGGCTCTGTATGTACCTGTGTACAGGTGAGGCGTTAGGGCTCTGTATGTACCTGTGTACAGGTGAGGTGTTAGGGCTCTGTATGTACCTGTGTACAGGTGAGGTGTTAGGGCTCTGTATGTATCTGTACACAGGTGAGGTGTGAGGACTCTGTATGTACCTGTGTACAGGTGAGGTGTGATGGCTCTGTACGTACCTGTGTACAGGTGAGGTGTGAGGGCTCTGTACGTACCTGTGTACAGGTGAGGTGGGAGGGCTCTGTACGTACCTGTGTACAGGTGAGGTGTGAGGACTCTGTATGTACCTGTGTACAGGTGAGGTGTGAGGGCTCTGTACGTACCTGTGTACAGGTGAGGTGTGAGGGCTCTGTACGTACCTGTGTACAGGTGAGGTGGGAGGGCTCTGTACGTACCTGTGTACAGGTGAGGTGTGAGGGCTCTGTACGTACCTGTGTACAGGTGAGGTGTGAGGGCTCTGTACGTACCTGTGTACAGGTGAGGTGTGAGGGCTTTGTATGTACCTGTGTACAGGTGAGGTGTTAGGGCTCTGTATGTACCTGTGTACAGGTGAGGTGTGAGGGCTCTGTACGTACCTGTGTACAGGTGAGGTGTGAGGGCTCTGTACGTACCTGTGTACAGGTGAGGTGTGAGGGCTTTGTATGTACCTGTGTACAGGTGAGGTGTTAGGGCTCTGTATGTACCTGTGTACAGGTGAGGTGTGAGGGCTCTGTACGTACCTGTGTACAGGTGAGGTGTTAGGGCTCTGTACGTACCTGTGTACAGGTGAGGTGTTAGGGCTCTGTACGTACCTGTGTACAGGTGAGGTGTGAGGGCCTGCTAGAGGGCTGCTCGGACTTTGGACCTCATGCAACTTGGATTCTCTGCCTCTCCACTCCTCCTCCAGACTCTGGGACCTTCATTTCCAAATGAAATGCAAAATTTCCCACAGTCAGTGATGGAGTGAGGCTCTGCTAGAGGGCTGCTCTGACTTTGGACCTCATGCAACTTGGATTCTGTGCCTCTCCACTCCTCCTCCAGACTCTGGGACCTTCATTTCCAAATGAAATGCAAAATTTCCCACAGTCAGTGATGATTTGGGGAGCCGTGTCATCTGCTGGTGTTGGCCCACTGTGTTTGTTTATCAAATCCAAAGTCAGTGCAGCCCTCTAGCAGGAGATTCTAGAGCACTTCATGCCTCCCTCTGCTGACCAGCTTTATGGAGATGCTGATTTCATTTTCCAGCAGGACTTGGTACCGCCCACACTGCCAAATCTACCAATACCTGGTCACATGATCATGGGATCATTGTGCTTGATTGGCCAGCAAACTCGCATGACCTAAACCCCATAGAGAATCTATGGGGGATTGTTGAGAGGAGGATAAGAGAGACACCAGACCCAACAATGCAGAGGAGCTGAAGGCCGATATCAAAGCAACCTGGGCTTCCATAACACCTCAGCAGTGCCACAGGCTGATCGCCTCCATGCCACGCCGCATTGATGCAGTAATTCATGGAAAAGGAGCCCCGACCAAGTATTGAGTGCATCCTATACTGTACATCAGGGGTGGGGAACCTTTTTGCTGCCAAGGGCCATTTGGGTATTTATAAAATCATTCGGGGGCCGTACAAAATTATCAACTTAAAAATGTGCCTGTTATATTTGATCAAACATTTAATTAACTCACCGCTAATGTGATGGCTGCAACTGCTTCTCTTTGGTGAGGTGTGTGATGTTAGCTGATATTGATGATGATACTACTCGCAACTGGTTTTCCAGGTTTGCGTCGGTCAGTCTGGAGCGCAGTCGACTCTTTGTGGTGGTAAGTTTTGAAAAAAAAACTGCTGGCGGGTACTGCTGGTGGCTACAGCTGGCTGGTACTGCTGGTGGTTACTGCTGGCTCAGGCTGGTACTACTGGCTTGTACTGTGCTGCTGGTGGGTATAGCTGGCTGGTACTGCTAGTGGCTACAGCTGGCTGGTACTGCTGGTGGCTACAGCTGGTTGGTACTGCTGGTGGGTACTGCTGACTCAGGCTGGTACTGCTGTGGGTACTGCTGACTCAGGCTGGTACTGTGCTGTAGGTACTGCTGGCTGGTTCTGCTGTGGGTACTGCTGGCTCTGGCTGGTACTGCTGTGGGTACTGCTGGCTCTGGCTGGTACTGCTGTGAGTACTGCTGGCTCTGGCTGGTACTGCTGGTTCTGGCTGGTACTGTTGGTTCTGACTGGTACTGTTGTGAGTACTGCTGGCTCTGGCTGGTACTGCTATGCATACTGCTGGCTCTGGCTGGTACTGCTGGCTCTGGCTGGTACTGCTGTGGGTACTGCTGGTTCTGACTGGTACTGCTGTGAGTACTGCTGGTCCGGGCTGGTACTGCTGACTCAGGCTGGTACTGCTGTGAGTACTGCTGGTTCTGGCTGGTACTGCTGGCTCTGGATGGTACTGCCGGCTCTGGCTGGTACTGCTGGTTCTGGCTGGTACTGCTGTGAGTACTGCTGGCTCTGGCTGGTACTGCTGGCTCTGGCTGGTACTGCTGTTTGTGCTGCTGGCGGGAAATGCTGGCTAGCAGCGGCGCTGCGCTGGAGGAAGAGGCAACGTTTCCTGTATTTCCTGTATTGGTCACAGGCAGAGTGCATTTGATATCACTCCGCCTGTGACTCACTCAGACTGTCAGAACGGAGCCGAAACTATACAGGAAGCATCGGCTCCGTTCTGACAGATCAGCTGAGAGACATGGGGGGCCGGACCAAATGACCTCAAGGGCCGCATACGGCCCCCACCCCTGCTGTACATGGACAGACACATTTCACTAAGACAACATTTCTATATTAAAAACCTTTTTTTTATTGGTCTTATGTAATATTCAAGTTTTCTGAGATGCTGAATTTTGGGGTGTCACTCGCTGTAAGCCATAATCATCAAAATTACAAGAAAGAAATGTGTGAAATCTCTCACTCTGTGTGTAATCTATATAAAATATAGGAGATTACCTTTTTCAATTGAATTACTGTAAAAAAATTAACTTTTTTATTATATTCAAATTTTATGGGATGCACCTGTGTATATACCTGTGTACAGGTTAGGTGTGAGGGCTATGCATATGTACCTGTGTGCAAGTGATGTGTAAGGGCTGTGTACAGGTGAGGTGTGAGGCCTCTGTACATATCTGTGTATAGATGAGGTGTAAGGGCTCTCTATATACCTGTGTACAGGTGAGGTTAGAGGGCTATGCATATGTACTTGTGTACAGATGAGGTGTGAGGGCTTTGTACATATACCTGTGTGCAGGTGAGGTGCAAACACTGTGTACAGATAAGGTGAAAGGCCTATGCATATGTACTTGTTTACAGGTGAGGTGAGGTGCAAATGCTGTGTACAGGTGTGGTATAGGGCCTCTGTACGTACCTGTGTACAGGTGAGGTGTAAGGGCTCTCTATGTAACTTTGTACAGGTGAGATGGGAGGGCTTTGTACATACACCTGTGTGCAGGTGAGGTGCAAGCGCTGTGTACAGGTGAGGTGTGAGGCCTCTGTACATACCTGTGTATAGATGAGGTGTTAGGGCTCTCTATGTACCTGTGTACAGGTGAGGTGTAAGGGCTATATATGTACCTGTGTACAGGTGAGGTGTGAGGGCTTTGTACATATACCTGTGTGCAGGTGACGTGCAAACGCTGTGTACAGATAAGGTCAAAGGCCTATGCATATGTACTCGTGTACAGGTGAGGTTCAAATGCTGTGTACAGGTGAGGTAAGGAGCCTCTGTATGTACCTGTGTACAGGTGAGGTGTGGGGCCTCTGTATGTACCTGTGTACAGGTGAGTTGAGATGGCTATGCATATGTACCTGTGTACATATACCTGTGTGCAGGTGGGGTGCAAGGGCTGTGTACAGGTAAGGTGTAAGGGCTCTCTATGTATCTGTGTACAGGTTAGGTGTAAGGGCTCTCTATGTACCTGTGAACAGGTGAGATGAGAAGGCTATGCATATGTACATATATGCATGTACCTGTGTACAGGTGAGGTGTGAGGGCTCTGTTGGTACCTGTGTACAGGTGAGGTGTGAGGGCTCTGTACATACCTGTGTACAGGTGAGGTGTGAGGGCTCTGTACATACCTGTGTACAGGTGAGGTGTGAGGGCTCTGTATGTACCTGTGTACAGGTTACGTGTGAGGGCTCTGTATGTACCTGTGTACAGGTGAGGTGTGAGGGCTCTGTACGTACCTGTGTACAGGTGAGGTGTGAGGGCTCTGTACGTACCTGTGTACAGGTGAGGTGCGAGGGCTCTGTACGTACCTGTGTTCAGGTGAGGTGTGAGGGCTCTGTACGTACCTGTGTACAGGTGAGGTGTGAGGGCTCTGTACGTACCTGTGTACAGGTGAGGTGTTAGGGATCTGTACGTACCTGTGTACAGGTGAGGTGTGAGGGCTTGGTACGTACCTGTGTATAGGTGAGGTGTGAGGGCTTTGTATGTACCTGTGTACAGGTGAGGTGTGAGGGCTTTGTACGTACCTGTGTACAGGTGAGGTGTGAGGGCTTTGTAAGTACCTGTGTACAGGTGAGGTGTGAGGGCTCTGTACGTACCTGTGTACAGGTGAGGTGTGAGGGCTCTGTAGGTACCTGTGTACAGGTGAGGTATGAGGGCTCTGTACGTACCTGTGTACAGGTGAGGTGTGAGGGCTCTGTACGTACCTGTGTACAGGTGAGGTGTGAGGGCTCCGTCCCTCTGCTCTGTGTCTCTTGTTATCTCTGTATTTATTCATCACTGCTCCCCCTGGGAACAATTCTTCTACCTGCTCTTAGCTCTTAATGAATACATTCAAATCTTCCCCACACACAGCCCTGATCTTCATTCCTTATTTCAGATCAGCTGGAAAATTGTATCCCCCGGGATAAATAATATTATAACAATGAAAACCCAGTGCTATCAAATTCTAATACCCAAATATCAGTGCAACATTAAATTCAATTTCCTCCAAGTAACCGTATATGTGACATAATAATTCCCTCCAGTGAAATACAGCAATGCAAGAAATGTAAATAAAATGAAAGCATACAATAATGTGATAACTCATCACCATTCCAAGGATAAAAGACTTAAATGTATCCAGGGTCGGCGCCAGCATAGGGCAGCATGGGCAGACCTCTTGGGATAGGGGGGGAGGTAAAATACGAATCCTCACCCACTTGGTGATTGGGAGGTGGGTAGCAGTACCAAGGCCCAGGTTGCTGGAGGGTGGGGGTGGGTAGCAGGGCTCCCTGCCCTTCCACACTGCTGTTCAGTCTCACATTCCTCCACCCTTGTCCTTGGCCAGCCCCTCTCTCCTGCCCCATAGAGCCCTTCTCAGTCCAGTGTCCCCCCAGCCAGAGTCCCGGGACCCCCATATCACCTCCATCCCTTCCTTTCTACAGAGCCCTCCAGTGCACCCTTCTCCCAGGCAAATAAGAATCATGCATACAGGTGCAGCCCTATGAGAGCTCCCTGGGGGACACCGCAGGCTTGTCTCCCAGCTTCCCCCTGTCGTACACAGATCTCCCCCAGGGAGCCTATAGAGCAGAGGATGTGGCCTCCCATGATGATTGCCCTGTCTGTGCTGCTGGAGGGAGCCGAGGTGGCCATGGACAAGTGCTTGGAGGGCCACTGGCTAGCTGCACAGCTATTTGCTTCCTCACTGACCACAACAGCCAGGAAGACATGGGCGGCAAAACCAGACCATGGTGGCCGGAATCCAGGATCCATCAACCTGACTCTGCACCTCGGTCATAGTCAGAAAGATTACCCCCATCTCCCCCATACACCATCCCATACCCCACCTAATCTGCCCTAGGGACAGGGACCCCATCTCTTCTGAGTGCAGGAACACCATCTCTTCTGGGGACAGGGACCCCATCTCTTCTGAGTGCAGGAACACCATCTCTTCTGGGGGCAGGGACCCCATCTCCCCTGGGGACAGGTATCCCACGCCCATCTCCCCTGAGGACAGGTATCCCACGCCCATCTCCCCTGGGGACAGGTATCCCACGCCCATCTCCCCTATCCCACGCCCATCTCCCCTGGGGACAGGTATCCCACGCCCATCTCCCCTGGGGACAGGTATCCCACGCCCATCTCCCCTATCCCACGCCCATCTCCCCTGAGGACAGGTATCCCACGCCCATCTCCCCTGAGGACAGGTATCCCACACCCATCTCCCCTATCCCACGCCCATCTCCCCTGGGGACAGGTATCCCACGCCCATCTCCCCTGGGGACAGGTATCCCACGCCCATCTCCCCTATCCCACGCCCATCTCCCCTGAGGACAGGTATCCCACGCCCATCTCCCCTGAGGACAGGTATCCCACGCCCATCTCCCCTATCCCACGCCCATCTCCCCTGGGGACAGGTATCCCACGCCCATCTCCCCTGGGGACAGGGACCCCATCTCTTCTGAGTGCAGGAACACCATCTCTTCTGGGGACAGGGACCCCATCTCTTCTGAGTGCAGGAACACCATCTCTTCTGGGGGCAGGGACCCCATCTCCCCTGGGGACAGGTATCCCACGCCCATCTCCCCTGAGGACAGGTATCCCACGCCCATCTCCCCTGGGGACAGGTATCCCACGCCCATCTCCCCTATCCCACGCCCATCTCCCCTGGGGACAGGTATCCCACGCCCATCTCCCCTGGGGACAGGTATCCCACGCCCATCTCCCCTATCCCACGCCCATCTCCCCTGAGGACAGGTATCCCACGCCCATCTCCCCTATCCCACGCCCATCTCCCCTGGGGACAGGTATCCCACGCCCATCTCCCCTGGGGACAGGTATCCCACGCCCATCTCCCCTGGGGACAGGTATCCCACGCCCATCTCCCCTATCCCACGCCCATCTCCCCTGAGGACAGGTATCCCACGCCCATCTCCCCTATCCCACGCCCATCTCCCCTGGGGACAGGTATCCCACGCCCATCATCCCCTGGGGACAGGGACCCCATCTCACCTAAGGACATGGACCCCATCTCATCTAGGGACATGGACCTAATCTCCCCTGGGGACAAGGACCCCATCTTCATACAATGCTGGTTATCAGGGATGGCACCTGCCTCCCTGGGATGCCAATATGGGGGAGGGGGCAGTAAAATCTGAATTCCCAGTCATTTGGGGATTTGAGGGGGGTGTACCAGTGGGGTTGCTGGATGCTGGGGGGGGGGGGGAACTAGCAGCACCACTGCAGAGTGGCTGGAGGACAGGGGGTTCTAGCAGCAACAGTGCAGGGTGGCTGGAGGATGGGGGGGGGGGGTAAAATACACCTTCGCCTGTGTAGGCAAAAATCCTTGCACCAGTTCTGAATATATCAGTGCATAACTTGTAACAAAATCACCCCACAACAACATAGCTGTATACTGTATTCACTCAGCATACAGAACAGTTTGTCCGTTGTGTCCACCATAAACTGAAATCCTTCTCCCCCCCCGATTGATCACCTCTGTGGCCTAAACACTTGGAAGCACAAAGTGCTCATCATCAACTTTACACAACCACTTCTTTCTAAGATGGCCAAAAAATGCCTGAAGTTGATGGTTAAACAACCCCTCTGCTTCCAGCTCTTCCTCCAGTCACAATCCTTTACCATCCAGCCCTTGTCTTATCACCTCAAATAAATGGAAAACAATCGCCATAGTGAAGCATTTAAGATGCTTTTATTAAATTATTAATATTTCACACAGAAAAACACTCAGCACAAAGAACATTCAGATAGGAAATGAGGATGATGGGGATGTCACAAAACATCGTAAGAGTCCTCACCACCAATCCTACGATCTGGACTCTGGACTCCTCACATCCCAGGCTTTACAGCATCATGCTTTCACAGTGGAAGTGTTGGATGATATTGGACCCGCAGTAAGAGATTCAGGCAGCTGTAATGACCATAGGAAGGACAACAAAGCAATAAGGAATGACTCCATTGACTGCCGAGTGCACAGCTAAATGCTTGACTACAATCTCCTGGTAATGTAGATGCTGGTTGACGGCTAGGTACCTGTCTATTGCCATGAGCAGCACAATTGTGGACTCGGCCGTGATGCTGGAATATACAGTAAATATTTGGACCAAACAGCCAAATAAGGTGATCTGGTTAAGGCCAAACAATCCTAGAAGCATCTTGGGTGTGATGGCCATGGTGTACACATTGGTGGCCAAGAGAGAAAAGATGAGAGTGTACATTGGGGTGTGTAGACTTTTCTCCAACACAATGACCGACATAACCACAGAATTACCACTTAGTATCGCCGCGTATATGAAAGAGAAGGGAAGAGCGAGGAGGGGTCGGTACTTTGTGACTCCGGGAAACCCAAAGAGAATAAATTCCACGTGAGAGAAGGACGAGGTCCTATTATATCCTAGAAGATCCATTTCTGTTCAGGAAAGCAGCAATTTAAACTATCAATGACACGCAGCAACAATTTCTGTACAATCTGAATTAAAATGGAATTACACCTTGGCCTTTTATTAAAAGTCAACCCATTTTTCTGAAAAGGGAAATTCTGAAAAATAAATACTTTTTTTGGGGTCCTCTATGTTGTGGGAGTTTAGTCATGATCAAGACTGACACCCAAGAAAATGCCATGCTTGATTTGTCCTAATTTATTTAGGGTAGAAAGCGCACAAACGGGAAAATGCAAGCGTCAGGACCTGGGTCTGAACCTGCAACCACTGCTATGACTGGCAATGTCTCTTCTTACTGAACCACCTGAGACACTGGACAGCTCCTTGGACAATTCCTTGAACAATCTTGCCTTGAACCTTGTTTCTACTGAACCTTAAACTCTTTGTTCCTCCCATGAACTTACTATTTAAGCCATGGCTTTGCACTTCCTGTCTGCCATATTATTATGCTCTCTCCAACTGATATTTCTCTCTTGTAATTCCCGCTGCCATTTGTATCTTCATTACCACAAATTAGTGACTTGTTCCTCAACTACGCTTCTGCTTAACACCAACCTGCAAACACTTGTTTCTAATCTTTGGCTTGTTTACTGGCTACGCTTCTGCTTGATCCCCATCTTCTATATCTGCTATTGGACCCCGGCCTGCTCACCTTCTGGTGGGACCATCCTGAGGACCTCAACCTGGTACTAGCAAGCAGCAAAACCCATCCCCACCATCAGGAGCTCTTGGGAATACCAATTTAATGGTTAGACCCCACACCTCAGGTGAACCCATGTCATCCATCAGGGTGACCTGCTGCTGCACTTATCCAGCTGATCAGTGGCAGCCTCTCTACTTCTAAAGCTACTGGTCTACGAGCCTGACCCTTGGCTGTGACAAGTATTGGAAAGAAATTTAAACCAAATTTACATTTCAGGTTGAACTGGTGACTTGTCACATGAATTTACTAGGAGCCACCTCCTGATTGGTTTTGTGTTCTTCTATGGTGCCCAAAACTCATGGCATTCATTGCTGTACCCTGGCATGCTTTACTTTTTATCAGAGGGCAGCAAATAGGAAGATAGGAAAACAATGAAGGCGGGAGGAGGCAAGTAACATAGAGACATTCAAAATGTGCATGATAGAGGGGTCTCAGGTTTTGGGGCTCTGCAGAAAAATACTGAATCAAAGTGCAGACACCCGGAATTACATCCAAGTATCAGAGAGTTACTAGACGAGCGCCACATGAGCCAAAATTAGGGGTCTCATTAAAACTAAACTCCGTATGATACCGAGTACTGGAAATAAAATGTTTTTTTCCTCCATCTTTTCCTAATACCTGCTGGAAATATGACCATTGAATGAGGGGGTTCTTATCACCCAAATTTGAGATGAAAGTCGATCCCCTGCCCCGCTCACCTACCCTTTTCACGAAGGATGGGCAACCGCTTCTGCTACAGATGCAAGCAAATGGGCCATGTCTACAGAATTCTTCCCAGGACATGTGGAACTGCAGGCCCCTTGGACCTACCTGGGCTGCCGCACACTGTCTGGAAAGAGATGATCAGACTTACCCAAGCGAGGAGAATATTGGAATTCTACATGAGGTAGACCCCGTGCAAGCTGCCGCTAAGAATAATTGTTTGCACCATCGACAATCTGTGTGGATTAATGGTCGGGCTGCCCAGGGTCTGTGGGACATGGGAGCTACTATTACCCTGATTCAGCCCCAGATGATAACCCAGGCAGAGCAGACAGGGTGGTCTGTGGCTGTACGGATGGCCAGGGAAAATGTTATGCGGGTTCCCACTGCCAGAGTTCACCTTGATTGTGGTTCTAGGGCCAAAGACGTGGAAGTTGGTAATAATGTGGAACTTACAGTACCTGTGGAGGTTTTGTTGGGCAACAATTTGGGATGTTTAAATTCAGCCTTCTCCCTGGATGTATCCCAGAATCCTGCCCTGTTATCACCCGCCAGCAAGCCCGGAAGGAGGCTCACTCCCTTTAGGACAGGACCCAGGTATGCCCTGACTCTCCTGACCTAGACTGTACTATTCCTATTCCAACCTGGGCTTCTCCCCAAGACTTTGCCCAAGCAACTCTCAGCGATGCTTCCCTTGCTAGCTATAGGAAAAGTGGGTGGAGAGGGTTCAGGAGTTACTCCATTAGGTAACTGAGGGAAAGAGAGTCTTACATTCGTACAAAAGGCAGCTGGTTGTGCCGCAGAAATATTAACATGACCTGCTGAGCATCAGGCATGACATACCCTTAGCCAGACACCTGGGGATGACTAGGACCCTCCACCATCTGACTCAGTACTTCTTTTGGCCAGGGATTACGGGGAATGTCCGACAGTATTGCTGAACCTGTGACACATGCCAGCAGGTGGGTAAGTATGGGGGCCCACTGAAAGCTCTCCTACACCTTTTAGCTATCATTGATATACCCTTTAGCCGAGTTGCCATGGACATGGTAGAACCATTGCCCCGACCTAGTCCTTTTGGGAAGAGATATATCCTTACCATGGTGGATTATGCCATCTGGTTCCTCGAAAGGCCACCCCCTGGCAAATATCCACGCAGAAACCGCGGCTGATGCCTTGCTCTGGATCTTTGCCAGGGTGGGTTTCCCTTGGGAAATTATCTCCGACTAGGGGACCCAGTTCACTTCTGAGCTCACTCAGCAGTTATGGAGGCTCTGTGGTATAAAGCCCCTACAGAGCTCTACATATCACTCCCAAACCAAAGGACTGAGTGAGCGGATCAACGGAACACTGAAGCAGCTGCTTCCTACATTCGCAACCTCTCACTGGGATTGGGAGAGATGTCTGCAGCACATTTTTGTTCGCTCATCTTGAGGTGCCACAGGAATCTACCACATAATGAGGTGCCACAGGAAGGAGGCTCCTAGATTAAGTCAGAAGTCAGAGCTCACTGGGAAGATGGAATAAATCCCAAAGGGACCTTTATCGTAGCATATGTTATTAAATTTAGGGACAGACTGAAGGAGCTCGAGGACACTGTCTGAGAGAACCTTCAAGCTGCCCAGAGGTGGCAGAAATGATGGTACAATCATAACCCCCAGAACCACACTCTACAGGTTGGGCAGAAGGTACTTGCCCTCAGGTTGACCAAGCAGGACAAGTTACAGGCCACTTGGCAGGGTCTTTACTGGGTTGTGGCAAAGCTCTGTGACATGACCTACCTGGTGGCTAAATGTTCGGATGAAAGAGTCTGATGGACCTTTATTATGAACATGTGATTAATCAAGTCTAATGCGCCAACACTAAGCAGCAAAATAGGGGCGCAACAGGATACAGGGACAGTGTGCCACATCCTAATAATTGACAAGAATTGGAAAAAATTGGAATGGACTTTCTAGGCACAATAGGATTGGAGTAAAAAAATTTTTTATTGATTGACATAAAATCAGGGAAAGGACACCCCCTAAAACAGGGGGATGGTGATTTTACAAAAATACATAAAAAAGGGAAAACACAGCAAAATACACCTTAGCCATAAGGCATAAACATACAAAGTGGTTTACAATGATTGCATAAAACATAAAGAGTGGTAGAATGAGGATACTATACGTTACATCCTACATCACTCGAGGATGATGTCAAGGATAGCATAGAACATCCTCTAGTGTAGTTAATACAACTCTAAACATAGAGGGATTATTTACACCTTGGATTGAGCCATACATTCCTGGCTTTCTGCTCTTTATTGGTTATCGCCGTTTTGTCCTTTCCCTGATTTTATGTCAAAAAAGTTTTTTACTCCAATCCTATTGTGCCAATTCCAATTTTTTCCAATTCTTGTTTATTATGAACATGTTGAAAGCTTACTGGGAAAGGTCGCCCCTATATGTGCTCCAGCGATGGAAGGTCCTGAGAATCTTCCCCTGCCGCAGCTCCAGACTGAAATAGGATTACAGCAGGGATAGAGATGATTAAGCTTGACGACCAGCTAGGGCTGACACAGAGAGAACAGGCTAGACTGGTCCTTAATCAGAGAAGGGAAATGTTCTCTACAGTCCCTGGGTACCCTACTATGGCAGTCCACCAAGTCGAGACCCTGGAAAACCGCCAATGAGACAGGCTTACCGGTTACCTGACACAGTGAGAGAGGGAATGCATTGTGAGATTACGGAAATGCTTGAGATGGGAGTCATCAAGCCGTCCAACAGCCCCTGGGCTTCCCCGATGGTCCTCGTATGGAAGCAGGATGGCATGACTCGATTCTGCGTGGAGTACCACTGACTAAATGACTATACAACCACTGACGCTTATCCTTTGCCCCGCGTGGATGATCTGTTAGATCGCATCACTCAGTAAAAATGCCTGACAACCCTCAACCTATGTAAAGGGTGCTGACAAATTCCTCTGGATGCGGAACTTATTCCGAAGTCGGCATTCTTCACCCAATTCAGCCTATACCAGTCAAAAATAATGCCATTTGGGATGAAGAATGCTCTTGTGACTTTCCAGCCAATGGTAGATCAACTCCTCGATGGCCTCCAGGACTATGCTTGGATGACATTGCGATCTATGGTGATACCTGGGAGGACCTTCTGGTTCACCTAGGTGTCGTGTTAGACTGCATCAAGGCTGCAGGACTAACCCTTAAGCCAGAGAAATGCAGCATAGGGATGTCTGAGGTACAGTACCTTGGACATCGAGTAGGCAGTGGGCAACAACAACCCGAGCCCGCCAAGGTTGAGGCTGTCGTCAACTGGCCTACCCCTTATACTAAAACCCAGGTCCTGGCATTCCTTACCACAGCCGGGTAACATAGGCAGTTTGTCCCAGAATATAGTTCCATTGGTAAGACCCTGGCAGAGCTTACCAAAAAGCACCTTCCCCGACAGGTAATGTGGTCCCCAGAGTGTGAAGCTGCTTTCCAATGCTTAAAGACTGCACTAACTTTGGCTCCTGTTCTAGCAGTTCCTTACCCAACCAAATGTTTTTGTGTCCACATGGATGCCTCATACGTTTGTTATGATGGAGCTTGGCACTGCAGCCTTACAGATTCACTATCCAGTATCAGCCAGGAAAGCAGAATGGGAAGGCTGAGGGGCTTTCCTGGCAAACGGAACTATAAGCCGACCCATGGTGGATCTAGCTGGGTCTGCCAGCCTATGGGTTTCCCGGTACTCACAGACACTGTTTTTCCCAAGGTTGCTCTGCCTTCAACTCCGCTTGTCAGCTTTCCTGGACCTCCTGGCTCAGCACCACATGTCTAGCTTACTAGGCCGACCGCCTGTGACCACCTTCCATACAGACAGGAGGAGAGACAGCCGTCACCCTCCTCCTGGGACCTGGCTTCCCACCCAAAGACACCCTGTCACTTGTGCCTTTGGCTTTTATAGCCAATCCCAGGATGTACCACTGTTTGTGCCAACCCACTGGAACAGTTGAAAAAGCCTATGTGTCACTGGCTGGGTTTCCTCCACTGTCCAACAGGCTCCACTATTGGATACAGTGGGGACACTCCCTCATCCCAGATGAATCACACATGGACACATGCAACAGGCATAACTATTGATCAGGCTCCTCTGATAAGCAGATGGAGCAGACTATATTTTACCTGCTACTCCCCTGTTAAAGTGGAGTTCCGGCCACCAAAAAAAAATTTCAATGAAAATACCCCCGGGACAGTCAGGGCTAGTACATTCCACAATGGATAGCCTCTGATCTGTCCCGGGTCGCACTTACCTTTTAGAAAAAATACTTACTGTACCTTGAAAATTTCTTCTCCAGCGCTGCCATCTCAGGTGTGGGCAGCTTTTTTTTTTTTTTTTTACAATTCAAACGGTTCCTTTATTGAAATATTTGGAAAGACACATTCAAAAAGTTGGACAGCAGTTACATAATAAGAAACAGCCAACAAAGTTCATAAACAGTGATGACAGCAATGACAGCATTGGTAAAATAAGACATAACTAGCACCTTCCCACGCCCCCAGGCCCAGAAGCACCAGTAGTAGAGGCAGGCGGGCAACCCCGATCAGCCCGAAGGGGCCAACCAGGGCTGCCAGGTGTGGGCAGCTTGAAGCCAGCGCGTCCTCTTCTGCATCCTCTTCCGTCTTCTTCGGTCCCACGATGCACTGCGCCGGCCCCGCCGTCACTTCCAGGGCTGCAGCGTCATCCCTGCACAGTTTCTAGGCATGCCCAGAAGCAGTTTAGCAAGGTATGATGCGTCTACACCGGAACTGACGTCAGGGCCGGTGCAGGCGCATTGATTCCTGGGAGCGATGACGTTCAGCTCCCAGGAATCATTGCAAAGTGGGCCGCGGCCGCCGAGGGAGGAAGTGGAAGAAAGGTGAATATGTTTTTCTGCAATTGCAAGGTAAGTAAAAAAAAAAAATCGTAATTACCCATTTCTGTTTCAGGTGACCTAGAAGAAAGCTCATGGCCCAAAATCTACTATGTCGATTTTGGGGCCGGAACTCTGCTTTAAGCAGGCAGAGCAAAATACTCTCCTTCCTAGCACCTATCTAGGACGGTGTTACACTCAAAAAGTTAACTTAAATTCTAATTTTTTTAAAATTGTGGAACAATTTCCAGGCACAGTCACGGATTTGGCTGGTCCTTATACCGTACACAAGAGGGTTCATCATTGGAGGCATTAGGAGGTAGGTGAGGGAAAGCAGGGAATGGATGGAAGGTGGGATGTTTTTCCAAAACCTGTATGCCAGAAGAGTGAAGCCACATGGGATATAGAAGAATGACATGACACACACATGGGAGGAACATGTGCCAAATGCCTTAGACCGGGCCTCTTTGGAGGACAGTTTTAGCACAGCTTTGATGATAAATATATAAGATGACATTATAGTAGAAGTATCAAACACAAGTGTAAAAATAATTTGAACGAGACCATAGTATCTGTTGATGGTGGTGTCGCCACATGAGGCCTTTGCTATGGACATGTGATCGCAGTAAGATTTGCCAATCACTTCATGTCTGCAGTAGGGCAACCGGACCACTAGGAAGACACAAGGACTGACTATAAGCACCCCTCGTAAAGCCACGGCTAAGCCAATCCGGGTGATCACTGGACCAGTAAGAATGGCAGAGTATCTTAGAGGGTGGCATATTGCTACATAGCGATCAAACGCCATCGCCACCAGGACTCCAGTCTCCATATAGGTGAGGAAATGGACAAAGAACATCTGGATGACGCATCTACTAAAATACACAACCCGAGAGTCCAGCCAAAGGACCGCCAACATCTGTGGTGCTATAGTAAAGGAGAACATGAAGTCTGTGATGGCCAACAATGACAGGAACATGTACATGGGGGTGTGGAGACCACGGTCTGATAGAATAATGAAAAAAATAAGAGGGTTTCCTATCACCGAACACATGAACATGATGAAGAACGGAGCCGCAATGACGGAATAGAACTTCTCCAGTCCAGGAACTCCGAGGAGGGTGAACCTCACCAATCTCAATTCTGTGATGTTACCAGACATTTCTATCTGTAGGAGATTTCAGATCCCCAGACTTTATAGTAGAATAAAATAATAATATAAATTATCATAACAATGATGATGAATTATTATTCTGGAATCTCTGACTGGCATCTGCAGGATGAATCCAAAGGTAATCGGAGAATCTTCTCTGGACTTGGACAGCTGGCTGAGGGAAAAATAAACACATTGATATTTTGATATTGTATTTCTAAATTTTGTAATTTGAATATTTTATATGAAGGTAGATAAACATATTTTATATGCTCAGTTCTGACTTCGGCAAAGTTGATTACACTAAGAAATTATTAATTTAGCCTCTGGCAACATTTTGCCAACATGAGAGCGCTCTGTCTTTTTTGCCCTGTTAGCAAGATTTTTCATTAAAAAAAAATACTTTTTAAAGGGTGGGGTGCAATTTGAGGCATTTTAGGCAGTTTAATTTATTTACATCAGTGTAGGTTTTTTTTTTTTTCCTTCTTTTGCATATTTGGTTGCGTTTTGCGTACTTGTGTGTACTGTATTTGTTTTACATTTCTTATTGCGCTTATTTCCATTTATTTTATTATTTGTGCCAAAAATTATAAAATGAAGAGACAAATAAGGGGCCATTTTATGATACAGGAACATGTCCAGGATCAGTGAAAAAAAAAAACTTTTTAACCCTCAGGACTATTCAGCCCTTAACCACTTAAGCCCCGGAAGATTTTATCCCCTTCTTGACCAGGGGGTATTTTGCGATTCGGCACTGCGTGATTTTAACAGACAATTGCGCGGTCGTGCGACGCTGTACCTAAACGAATTTGACGTCCTTTTTTTCCCACAAACAGAGCTTTCTTTTGGTGGTATTTGATCACCTCTGCGATTTTTTGATCATGCGCTATAAACAAAAAAAGAGCGTCAATTTTGCAAAAATAACAATATTTTTCACATTTTTTTTATATGAAATTCCCCCCCAAAAAAATGTAAAAATCAAAATTTTTTAACATTTTAGGCCAAATTGTTTTCTGCTACATATGTTTGGTAAAAAAAATCGCAAAAAGCGTATTTTGATTGGTTTGCGCAAAAGTTATTGCGTTTACTAACTAAGGGAAAGATTTTTGTCATTTTTGTTGTTTTTTTTTTAACGAGTAATGGCGGCGATCTGCGATGTTTTTTGCGGTACTGCGACATTGCGGCGGACAGATCGGACCCTTGACTGACATTTTTGACACTTTTGGGGTTACCAGTGACATTACTACAGTAATCAGTGCTATACATATGCAGTGTTACTGTAAAAATACACTGGTAGTGAAGGGGGTTAACTTTTTTTGAGAGGGAGGGGCTGTGTGTGTCCCTAGGGGCGTGATTCTAACTGTGATTGGCTGTGGCTTGAGCTGTAGGAACAATGATCAATGGTCCTACATAGTAGAACCGTATGATCAGTGTTTCTACACAGGGGAAATGACAGGTGGCTTGTTTACACTAGCCGCCTGCCTTTCTCCCTCTGCACCGACGATCGCAGAGTGACCGGCGGACATCGGGTCCACCGGTCACACGCGCGGGGGGGTCCGTGACCGCGCGGGAGCGGGAGCGTGCCTCCGGCGGTGCGCGCTCACTCCCCAGAGCCTCACAGGCTAGTGACGCATATATACGTTACTTTGCCTGTGAGGGGATGACTGCCGCAGTATATGTACTTGCGGCGGTCGGCAAGTGGTTAAAGAGAAAAGGGCTATATACCGGTGCTGGATCCGCCGCTATGAGACAGGAATCAAACAAAAGATATAAAATAGAAAATATTTGAATTAGAATACATCCAATAAAATATTATACAACAAGTACAGTAAACAAACAATAATGAACAGATAGAGACACAAAACAAATGTGGACCTCACAATATACCCTACCCACACCCCGCCCCATACAGGTACATAAGAGAATGCCCTATAGTGGGTGTCCAATGCATTTCGCCTACTCGGCTTCTTCAGGGAAGGGTAGAGGATTCACAATATTATTATAAAATCAGAGATGGTCCCATATATAGAGGAGCGGAAGCCGCCTATAGGTATTTGCAAAAAAGCTGAATCGCAAACAAATTGACCTCAAATCGCACTTCGTCTCAGAACCTTTCCTGAATAATCAGTGGTACTGTTTATTTACGACAAGGAATAGATTTAGGGCTTTAGACAAGAGAAAATATTCCACCGTAGTCGGGACAGAGGCATGCAGAGAGGCTGGGGCATTAAACCACAAGGCACCAAAAATTTAGAGCCCTTCAGACGCCGTCCCTCTCCAGGGAATTTTGTGAAAGTCTGAGAAGGCTGAGGTAATCAAACTCATGGGTAAGCCATACTAGCGACCCTTGAAATGTATTGATGAGCCCCTCCAGCCCATACGCTTTCACAGAATTCCCTGGAGAGGGACGTCGTCTTAGGGCTGTGTATGAATCAGTAAGGAAGGGCTCTAAATTTTTGGTGCCTTGTGGTTTAATGCCCCAGCCTCTCTGCATGCCTCTATCCCGACTACGGTGGAATATTTTCTCTTACGACAAGGAATAGATTTAAAAAAACCCAGGGCTTTACCTTGCGCCACTATAGGGCATTCTCTTATGTACCTGTATGGGGCGGGGTGTGGGTAGGGTATATTGTGAGGTCCACATTTGTTTTGTGTCTCTATCTGTTCATTATTGTTTGTTTACTGTACTTGTTGTATAATATTTTATTGGATGTATTCTAATTCAAATATTTTCTATTTTATATCTTTTGTTTGATTTCTGTCTCATAGCGGCTGATCCAGCACCGATATATAGCCCTTTGCTCTTTAAAATTGCTTTTTGATTACTCTTATTGGGGTGATGGTGCAGGAATGTGATTGTGTGGATGTAATACATTTTTTGCCCAGTTGTTTTGCAGTCCTTATTTTCATTTTTTTTTTTTATTTTTATTATTTGTGACAAAAATCATAAAATAAAGAGACAAATAAGGGGCCATTTTTTGAAACAGGAACATATCCAGGATCAGTGAAAAAAATACTCTTTGGGGGAGTGCGCATGCGCGTCAGCTCCGATATGGAGGTCTGACCCCGGAGCTCCGCGCCGCCTCAGCCACTAAAGCCCGCACAAGTGAGCATTCTAGATCAATAGCGGCTCACCCACCGCCAATACCGGTACCGGAACGCCTCCTCCACCTCCCCAGATGTCCGGGATCCCCGCCAGACGGGACCTCACGCCGCAATTAGATTCTTGCCTCTGGATGCCTGGGACCTCCAAGATGGCGGAGCCGGATCCACGAGGAGGAACAACAGCGGGGGAGCCTGACTCTATTGCTGATCAGGATCAAGCTGCATTTTCTCCACAACCACTGCTATCAGGCACAGTGAGTGAGGGGGCCATGCCCTTCCCATCCCCTGCATCCACCGAATCCCTGCTAGAGAGATCACTGGGAGGCTTTGCACTAACTCCATTAAAGGACTTAACACCTAGCCCCATTCTGGCTGCTGCAGATGCACAAGCATTCTCTCCATGTCCTGCAGACTTTACCTCTCTGCTGTCTTCCTTCTCTAAAATGCTGGAGAGGGGTCTTGCCAGCAATGCAACTCAAATCACTAACTCAATCCATAAGGATATCCTACAACTGGGCAGCCGTATTGAGTTGATGGAAAAGAAAACTGACCAGACCATAGCTCGTATGAATCAAAATTCTACCCGCATTCAAGAGCTCCAGGACCAACTTGACTTTGCCACCTCTAAATTGGATGATCTGGAGAATAGATCACGACGTGATAACTTCAGGATTAGGGGACTACCTGAATCTGTTAAGGATGTCCACACAGCGGTCCGCACATTCCTCAAGGACCTTATCCCTAACATCGCTGATAACCGCCTGGAACTGGATAGAGCTCATAGAGCCCGCCAACCGCCACGTGCTGATGGTCTTCCTAGAGACATCATTGTCAAACCCCATTTTTACGCTATGAAAGAGGAAGTAATGCGTCTCTCTCGCACGGCGGATCAGCTTGCTATTCAAGGATCCCCCGTTCAAGTCTTTGCGGACCTTTCCCCCTACACCATACAGCGGAGAAGATCTCTGAAACCGCTTCTCCTAATCCTGACTCAGAAGAATGTATCCTATCGCTGGTCCTTTCCGTTTCGTCTGAACTTTTCCCTTCACAACAAATCCTATGGTTTCTCGTCGTTTCCAGATGGTGAAAAAATTCTACTACAATTGGGTCTCATCTCTCAAGATCATCTGCCTTCTTCTCAACTGAGGGGCCCGACTACGTTGAAACGCCCTTCGCCTCCGAGCCCTTTGACCCCCCTGTGGGTTAAGCAACAATCCAAGAGATCTAGAGAAGCAAGACCACCCTGACTGGTCCCTCATGGAGGAATTCTTGTGACCTGCCCCTTTTTTTTTGCTTTGTAATCTCCAATTATGAAGCCCTCGTTCTTGGAAGATTTGAGAACTCTCCCTACACTTTAGTACACGTAATTGTTTTCTGCCCCCCCGCCCCATTTTTTTTTTTTTTTTTTTTCCCCTGTCTTTCCTGTTTTTGCCCCATCACGATTCACTGCTGCTATACGCACGGAGGGGGATAACGTTACCCCCGTGCACCCACTATTGCAGCTAATCACCTACTCAATACCGGTCACCGTACTGTGTTTCTAATTCATTGCAATGCGATGTTTCATACACTACATTTAATGTAGGCAAAGTCTGTTCTTATCTGTTTGAAAAGTTTTTTTTTTTTTTTTTTCTCTCGGGTGCTTTTTCATAGGGCGGCTGAGGCGGTTGCCATGCGCCTCAATTGGTCTTTGCGCGGAATATTAGATCTGCACTTAGACTCCTTGTCACTCTATTTTCTGGAGGACACCCCTCTCTCCTCTTTTTTGGGACTCCAGGAAAATAGTTGGACCGGCTTCCCTATCCCGCCAGGGACCTGGGAACTTGGTCTCCTTGTTTGTCTTGTATGTTGTTTTTGTATATTTTGCTATTACGGGCCACCAAGATTCTTGGTGCGTTCTATTTACTCCAATGGTACTCATGATATTTGTTCTCTTCTTCTTCTTCCCTCTCTTCTCCCCTCTTTATTCTTCTGATTTCTCTGCATGTCTCCGATGGGGTTTCCCCATTCCACAGTCATCCTACCTCTCCTGGCTTCCCACGCGTTTCCACACCAGACGACCTGGCCGGGGCCTCCTACTCATCTGGCGGGGTAAGTACTCTTTAGTTTGGGATATAGCTCACCTCTCTGATCCATCATGACGACACCACCCACACCCTCACACCTTAAAATAGCCTCGCACAACACGCAGGGTCTTAACTCTCCTGTCAAGCGACGGAAAATTTTTCAGATGTATCACTCCCAAAAACTTGAAGTTGTCCTTCTGCAGGAGACACATTTCCCTGATAGCTACCGCCCCTCTTTCCTACATCATAAATACGACAAATTCTACCTTGCCAATTCTGACAACAAAACCAAAGGGGTTGCAATCTGCCTTGCTAGACGTCTTCACTTTTCCCTCTCCAAACTGGTCACGGACCCTGATGGTCGCTACATTCTTGTCTCGGGCACTATAGATGGGTCTAGCTATACCTTCATCTCATATTATGCCCCGAATAGGGGCCAAGCACAGTTTTTTTCTGAATTAATACTTAAACTCTCACCCCTCTTTGAGGGCTTTGTAGTTCTAGGCGGTGACACGAACCTAGCATTGGACCGCACAGTGGATAACTCGGCACCTAGGGCCCTTAAAAATAAACATCTCCCTAGACAAAGCACGAAACTTGCTAAATCTATCTACGACTCTAACCTCACTGATATTTGGAGAGAGTTAAACCCCAAAACTAAGGACTATACTCACTACTCGGCACCACATCGTACATACTCGCGTATTGACCATATCTTCATTAAAACTTCTACCATCCCTCTTGCTGTGAATTCCACTATCAGAGACACGGCACTTTCGGACCATGCACTAGTTACGCTCACCATATCCAAGACACGGTACTCTGACAACACTTTTCGGTGGCGCCTTAATGAATCTATTTTGAGCAATCAGTCCCATTGCACACTTATTGATAATTCCCTTCGAGACTACTTTCTCACTAACGATACTGAGGACGTATCCCCCACAGTCCTATGGGCAGCACACAAACCCTCTATCAGGGGTCACATAATCCAACTCTCATCACGACTCAAACGGGAGCGTAAACAGCGGGTATCTACTCTAAACTCTGCCTTTTTGGCCTTGTCAAAGCAACATAAAGCCCACCCCTCTGCAGCCACCCTTGCCCAACTAGATTCTGCCCGCCTAGAGCTGAATCTAGCGCTCACTACTGAAGCTGAGAAGCAGATTAGATGGTCGGGGGCTCGCCTCTACCATCAACGAGACAAAATAGGTTCAAAACTTGCTGCTAAAATTACCCCTAAACACCACGCCACTTCTATTCCCAAAATCCGCACTAAACTGGGAGACCTTACACAACATCCCCATAAGGTCCTGACTGCATTTCAGGAATTCTATTCTGACCTCTACTCTGCTTCTGATACACCCTCTGGGCTTCTGGAGACCTTCCTGGATGATATTCCGCTCCCCACACTGTCCCCTGATCACTCTAAATCCTTAGAAAAACCTATCTCGGAATCAGAGATCCTTATGGTTATAAAATCCCTGAAACTCCGATCTGCACCAGGCCCTGATGGATTCTCTAACCTTTATTATAAAAAATTTGGCATGGTCCTCGCCCCCTATATGGCCCGTTTTTTTAACTCTCTCCGCGATGGACACAGCCTAGATAAGGACTTAAACTCTGCTATCATTTCATTGATCCCTAAACCGGGCAAGAAACCGAGCGAAGTCGGTAATTATCGACCCATTTCCTTGATTAACAACGATCTTAAGATCCTTACTAAAGTTTTGGCCAATCGGCTATCCTCTTTTATTCCTCGTTATGTCCACATAGACCAAGCTGGATTCATCCCGGGCCGTCAGGGCACTGATCAGATCCGGAGGGCCATAGACATAATTTCTTTACTCCAATCTCAATGGGATGGGGGTAGCAAACAGGAAGGCTACCTCCTTTCAATTGACCTACACAAGGCATTCGATTCGGTCAGGTGGCCGTATCTTTTTGAGATATTGAAAAGATGGGGCTTTGGTCCAAATTTCAGCAACTTGCTTCAGTCGCTTTACTCCTCACCTGTGGCCCAGATTCGTATGGCTAGTACTCTACTCCCTTTCCCATCCGGCGGGGTACGCGGCAAGGCTGCCCGTTATCTCCGATTATCTTCGCTATTGCGATAGAGACGTTAGCCATCGCGATTCGGAGGCACCAGGATATTAAAGGGGTCATGTGCGGACACTTGGAACACAAATGCGCTCTCTTCGCGGACGATCTCCTACTGTTCATCACCTCCCCCCTCACCTCCACGCCCAACATACTCAAACTTCTACGGGATTTTGGACATATCTCAGGACTTCAGGTGAATATGCCCAAATCTACGGCTCTAAATATCTCCGTCCCCAACAGCCTTGTAGATAACCTTCGTTCATACTTCCCATTTACTTGGACTACTCATTCTATTCCTTACCTGGGTGTTAATCTCCCTAATACTATTGACAGGCTTTATTCAGTGAACTATCCCGGGATGTTCAAAAAATTGGAAGCAGACCTCAGAACATGGGCTAAAATGGAACTTTCCTGGATAGGCAGAATCAACACTGTCAAAATGACACTACTGCCCCGCATCCTCTATCTCTTCAGGTCGTTACCTATCCCTCTCAAAAAATCGCAACTCGCGCACTTGCAATCCGAAATTGTACGCTATTCCTGGGGGAATAAAGGTCATCGTTGCGCGAAATCTATCCTATTCCGTAGGAAAGAAGATGGAGGACTTGGTCTTCCGAACTTGTGGTGGTACTACCAGGCGGCTCAACTGTCCCAAATATCTATGGTATACGTTAAAGGCCCAAAACCGGACTGGGTCCAAATGGAACGCCAAGCGGTCCCACACAATACTATTGATTATCTTTTATGTTGTATTCCTAAACACAGACCTCCCGTTCTTGCCCCAACACTATCTCACTCTATTCATCTCTGTGATACACTATATAAGCAACCCTCTCTGGTCTCAGTTCTGAGACCTTTAACTCACTTATTCCACAATCCAAATTTTCCCCCTGGCATGGACATTGGAGCCTTCAAGTGGTGGCTCAATAAGGGCCTCTTTAGAATCGGACACTTCTTCAACAGACTAGGCCCCCTCACGCAAGGTCATTGCACTAAACTGCTTAAAATGCCCCCTTCTGAAATTTTTAGATATTCACAAATCTCTCATTTCCTACACTCCCTGTGGCACGACAAAAACAAACCCCCTGCCCTGACACCCTACGAAATTGGTGCTCTAATATAATGGATCAGAGAGGTGGGATCTCCATCATTTATGCTTCCTTGGCGGAAGCCACAGACAAACCTTCCTATGTCCGCTCGTGGGAATCTGATCTAGGATCAGAGGCCACCCAGGATATATGGTCCCTAAACTTCCGACGCTCCTTTACGGGTGTCATCAATGTCTCCCTGATTGAGGCTAATGTGAAAGTTTTTCTTAGATGGTACAGGGTCCCGGCCAGGCTGGCTTCCATGTTCCCCAATGCGTCCCCCTTATGCTTCCGAAACTGTGGCTTGGTGGGCTCCATGTTTCACACGTGGTGGTCCTGCCCAAGAATTAGATCTTTCTGGAACAAGATTTTCTACCTGTTGCGGAAAATCTCAGGATTAGCTATACCCCAGGACCCCAAGATTGCTCTTCTCAACTTTAAAATTGACAAGGCCCCTAAACATATGTCTAGGCTCCTCTTTTTCATTTTGTTAGGAGCCAAAATGACACTTGCTAAGTCTTGGAAGCGGGAGGGTATTTCGATTCATGCAGTAAAACGTAAAGTCTCATGGATTATGACGCAAGAAAAACTAGCCAGTATCCTTCTCGACAAGGAACATCTATTTGAAGCAGTTTGGGAGCCTTGGGCTGTCTACACTAAGACCCCACTCTTCCCAGGACAATTTACATCCACCCGCGGAGACCCCTGAGGAGATTTGCCCTACCTTCTTCTCCTGCTCGCCTCTTTCCTCTCTCTATTTCCTTCTCTTTATTCACCCTATTTCCTCCCTCCTCAACATTCTTTCCTCCTCTTTCTCTACAATACCCCTGTTCTGACTTTATAACACTTCTGGATTTTTGATATTTCAACTCACTCAGCCGCTGATGACTGCAATCTACACGGCTCCGCTGGCCCCACTAAGGGGCTGCCGGGGGCTTTTTCAATTGCCTCTCGCGGCTGCTTTCTTTACTGTTATGGCGTACAGCTTCCAGGCACGGAATATTCCAACCTTCATGGACATTGAGAGGACTACTTTATTAGTCTCCTGGCACAGTTAGTCCCCAATAGGGGTGCCTGGATTGTTAGACGGTTTGTTACTTACGTTGTATGTCTTCCTCAATCTCTTAGGTTTGCGGGACTTCACAGTCCAAATTCCTTTTGTTATGCTGTACACGCCATGTTTATACAATGTTATACCTTATTGTTATTCTCAACCTGCTGTGCATTTTGATGCTTTGCTGTTCATTTCTATCTGAAACTAATAAAAATCTTTGACAACTAAAAAAAAAAAAAAAAAAAAAAAAAATACTCTTTAATCCTCTTCTATCGAGGCATTGCAGCTTCTGGTATTTAGAGGCCCTAAAGCTCTGTACCCACTTACCCCCTTGATGCTCACCACCATCAGAGCCTGGAAAGCTGGCCTTCATTGTGAACGCCTTCCGAAGGGGGCAATTTCGTCTTCTACTCTGCTTTGGCTCAACCCATCCATGCCTCATTTCTATGGGTTACCCAATCCCAGTGCCTTGGCCAAATTTACTGTAAAGAGCATCTCACAAATTACTAATGGCACTACAATGAAGCCCTGGTCACAATTATCGTCGGATTTCAATTTTGCTCTTCATTTTTTGTTTTGTTAATTACAGCTCTCCCACGCCTTTTCCATCCAATTTCCACGTGCCTCCCTAGCTTTGGTTCAACCAGCCCTTGAGCGAATGCTTCCTTTAGAATGTACAGAGAAACCCACATCTCACCTATATGCCCATCTAATTTCGGTATCTCTTCCTACCCTGTCTGGCACCTGGATGATGATGAATGGGACGTCATTTGGAACCTTCCATTCCGTACTCGGGTCTCCTCATGGGGCAGATTAATCCAGTTCAAGATCGCCCACAGGGCCTATTACCCACCTTCTAGGCTTCATCTCATTTGTCCTCCTCATCCTTCCGAGTTCTGGATGGAGGAACATGTCCAGGATCAGTGAAAAAAGGACTCTTTAACCCTCAGGAGACATTTAAAGACTATTCAGCCCTTAAAGCCACCAAATCATTTGATTTTCAACCTCATGTTTACTTCAATGTATTTTACCAACATTTCAAACATTTTACTGAAAACTTTAGCTTCCTTTAGGGAAGTGAAAACCTTCAATACTATTAAAGTGGTTGTAAAGTGATACACCCAACAAACCAAGGGGGGTTGGCCTTCCCAGATTGCCATAAATACAGTGGGTACGGAAAGTATTCAGACCCCCTTAAATTGTTCACTCTTTGTTATATTGCAGCCATTTGCTAAAATCATTTAAGTTCATTCTTCTTCCTCATGAATGTACACATAGCACCCCATACTGACAGAAAAACACAGAATTGTTGACATTGTTGCAGATTTATTAAAAAAGAAAAACTGAAATATCACATGGTCCTAAGTATTCAGACCCTTTGCTGTGACACTCATATATTTAACTCAGGTGCTTTCCATTTCTTCTGATCATCCTTGAGATGGTTCTACACCTTCATTTGAGTCCAGCTGTGTTTGATTATACTGATTGGACTTGATTAGGAAAGCCACACACCTGTCTATATAAGACCCTCCAGATCACAATGCATGTCAGAGCAAATGAGAATCATGAGGTCAAAGGAACTGCCTGAAGAGCTCAGAGACAGAATTGTGGCAAGGCACAGATCTGGCCAAGGTTACAAAAAGATTTCTGCTGCACTTAAGGTTCCTAAGAGCACAGTGGCCTCCATAATCCTCAAATGGAAGACGTTTGGGATGACCAGAACCCTTCCTAGAGCTGGCCGTCCGGCCAAACTGAGCTATCGGGGGAGAAGAGCCTTGGTGAGAGAGGTAAAGAAGAACCCAAAGATCACTGTGGCTGAGCTCCAGAGATGCAGTCAGGAGATGGGAGAAAGTTGTAGAAAGTCAACCATCACTGCAGCCCTCCACCAGTCGGGGCTTTATGGCAGAGTGGCCCGACGGAAGCCTCTCCTCAGTGTAAGACACATGAAAGCCCGCATGGAGTTTGCTAAAAAACACCTGAAGGACTCCAAGATGGTGAGAAATAAGATTCTCTGGTCTGATGAGACCAAAATAGAACTTTTTGGCCTTAATTCTAAGCGGTATGTGTGGAGAAAACCAGGCACTGCTCATCACCTGTCCAATACAGTCCCAACAGTGAAGCATGGTGGTGGCAGCATCATGCTGTGGGGGTGTTTTTCAGCTGCAGGGACAGGACGACTGGTTGCAATCGAGGGAAAGATGAATGCGGCCAAGTACAGGGATATCCTGGACAAAAACCTTCTCCAGAGTGCTCTGGACCTCAGACTGGGCCGAAGGTTTACCTTCCAACAAGACAATGACCCTAAGCACACAGCTAAAATAACGAAGGAGTGGCTTCACAACAACTCCGTGACTGTTCTTGAATGGCCCAGCCAGAGCCCTGACTTAAACCCAATTGAGCATCTCTGGAGAGACCTAAAAATGGCTGTCCACCAACGTTTACCATCCAACCTGACAGAACTGGAGAGGATCTGCAAGGAGGAATGGCAGAGGATCCCCAAATCCAGGTGTGAAAGACTTGTTGCATCTTTCCCAAAAAGACTCCTGGCTGTATTAGATCAAAAGGGGGCTTCTACTAAATACTGAGCAAAGGGTCTGAATACTTAGGACCATGTGATATTTCAGTTTTTCTTTTTTAATAAATCTGCAACAATGTCAACAATTCTGTGTTTTTCTGTCAGTATGGGGTGCTATGTGTACATTCATGAGGAAGAAGAATGGCTGCAATATAACAAAGAGTGAAAAATTTAAAGGGGTCTGAATACTTTCCGTACCCACTGTATTTTCTGGCCACCCAGCTGGTGATGGAGGCTTGGTGGTTCTCCCCTGACTACTCTAATACCTCCACCATGCTGGAGGCTGCGGTGGTCTCTTCCCTTGAGGCATTGCAGCTTTTTTTATTTAGAGGCCCTAAAGTTCTGTACCCACTTACCCCTTTGATGCTCACCACCATCAGAGCCTGGAAAGCTGGCCTTCATTGTGAACGCCTTCCGAAGGGGGCAATTTCGTCTTCTACTCTGCCTTGGCTCAACCCATCCATGCCTTATTTCTGTGGGTTACCCGATCCTAGTCCCTGTAAAGAGCATCTCACAAATTACTAATGGCACTACCCTGAAGCCCTGGTCACAATTATCATCGGATTTCAATCCTCCTCCTCATTATTTGTTTTGTTAATTACATCTCTCCCACGCCATTTCCATCCAATTTCACGTGCCTTCCTAGCTTTGGTTCAACCAGCCCTTAAACGAATGCTTCCTTTAGAATGTAAAGAGAAACCCACATCTCAATTACATGCCCATCTAATTTCGGTATCTCTTCCTACCCTGTCTGGCACCTGGACGATGATGAATGGGACATCATTTGGAACCTTCCATTCCGTACTCTGGACTCCTCACGGGGCAGATTAATCCAGTTCAAGATCGCCCACAGGGCCTATTACCCACCTTCTAGGCTTCATCTCATTTGTCCTCCTCATCCTTCAGAGTTCTGGAGATGCAGTCATTCCCTTGGTGCTTTTTGTCACATTTTCTGGTCCTGTTCGGCTATTGCAGGCTTTTGGTGTGTTGGCTGTTATCAACAGAGTGTCAGTAACTAAAATACCTTCTTCAATAGAAATCTGTATTCTGGGTCTAGTTGAAAACCTGGTGCCTACTGTGGCAGAAAGGACTTTGGTTGGCCTCCTTCTTTTCTATACTAGGAAAGCTATCACACTTCACTGGAAGGAGTAAGCCCCCCTCCCCCTCCTCTGCTGCCTTCTGGAGATACCTTAGTAAATAACAGCCTCCCAATATATAAGGACACTTATTGCCTTGAGGTTGCCCTGCAAAATACAACAAGCTATGATCTAAGTGGTTGGCTGATCCTACCATGGTTCCGCCATAAAGGGGTAAAGTTATATTGTTAGGGAAACACTGTCCTTGATTCTCCTATACCCTACTGGGCGAAATCACCTTTGGAGTGTCTGATCTTGGTTTGTACTACTGCTACCCGATTCCATGCTATCCTATTTACCGTAATGTTCTGTTTAGCCACACTGTCAGGGAAGAAGAAATAAGCCCAGGCACATAGTTATGTGCAGACCGAGAATGTCTGTTAGCCAAATCCATGAACGGAGAATTCCTGTTCACATGACTCGTGAACGTGTGTGCACACCAGCGTTCACTCCCACCTCAAAGTGGTGCCAAGTGGGCTATATAAACACCTCTGCTGCACTAGGACCTTGCCTTATGCTACCTGTTCCTGGTGTTTAAACTCTGTTGCCGCCCTGATCCGTCTGACCATGCTTGTACTCTGCCTGAACTGACCCCTGGCTTGCTCTTCGACCACGTCTCTGCTTGATCCCTCTGTCTGCCTGTTTGCCGTTGCCAACTTGAGCCTGAACCTGACTACTCTGCTGCCTAATGCTCTGTTCCTGATGTGCCTGCTAGTTACTGACCCGGCTTGCCTGGCCCTGCTGTGTGCCCAGTCATCCCTATATCTGCTGTCTGCTACCTGCCAGCCTGCCAAGTCCCTGCTGCCTGTAACCTGCCAGTCTGCTAAGCATCTGCTGCCTGTAACCTGCCAGCCTCCTAAGCATCTGCTGCCTGTAACCTGCCAGCCTCCTAAGCATCTGCTGCCTGTGACCAGCCAGCCTGCCAAGTCCCTGCTGCCTGTAACCTGCCAAGCATCTGCTGCCTGTGACCAGCCAGCCTGCCAAGTCCCTGCTGCCTGTAACCTGCCAGCCTCCTAAGCATCTGCTGCCTGTGACCAGCCAGCCTGCCAAGTCCCTGCTGCCTGTAACCTGCCAAGCATCTGCTGCCTGTGACCAGCCAGCCTGCCAAGTCCCTGCTGCCTGTAACCTGCCAGCCTGCTAAGCATCTGCTGCCTGTGACCAGCCAGCCTGCCAAGTACCTGCTGCCTGTAACCTGCCAAGCATCTGCTGCCTGTGACCAGCCAGCCTGGCAAGTACCTGCTGCCCTGCATCACGATCCAGCCTGCATCAAAGTACACACGGACCTCACATCTGCAGCCTTCACCATCTGAACTTCTAGGCACTCGTGCCACTCCAGGCTTCCGTGCCTCCTGTTTACATTATCAGGGGTACCAGGCCGGAGGTGTAAGAGATCACCTTCCTCTTCATGTTAGGCTTCATCTCCAGGTACGTGACACACACCATATATGTATTTATATGTTATTCATGCAAGAAACTATTTTTTATGCATCAACTCTTCTCCAGGGCCCCTGAGCGGGTGCCACATGTTTCTCTTTTTGGATATTGTTTAGTTTTTTTTTTCTGTAAAGCAAAATGTTTAATAAATAAATATATTTCCAAAAAAAAAAAAAAAAAGTGGTTGTAAAAGCTGAAGGTTTTTTACCTTTATACACCACAGACTTAAAAATTTAGATATGGCCACTTTCATCGATGACGTACCAATAATGGAGAAATGAGGGTTCCCCTGTGATTAGTACTACTTCCCCATTCTCTCATTTAGATTGGGATAATCAGACTTCATTATCACCACAACTCATACATTTCATAAATCACAAATTCCTCTAAATATTTCTATAAGACGTAATATTGTACATAACGATCCCTCTGATTGGTCACCATGATCAGATGGAACATTTTTCCTACAGGAACACACCAATGTCATCAGTTCAACCACAGGCAGGATTCCCGACACACTTCTAGATCTCTTACATTTCCTATACAGTGCAATCACACAGCGGTCTGACACTGGAAAGACCAATGTGACCCCCAGTATGAGGATCACTCATTTATTCCGGGAATTCATAGAAAGCCGACAATTTACATACTGCACATTGACATCAGTCCCTGCCACCGAGGAGCTCATAATCTAAGGTCCCCATCTCAATGGGCATCAGAAATGTGTAACTTCAATGCAGTAACGTGTTCCTACCCTAGGTAATGTGTACCTACCCCCCAGCAATGTGCACTTACACTGAGGTAATGTGTACCTACCCCCTGAAATGTTTATTTATCTCCCAATATTGTGTACCTATCCTATGCAATGAGAAATGTGTACCTACCCCCAGCAATGTGCACCTGCACTGGGGTAATATGTACCTACATCCTAAAATGTGTACTTATCTCCCAGTAACGTGTACCTAACCCACAGCAATGTGTACATACCTTGCAGCAAGACAGTCAGCTATCAGAAAATCCAGTCTGTGTTATTGGGAAGAGGACAGGCTGAGGTTGGATTATTATCACTATACGGCAATAATGAAGAGTGCAGATCACAGCCACCTCACCTGTGTACGGCTCATCCAGCTCCTGCCAGCTTCTATTAATACAGATCAATGTGAATTGTCTCCCTGCAGGTTTGTGTCCAGAAATATCCCACAGAGCCAGCGCTGAGACTAAGAGAGGACACCCCACCTGGAATCCTCCCTAGATGGAACCATGTGTAGAAAACCCCACAGAGCCAGCACTGAGAATAAGAGAGGACACCCCACCTGGAATCCTCCCTAGATGGAGCCATGTACAGAAAACCCCACAGAGCCAGCACTGAGACTAAGAGAGGACACCCCACCTGGAATCCTCCCTAGATGGAGCCATGTACAGAAAACCCCACAGAGCCAGCACTGAGACTAAGAGAGGACACCCCACCTGGAATCCTCCCTAGATGGAGCCATGTACAGAAAACCCCACAGAGCCAGCACTGAGACTAAGAGAGGACACCCCACCTGGAATCCTCCCTAGATGGAGCCATGTACAGAAAACCCCACAGAGACAGCACTGAGACTAAGAGAGGACACCCCACCTGGAATCCTCCCTAGATGGAGCCATATATAGAAAACCCCACAGAGCCAGCACTGAGACTAAGAGAGGACACCCCACCTGGAATCCTCCCTAGATGGAGCCATGTACAGAAATACCCCACAGAGCCAGCACTGAGACTAAGAGAGGACACCCCACCTGGAATCCTCCCTAGATGGAGCCATGTACAGAAAACCCCACAGAGCCAGCACTGAGACCAAGAGGACACCCCACCTGGAAGCCTCCCTAGATGGAGCCATATATAGGAAACCCCACAGAGCCAGCACTGAGACTAAGAGAGGACACCCCACCTGGAAGCCTCCCTAGATGGAGCCATGTACAGAAAACCCCACAGAGACAGCACTGAGACTAAGAGAGGACACCCCACCTGAAAGCCTCCCTAGATGGAGCCATGTACAGAAAACCCCACAGAGCCAGCACTGAGACTAAGAGAGGACACCCCACCTGGAATCCTCCCTAGATGGAGCCATGTACAGAAAACCCCACAGAGACAGCACTGAGACTAAGAGAGGACACCCCACCTGGAATCCTCCCTAGATGGAGCCATGTACAGAAAACCCCACAGAGACAGCACTTAGACTAAGAGAGGATAATGCTCCACCTTGAACCCTCTCTAGATGGAGCCATGTACAGACAACCCCACAGAGACAACACTGAGACTAAGAGAGGACACCCCACCTGGAATCCTCCCTAGATTAAATCATGTACAGAAAACCCCACAGAGCGAACACTGAGACTACGAGAGGACACTCCATCTGGAAACCTCCCTAGATGGAGCAATGTATACAAAACCCCACAGAGCCAGCACTGAGACTAAGAGAGGACAACCCTCCACCTGGAAGCCTCCCTAGATGGAACCATGTGTAGAAAACCCCACAGAGCCAGCACTGAGACTACGAGAGGACACCCCACCTGGAAGCCTCCCTAGATGGAGCCATGTACAGAAAACCCCACAGAGCCAGCACTGAGACTAAGAGAGGACACCCCACCTGGAATCCTCCCTAGATGGAGCCATGTACAGAAAACCCCACAGAGCCAGCACTGAGACTAAGAGAGGACACCCCACCTGGAAGCCTCCCTAGATGGAGCAATGTACAGAAAACCCCACAGAGCCAGCGCTGAGACTAAGAGAGGACACCCCACCTGGAAGCCTCCCTAGATGGAGCCATGTACAGAAAACCCCACAGAGCCAGCACTGAGACTAAGAGAGGACACCCCACCTGGAATCCTCCCTAGATGGAGCCATGTACAGAAAACCCCACAGAGCCAGCACTGAGACTAAGAGAGGACACCCCACCTGGAATCCTCCCTAGATGGAGCCATGTACAGAAAACCCCACAGAGACAGCACTGAGACTAAGAGAGGACACCCCACCTGGAATCCTCCCTAGATGGAGCCATATATAGAAAACCCCACAGAGCCAGCACTGAGACTAAGAGAGGACACCCCACCTGGAATCCTCCCTAGATGGAGCCATGTACAGAAATACCCCACAGAGCCAGCACTGAGACTAAGAGAGGACACCCCACCTGGAATCCTCCCTAGATGGAGCCATGTACAGAAAACCCCACAGAGCCAGCACTGAGACCAAGAGGACACCCCACCTGGAAGCCTCCCTAGATGGAGCCATATATAGGAAACCCCACAGAGCCAGCACTGAGACTAAGAGAGGACACCCCACCTGGAAGCCTCCCTAGATGGAGCCATGTACAGAAAACCCCACAGAGACAGCACTGAGACTAAGAGAGGACACCCCACCTGAAAGCCTCCCTAGATGGAGCCATGTACAGAAAACCCCACAGAGCCAGCACTGAGACTAAGAGAGGACACCCCACCTGGAATCCTCCCTAGATGGAGCCATGTACAGAAAACCCCACAGAGACAGCACTGAGACTAAGAGAGGACACCCCACCTGGAATCCTCCCTAGATGGAGCCATGTACAGAAAACCCCACAGAGACAGCACTTAGACTAAGAGAGGATAATGCTCCACCTTGAACCCTCTCTAGATGGAGCCATGTACAGACAACCCCACAGAGACAACACTGAGACTAAGAGAGGACACCCCACCTGGAATCCTCCCTAGATTAAATCATGTACAGAAAACCCCACAGAGCGAACACTGAGACTACGAGAGGACACTCCATCTGGAAACCTCCCTAGATGGAGCAATGTATACAAAACCCCACAGAGCCAGCACTGAGACTAAGAGAGGACAACCCTCCACCTGGAAGCCTCCCTAGATGGAACCATGTGTAGAAAACCCCACAGAGCCAGCACTGAGACTACGAGAGGACACCCCACCTGGAAGCCTCCCTAGATGGAGCCATGTACAGAAAACCCCACAGAGCCAGCACTGAGACTAAGAGAGGACACCCCACCTGGAATCCTCCCTAGATGGAGCCATGTACAGAAAACCCCACAGAGCCAGCACTGAGACTAAGAGAGGACACCCCACCTGGAAGCCTCCCTAGATGGAGCAATGTACAGAAAACCCCACAGAGCCAGCGCTGAGACTAAGAGAGGACACCCCACCTGGAAGCCTCCCTAGATGGAGCCATGTACAGAAAACCCCACAGAGCCAGCACTGAGACTAAGAGAGGACACCCCACCTGGAAGCCTCCCTAGATGGAGCAATGTACAGAAAACCCCACAGAGCCAGCACTGAGACTAAGAGAGGACACCCCACCTGGAAGCCTCCCTAGATGGAGCCATGTACAGAAAACCCCACAGAGCCAGCACTGAGACTAAGAGAGGACACTCCACCTGGAAGCCTCCCTAGATGGAGCCATGTACAGAAAACCCCACAGAGCCAGCACTGAGACTAAGAGAGGACACCCCACCTGGAAGCCTCCCTAGATGGAGCCATATATAGGAAACCCCACAGAGCCAGCACTGAGACTAAAAGAGGACAACACTCCACCTGAAAGTCTCCATAGATAAAGCAATGTACAGAAAAACCCCACAGAGCCGACACTGAGACTAAGAGAGGACGACCCTCCACCTGGAATCCTCCCAAGATGAAGCCATCTACCAGACCAATGACATCATCTCAGCAGGACTGGAACTTAAGGATTCAGGCATATCTGTTATTGACAGTTCCACTTGGGGTCTACATGTTGGTCAACAGCAAAAATGTAACTCAGTAATGCTGATACTGTATTAGGTTGCTGTGGGTTGCATGGATCTATATTTATATTTTATTCAACTCTAAATGTTTTGCTAAGGGTTGCAAACAATGGAGGAAGATATGAAAAGTCATTCTTGTGGGGACACGGTTTTTCTTTGAGGGAAACTGGTCCTGGGCCTTCAGTGCCCCAAGTCTCAGGCCTGCAGATTCTACCTGCAGGGAGGGGTTGGAGTGCTATCTACTTCTGCCTAGGGGAGCATAGCTAAAAAGGCAGACTCAGAGTCCTGTTTGATACTAGGTATGGATGAGCTTGGGTTTTGGGTTGAGCATGAGTTCAATCTAAAGCCAACCTGTTCAGAAAGCAGGCTAACACGATGGCCAGATTTGGCCAATTCGTCTTCCAATACCTCCCGCTGATGGTTGCTATCACTTACCTGATGGAGACTGGGCAGCTGAGAGAGTCTCTCTTGCACCTCCTGCCCAACACTCCTGGAGGTGGGAACAGAGAGTGTAGGGGCACAGAGTGGCACAAGTGCTGAGGTTTGTAGGCTGGGCCGGATCTGTGCTGAAACCAGTTGCATGGAGCTGGAAGCTGCATATCTCTGAACAGGATCGAACACAGGAAAAGCATGGCAATGCAGCAGGAGACAGACGAAGGATCCTAGTGGCAAGGCAGGCTCTACAATGGCCAAGCCATGAGATAGCAGAATCGATAAACAGAGCGAAGCCCAGGAGACAAGCCAAGATTGGTGTTAGCTGGGCAGTGAAGCAGACAATCAATAGGCAAAAACAAGTCCACTAAGCAAGTCTGGGTCAAGAACAGTCAAGCAGGTAAGAAGTGAAAGCAGGGGAAAAGTCCAGAGAGCAAGCGGGGTCATACACGGATAGGTGGTAATAGAGGATCAGGTCTCAGCAACTTCTCTTTGCAGTTCATCAGTTTATATAGGCCACTGGGCGCTAAGCCTAGCGTGCACATTCATTCCTGCATGTACGCGCAGGCACGCATGTTCTACTTCCCTAGTGCTTGGAAGTATGACCAACATAACACGCATAAGCCTGCATAGATCTCTTCTTGATTCTGGATATCTGGTTGTCCTTATAGTTGCCGGCCAGTCAGCCAGAAATCTCTTATTTAGTGGCAGAATGGCTACCACAACTAAATAACAGTTCCCGCCAGCTTTATTCTGATTATATACAAGCAGGGGTTCCAGGGGACATCATTTACTACATTTGGTCAATGACATCACCCAGGTTCCCCCGGTGATGTCGCTCACATCCCAGCAGAGCCGGAGAACTGTCATTTGTGGCAAGAGTAGCGGTAGGGTGGCATCGTCGTGGTGGCCCACGTCGGGTACCATTCATGGTGATTGGTGCTGAATGATGTGATTGACATTGAATTTACTTTGTGGGACATAGATTTTGCATTGAGGAGGATATAAATCAGTTTTTCAGGGGTGGTTTTCATTCCCCACAAATCCCAGCAGTTTTACGTGGCTGGGGGAACGTAGCTGAGGACAATGTTGCCCTCAGTGACCCTTTGGGCTCATTGTCCTCCACTTCCAGTAACTTCTGGCTGATGGGCTTGTTCATGTTTCAAAGGACCCCGGTTTTCATGGCACGATAACTTTTGCGCAAACAAATCAATATACAGTTATTGGGATTTTTTTGTTTACCAAAAATATGTAGCAGAATACAAATTGGCTCTAAAATTATGAAAAAATTTGATTTTTACTTTTTTTTTTTATTGGGAATGTTATATAGCAGAATGTCAAAAATATTGTTTTTTTTTTTTCAAAATTGTCGCTCTTTTTTTGTTTATAGTGCAAAAAGTAAAAATCGCACAGGTGATCAAATACCACCAAAACAAAGCACTATTTGTGGGGAATAAAGGACATCAATTTTATTTGGGTACAGCGTCACACGGCCGCACAATTGTCAGTTAAAGTAACGCAGAAAAATGGCCTGGTGATTAAGGGGGGAAATCTTGCGGTCCAGAAGGGGTTAATAACTACTGCAGTGGGGAACAGACACAAAAAGATACACTCCGCATCTTTCCAAAATATCTCTTCTGTTGTATTTGACACAATTGAAGGCTTTTATACACAGGATTAGGTATCACATTATTATTATTACAATTGTACTTTAATGGTAACAAGGGGCGTAACATAGCGGGGCTAATTCCAATTAAGGACTCGAAAGAATGAAAACATTATTAGTGCAGTGTGCAATACATACAAAATACAATACAATAATATACAGGAAGTACAAATTTCCTTTACAATCTCCCCTCCTTTGATCAATATTTTGATCACTAAGCAGAGGCGTAACTAGAACCTTCAGGGCCCCGGTGCAAGAAACCATGAAGGGCCCCTCAGACCTCCCTTCAAGCCTGGGGCTCTTTACCACTGATCCTGGGGCCCTTTACTCTCGTTGTGGGGCCCTTTATTACGGTCCCACAGCGGAATCCTTTCACAAGTTCTCCAGTGGGCTCCCTTCCTGCCATCTTGGGGCCTCCCCGCGGTGGTGGAATGCCAGGGCCCAGTCGCAAGTGTGACCTTTGCGATCCTGGAAGTTCACCCACTGGTGTCAGTATATTTTTTTGGTATTTTAATTGTATTATTTTTTATCATTTTATTTTATTTTTTAACAATGTGACTGACTATGACTCTGTCCATTCAGAAAAGGAAGGAGCTGGTAAATTACATATTTACCGATCCCTTCCTGGTTCTCTATTGTGACACATCCCCTGCAGCAGCCGGCAGGAGAGGGGAGGGAGCACAGTGGGGGAGAAGGGGGGGTCAGCACAGTAGGGGGGGGGCCGGGGGGAGCACACAGGGGCCCAAAGACAGCAGAACAAGTGAAAATAGGAGGAGTGGGTAGTGAACAGAGGAACCAATCTCCTCCATTTTCCTCCTGCAGCTACAGGAGGAAAAAGGGGGACATTGATTTCTCTACATGCTGCCCCCGGAGCACCTCCTATACAGGTGTACAGGGGAGCCGCATAGGCCCCCTGGAGCATGGGGCCCGGTTGCGATTGCAACCCCTGCAACCCCTGTAGTTACGCCCCTGTCACTAACCATACCTGCTATCACCTTTAACCACTAAGTGCCAGTTCACACTATAGCATGTGCGGCGATCGCATGTAATATCGGAGCGCACTGCTCCTTCATTACATGCGATCGGATGTGCAGTGCGAATTCAGCCATACACTTTGTATGGCTGAAATTCGCACTGCACCCGCACAAAACTCGCACATGAGGCATTTTTTCAGCCGCATCAGGATCGGATCGCACAGTGGTTCACACTTGTGCGATCCGATCCTGTGCGAACTGTCAGATCGCACTGCGATATGCGATCAAACTGGGGGTGTCGTTAACATTTCATTGACACCCCCAGTGTATCGCATATGGCAGTGTGAACTGCCAGATGTGCGTTTGCGATGCGGGAACAGGCTGCATATTCGCAGCCCTCCCGCATGGCACAAGTGTGACCCGGTGTAACGTTAAAAAACCATACCCCGTGGAGAAACCATACCCTCGTCACTTCCGGGCTGAAACAGCTGAGCAGCGCAGCAGTGCGCATGCTCAGAGCCCCGGAGACGTGATTGAACATTAAAGAATTAGACAAGTGCGCATGCTCGGTGGGCATGAAATTCTCACGGCACTGTGTCTAATGTAAAACTTGCGGCGGGTACATTAAAACAGCTAATCTGAAACGTAAATCATCTCCGCTCTTCGCCCTGTCACTGCCCTCATCTCCGGTAATAAATATAAAAGCGGCGGCGGGTGTATGAGACGTAAATGTGACGGCGATCGCGGCTCCGTGATCCGCTTTTATATTTATTACCGGAGATGAGGGAAGTGACAGGGCGAAGAGCGGAGATGATTTATGTTTCAGAGGAGCTGTTTTAATGTAAGCGCCGCAAGTTTAACTACCGTGAGAAATCCATACCCTCCGTAGCGGAACCGGAAGTGACGAGGGTATGGTTTTCTCACGGGTATGGATTTTTCACGGAACACCGGCACTGAAACCCCGGAGGATTTTCCTACTCAAAGACCAGGCCCTATTTTGCGATTCGGCACTGCGTGACTTTAACAGACAATTGCGCGGTCGTGCGACGCTGTACCAAAATTGACGTCCTTTTTTTCCCACAAACAGAGCTTTCTTTTGATGGTATTTGATCACCTGTGCGATTTTTACTTTTTGCGCTATAAACAAAAAAAGAGCGAAAATTTTGAAAAAATAACAATATTTTTCACATTTTTTTATATGAAATTCCTCCAAAAAAAAAATGTAAAAATCAAAATCTTTTAACATTTTAGGCCAATTTGTTTCCTGCTACATATGTTTGGTAAAAAAAATCGCAATAAGCGTATTTTGATTGGTTTGCGCAAAAGTTATCGCGTTTACTAACTAAAGGAAAGATTTGTCATTTTTATTGTTTTTTTTTTTAACTAGTAATCGCGGCGATCTGTGATTTTTTTTTGTGGGACTGCGACATTGCGGCGGACAGATCGGACCCTTGACTGACATTTTTGACACTTTTGGGGGTACCAGTGACATTACTACAGTAATCAGTGCTATAAATATGCACTGGTACTGTAAAAATGACGCTGGCAGGGAAGGGGTTAACTTTATTAGTGATCAAGGGGTTAAGTGTGTCCCTAGGGGCGTGATTCTAACTGTGGGGGGGGCGTGGCTTGTGATGTAACCACAGAGACATACGATCCTACATAGCAGGATCGTATGATCTCTGCAGTTACACCAGGGAGAATGACAGACGGTTGTGTTACATCAGCCGTCTGCCTTTCTCCCTCTCCAGCGGGAGATCGCGAGTGACCGGCGGACATCGGAACCATCAGTCACTAGCGTGGGGATGTCAGGGAACGAGCGGGGGCGGGAGCGTGCCTGCGGTGGCGCTCGCCCCCTGCAGGCTCCTGGGCGAGCGGCGTAGTATTACGTCACTTTGCCCAGGAGGGGCTGACTGCTGCAGTAACTAAACTGTGGGCGGTCGGCAAGCGGTTAACCTGGCCCCTCCACACGCTTAGGTGGAGGTAGTCCTGGCCAAAGAGACAAACTCCATTGTGGAGAATATACAGGAATAGCTGAGAGCAGATTTTTCTTTACATAATGACTTTTCATTGGGAAAAAGAAATGATTGATATAAAATATTTACAGAGTAATTGGCTGCACACTCCTGTGACCAGAATGGCCTTCTAGCTTTATTGTGAACATCAATCATAGACAGCGCACCGGAAAACACTTGTGAAGGCCAGAAGAGGATCCAAAATCAACAAAGGATGAATGGATGAATGCGTTTATTGGGATAAAAACAGGAGCATAAATGCACGTTATCACACCGAGTCCTGAAGAAGGCAGGAGCACTGCTGGAAGTGGGAGTGCCAGGAATGTCAATTGCCACGGTAAACAGGGATGGTAGCTGTGGGAGAGCAACGCCAGACTCCGCCAGTGCAAGGATAGACCGTCACTGCTGCACACAAGGCACTCGTGCGGTGCCCAGGAGGAAAACCGATGGTTACATAGGAACATAGTTAGTCAAGTTGAAAGAAGACACAAGTCCATCTGGCTCAACCAATAAAAAACAAAAAACAGCGAAGAAAACCCAACCATACAATCCCATATACACAATCCTATACCCACCCCAACCATACAATCCCATATACACAATCCTATACCCGCCCCAACCATACAATCCCATATACACCATCCTATACCCACCCCCACCATACAATCCCATATACACAATCCTATACCCACCCCAACCATACAATCCCATATACACAATCCTATACCCGCCCCAACCATACAATCCCATATACACAATCCTATACCCGCCCCAACCATACAATCCCATATACACAATCCTATACCCGCCCCAACCATACAATCCCATATACACAATCCTATACCCACCCCAACCATACAATCCCATATACACAATCCTATACCCACCCCAACCATACAATCCCATATACACAATCCTATACCCACCCCCAACCATACAATCCCATATACACAATCCTATACCCTTCCCAACCATACAATCCCATATACACAATCCTATACCCACCCCCAACCATACAATCCCATATACACAATCCTATACCCACCCCAACCATACAATCCCCTATACACAATCCTATACCCACCCCAACCATACAATCCCATATACACAATCCTATACCCGCCCCAACCATACAATCCCATATACACAATCCTATACCCACCCCAACCATACAATCCCATATACACAATTTTATACCCTCCCCAACCATACAATCCCATATACACAATCCTATACCCGCCCCAACCATACAATCCCATATACACAATCCTATACCCTCCCCAACCATACAATCCCCTATACACAATCCTATACCCTCCCCAACCATACAATCCCATATACACAATCCTATACCCTCCCCAACCATACAATCCCATATACACAATCCTATACCCGCCCGTACCATACAATCCCATATACACAATCCTATACCCACCCCAACCATACAATCCCATATACACAATCCTATACCCACCCCAACGATACAATCCCATATAAGCCCTTTCTAGGGGAAGCACAGGCAGGGGTTTGCACAGGCGGGGATTGCATTGGCAACTATCATCTTGGATAAAGTATTAATATTGGATTAAGTATTACACTTCGGCTCAGCACTTCAGCGAATGCACAAAGCACGCAACTGCAAGCCAACAGACAGACTACAGGTGAGCTGAGACTCTATACAACTTTTCCATCTCACATTCAGTCTACTTCTCAATCTCACCACCCTGTATTATGCAATCCCTAATTCTCCTTCTCATGTTTGCATCCTCTCTTCTAAAACTTTCTCTCCTTTACCCCTCTTCTCCGCCCCACAGCTTGTATATATCACCATCACTCCTATCCTCACCTTTATACTGCACTCATCAACTCCTGCTGATTCTGAACCCACACACCAATAAAACCTGCAGGACACTGAGATGTGTCCCCCCTCATAAATCATACTCCCATATCACCTCCCTCACCCTTCTGCTTCGCCTAACCTCTGGAGATATTTCCCCAAATCCTGGACCCCCATCATTTACCTTTGGCAAACATACCCGTCACCCCCTATCCTCTGACACCAGCCAAAATCCACACAATCTGGTTTCTATTCCTCTTCTGCTTAGAGCCAACCTCCCCTTCTCCTGCGCCCTCTGGAATGCCCGCTCTGTTTGCAACAAACTCACCTCTGTCCATGACCTATTTATCACAAACTCCTTCAACCTGCTTGCAATTACTGAGACCTGGCTTCAAGACTCTGACTCTCCTTCTCCTGCTGCCCTCTCCCATGGTGGCCTCCTGTGGACTCACTCTCCCAGGCCTAAGGGACGGAAAGGAGGTGGGGTTGGAATTCTTCTGCTTTCCCCTCAAAGCACTTTTCGGGTTCTTCATCCACCCCCTTCTCTGTCTCTCTCCTCATTTGAAGCTCACTGTATTCGTCTATTTTCTCCAGTTTCGTTGAGAATTGCTGTGATCTATCGGCCTCCTGGACCGGTATCAGGCTTCCTTGATGACTTCTCTGCCTGGATACCCTACTTTCTCTCTTCTGAAATTCCCACAATCATTCTTGGAGACTTCAACATCCCTGTTAATCTTAACACTCCTGCTACTTCTAAACTTTTGAGCTTAACCTCCTCTTTTGACCTAAAACAATGGACACATGCTTCTAATGGCAACAGCCTTGACCTCATGTTCTCCTACCTATGTACCCCTCGCAACCTCTCCAACATTCCATTCCCTCTCTCTGATCACCACCTCATTAGTGTCAGTCTCTCCTTGTCCTCCTCCTTACCTTCCAACTACCGAACAATTACCCGTAGAAACCTTCGCCATCTGAACCCTTCACTTCTTTTTTCTGCTACAGATGGTCTCTTCAACACAATCTCATCCCTCTCCTGCCCCAACATGGCCACTTCTGTCTACAATAGTTCACTCTCATCTACCCTAGATGCTTTGGCCCCCCTCACTACACACAGCATAAGGCCCCGACCGCTACAACCCTGGCAGACAGACAATACCAGAAGCCTCAAAAAACGTAGTCGTGCTCTTGAGTGTCTGTGGCATAAGACTAAGTCACAGAAAGATTTCAGCCAATATACATCTGCCCTCCAAAAATACAATTCCTGTCTCCACACTGCCAAACAGACCGACTTTATCACTCTCATTAACACCCTCTCACACAGTCCCCGTCAACTCTTTTCGACCTTCAACGCTCTACTTCGTCCCCCATTGCCTCCACCCACTAACTTACTCACTGCCCAAGAGATTGCCAATCACTTCAAAAATAAGATTGATACAATTCGTGAAGAGATCTTTACACTAAAGATATCTCCCTCCCCTTACACACCTTGTCCTCCTGCACAATCAATACTTCCCTTGTTTAACCCAACTACTGTAGAGGAAGTCACTAAAATTTTTTCTAATGCCCACCTAACTTCCTGCCCCCTGGACCCTGTTCCTTCTCAAATACTACGGTCACCCTCTGACTCTATCCTACACTCTTTAACTCATATCTTCAACCTCTCCACTGGGATCTTCCCCAGCTCTCTAAAACATGCGCTAGTAACTCCCATACCAAAGAAAGCCTCGCTAGACCCCTCCAATCTTAATAACTTAAGACCCATGTCCTTACTCCCTTTTGCTTCCAAACTCCTTGAACGTTTAGTCTACAACCTCCTGAGCAAGCACCTCATTGAGAATAACCTCCTTGATCCCCTTCAGTCTGGATTTCGCCGGCAACACTCCACAGAAACTTCTCTCCTAAAACTTACAAATGACTTACTAACAGCAAACACCAATGGTCACTACTCAATACTCTTACTCTTGGACCTCTCTGCTGCCTTTGATACTGTTGACCACCCCCTCCTTCTCAAAAAACTCAGTTTGCTCGGTCTCTGTGGCTGTGCTCTCCACTGGTTCGAATCTTACTTATCTCACCGCACCTTCAGTGTCACTTACAATTCCACTTACTCCCCTGCAACTCCTCTTACTGTTGGGGTCCCCCAAGGTTCTGTCCTTGGACCGCTACTATTCTCAATCTATACCTCCTCCCTGGGTCAGCTAATAGCCTCCCATGGCTTCCACTACCATTACTATGCTGATGACACCCAAATCTACCTCTCTACCCCTCAGCTCACCCCATCAGTCTCCTTCCGCATCTCTGATCTACTAACAGACATATCAGCCTGGATGTCTTACCACTTCCTCAAACTGAATCTATCTAAAACCGAGCTCATAATATTTCCTCCTCCACGTGCCTCTTCCCCGGAATTCTCAGTCAAGATCAATGGAACAACTATCAGTCCTTCCACACATGCCAGGGTGCTAGGGGTAACCCTGGACTCTGCACTGTCCTTTCAGGCTCACATCCAATCCCTGTCCAAATCATGCCGCCTTAACCTCCGCAACATCGCTAGAATATGCCCCTTTTTAACCAATGACATCACCAAGCTTTTAATTCACGCCCTGGTTATCTCTCGCCTCGACTATTGCAACTCCCTCCTCATTGGATTACCCTTACATAGATTATCCCCCCTTCAATCCATAATGAATGCAGCTGCAAGACTTATCCACCTTACCAACCGTTCAGTGTCCTCCAACCCTCTCTGCCAATCCCTTCATTGGCTTCCACTCACCCAACGAATAAAATTCAAAGTGCTAACAATAGTTTACAAAGCCATCCACAACTCTGCCCCCAGCTACATCACTAACCTGATCTCAAAATATCAACCAAGCCGCTCTCTTCGTTCCTCCCAAGACCTCCTGCTCTCTAGCTCCCTTGTCACCTCTTCCCATGCTCGCCTCCAGGATTTCTCCAGAGCTTCTCCCATTCTTTGGAACTCTCTACCCCAATCTGCCCGACTGTCCCCTAATCTATCCATCTTTAGACGATCCCTGAAAACCCTTCTCTTTAAAGAAGCCTACCCGGCTACTAACTAATAACGCTGTTTCTCTTGCTCCATCAGCTCATCCCCCACAGCTATTGCCTTTTGTATCAATTGACCCTCCCTTTTAGATTGTAAGCTCTAATGAACAGGGCCCTCTCCTTCGCTGCACAAACTGTTGGCGATATAAAAATCCTGTACAATGATAATAATAATAATATTGCTTTTAGCTTTTTTTTTGGAAATGTAATTGCTACATTATCAGAGACACCATTCTGAGGATTGTGAAGAGAGTTTCATATCTTGTGTAGGGATGGGCCAAGTGATTTCGGTGAACTAAATCTTGCAGCAGAAACTCTCAATTTAGCCAGTAAAGCTACATTGGCCAAATTGTGTGAGAAAAAAAAAAACAGGTGTGCAAAGTTGTGCACTAATAGTCGGGGTGCACAGAGGTGCACTGGAGACATTGGGGTACACAGGTGCACTAGAGTAATGGGGATACATAGAGGTACACTGGAGACAAACCAGAGACAGAGAGGTGCACTGGAGTCATACATAGGGTACATATGGGCACACTGGAGACAATGGGGTGCAAAGAAGTGTACTGGAGTGCTGGGAGTGCACATGGACACACTGAAGACAGGGAGGCAGAGAGGTGTACTGGAGTCATGAGGTGCACAGGGGAACACTGGTGTCATGGCAGTGTATAGGAGCACACTGGAGACAGAGGGGTACACAGAAAGGTGCACAAAGGTATGCTGGAGTTATTGGGTACACAGGGGCACCCTGGAGTCATGGGGGTGCAGAGGCACACTGGAAGCCCAGGGGCACCTCGAAGACACAAGAACACAGGGATCATTGTAGGAGACATGGAAGTCACTGGAGAAAAGTATAGGGGACTGACTGTAACAAGGCCTTGGCTAGGCATAGTGATACGTTGCTCAATTGCTGGGCAATATGTCCTCCAGCCTTTGAATGAGCACCAGTCAGAAGAGTTGTCTTATGACTGGCTGTGACACCAGTATTCCACGTGAAATCCAGAAGTCTCGGGAACTCACGCTTGATACTAGCTCCAATGGTGTGCCGATATTGCTATTCAGCTGACTGACTGACTGACCCCCCCCCCCCCCCCAGTGTTGTCGGCACCTAGAAGTGTGCATGCGCTGAACCCCGACAAAACTAAATTTTCACTTAGCACAGTTAGGCACACACAGCTCCTTCCCTTCTCACTTTGGCAGCATAAGTCAAGTGCGAGGCGGTGACAACACTTCCTGCCCAGGGGAAATTTCTCTCCGCCCAACACTTATCAGGTAATAGATGCATATCAAGGGGTAGTGGTCACATGACCTCAAATAAAACCTACAAAAAAAAAAAGAAAGGTTTGTGGCAAATAAAAAAAAAAATTGAGTAATAAAGCACTGTTAGAAGTACCATTTGGACCATTGGTGATCTGTGGACTTTCCATTTACTTTAACCACTTAAGGGTGTTCCGTGAAAAAACCATACCCGTGAGAAAACCATACCCTCGTCACTTCCGGTGCACCTACGGAGGGTATGGATTTATCACAGTACTGTATATAATGTTACACTTGCCGCCGTTACATTAAAACAGCTCGGCTGCAATATGAGTCATCTCCGCTCCTTCCCCTGTCACTTCCCTGATCTCGGCTAATAAATATAAAAGCGGATCACGGAGCCGACATCTCCGTCATTTACATTTCATTCACCCGCCGCTGCTTTTATATTTATTAGCCGAGATCAGGGAAGTGTCAGGGATAGGAGAGGAGATGATCGATGTTGCCGCCGAACTGTTTTAATGTAACCGCCGCAAGTATAACATTACACACAGTGCCGTAATAATATCATTCCCTCCGAGCATGCGTACTTCTGAACTTTTCTGCTGTGCAATGACGTATCCGGGCCTCTGAGCATGTGCACTGCTGCGCCGCTCAGCTGTTTCAGACCGGAAGTGACGAGGGTATGGAATTCTAACGAGGTATGGTTTTTTAACGCTACACCGGAAGGTTTTACCCCCTTCCTGACCAGGGGTTTTTTTTGCGATTCGGCACTGCGTGACTTTAATGGACAATTGCGCGGTCGTGCGACGCTGTACCTAAACGAATTTGACGTCCTTTTTTTCCCACAAACAGAGCTTTCTTTTGGTGGTATTTGATCATCTGTGCGATTTTTTGATCATGCGCTATAAACAAAAAAAGAGCGACAATTTTGCAAAAATAATATTTTTAACATTTTTTTATATGAAATTCCCCCCCCCCCCCAAAAAAAATGTAAAAATCAAACTTTTTTAACATTTTAGGCCAATTTGTTTTCTGCTACCTATGTTTGGTAAAAAAAATCGCAATAAGTGTATTTTGATTGGTTTGCGCAAAAGTTATTGCGTTTACTAACTACGGGAAAGATTTTTGTCATTTTTATTGTTTTTTTTTAACGAGTAATGGCGGCGATCTGCGATTTTTTTTGCGGGACTGCGACATTGCGGCGGACAGATCGGACCCTTGACTGACATTTTTGACACTTTTGGGGGAACCAGTGACATTACTACAGTAATCAGTGCTATACATATGCACTGTTACTGTAAAAATGACACTGGGAGGGAAGGGGTTAACTTTATTGGAGAGGGAGGGGTTAAGTGTGTCCCTAGGGGCTTGTTTCTTACTGTGATTGGATGAGGCTTTGTGTGTAACAGCACAGATCAACGGTCCTACATAGCAGGACCGAGTGATCTGTGCTTTTACACAGGGGAGAGTGACAGGCGGCTTTGTTCACATCAGCCGCCTGTCTTTCTCCCTCTCTACCCGACGATCCCAAGTGCCTGGCGAACATCGGGTCCGCCGGTCACAAGCACCGGCTTCTTCGGGTACGAGCGGGGGCGGGAGCGCGCCTCCAGCGGCGCGCGCCCGCCCCTATTTGCTCCCAGGCTAGTGACGTACCAGCACATCACTTTGCCTGGGAGGAGCTGACCACCGCCATATATAGTCGGGCGGCGGTCGGCAAGTGGTTAACTTTGATACTTCAAAACAAAAACAACCAAATTTCCCCAAGGGACTTTGTGAGTTTAAAAAAACGTCACATATTATTAAGAAAACATTCTAAAAGTTTACAATGAGGTAAAAAAGCAGTTCATCAACAGACATACATTTACATATAAACCATTCCATAGATTGGTCATATCACAATTGGCTGATAACATACAGGTTCTTTCACAGTTCTCTCAATTATCTCGATGTGTAAGCATACAAGCAGGTCACCCTGGTGGATGATGCGGGCTCGCCCGAGGTGTGGAGTCTAAGCACTAACCGGTGTTCACCAGAGCTCCTGATGGTGTAGATGGGTTTTTGCTGTGTGTTAGTACCCAGCCACGGTCTTCAGGATCGCCCTACCAGGAGTTGAACAATCCTTGGTCCAGTAGCAGATATAATAGGTAGGGATCAAGCAGCAGTGTTGTCCATAAACAAGCCAAAGGTCGGTAACCATGTGTTGCAGGTTGGGATCAAGTGGAAGCATAGGCAAGGTACAAGCCAAGGGTCGGTAATAAGTGGTTGCAGGTTGGGATCAAGTGGAAGCATAGACGATGAACAAGTCAAAGGATGGTAATGGGTAACTGCAGGTTGGAATCAAGTGGAAGCATAGTCAAGGAAAAAGCCAAGGGTCAGTAACAATTGGCTGCAGGTTGGGATCAAGTGGAAGCATAACCAAGGAACAAGCCAAAGGACGGTACTGAGTAGTTGCAGGTTGGAATCAAGTGGAAGCACAGTCAAGGAAAAAGCCAAGGGTCAGTAACAAGTGGTTGCAGGTTGGGATCAAGTGGAAGTATAGCTGAGGAACAAGCCAAAGGATGGTAATGAGTAGTTGCAGGTTTGGATCAAGTGGAAGTAAAGTCAAGCAACAAGCCAAAGGACAGTAACAAATGGTTGCAGGTTGGGATCAAGTGAAAGCTTAGACGAGAAACAAGCCAAAGCACGGTATTGAGTAGTCACAGGTTGGGATCAAGTGGAAGCGTAGTCAAGGAACAAGCCAGGGGTTGGTAACAAGTGGTTACAGGTTGGGATCAAGTGAATGCATAGTCAAGGACCAAGCCAAAGGATGCTAACAAGAAAGTGGTTGCAGGTTGGAAGCAAGTGGAAGCATAGTCAAGGAACAAGCCAAAGGACGGTAACGAGTGGTAGCGAAGATACAAATGACAGCAGGAATGACAAGAGCAAGATATTGGCTGGAGAGAGCACAATAATCTGGCAAATAGAAATTGCAGAGACATGGCTTAAACAAGAACTTAATGGGGAAAGCAAAGAGTTCAAGGTTCACCAGAAACAAAGTTCAAGGCACTTGAAGACTTGTCCAGGCAGCTGTCCAGCATCTCAGTTGGCTCAGCAAGAAGAAAAACTGCCAGACACCAGAGAGGTTGCATGTTCAGGTCCGGGTCCTGACAATCAGTTAGAATTGAAGAGCCGATTATCAATCCGTGTCCTCTTTCTCTGACTCAGTAAGCCAGCTCTCACCTCTTTCATCCGAAATCCATAAATAATTGGATTGATGATTGCAGGAAGAAAAAAGGAGACTGCGTTGGCCATATTCTGCATGTCATAAGGAACAGAGGTCACAGGTTGATATAAAACTGCAGAGATCATTCCAAGCACATACAAGAGAATCACCACAAACAGGTGTGTGCTACATGTGTGCAAGGCCTTGTGTCTGGCCCCACCTGCAGCGGTCTTCATGGCAACCTTTAAGATTGTCAGGTAAGAGAGTGAAATAATCAAAATGTCACAGACAGTCAACACGGTCCGGGCTAGAAGGCCTACATTTTGGATTGTGGAGATGTCACCACACGCCAAGTTGTGGAGCATCGGGCTTTCACAGTGGAAGTGTAGAATGACGTTTGACTGACAGAAATGGATTTGGGAGTCCAAAATGACGATGAGACAAGCAATCAAGCAGTTTCTAATGAAGCCTATGAGAGAAAGAACCAGTAGATGTTTGTTCATGATGGTATGGTAATGTAGAGGCTTGCAGATGGCTACGTACCTATCGAACGCCATCAACAGCAATATGAGAGACTCTGCCAGGAGGCCAGAGTAGACGGTGAACATCTGCATCAGGCAGGCGGTCCGCGATATCGTGTCCAACCCAAGGAAAGACACCAGCATCTTGGGTATGATGACTGTATCATAGAAGATGCAGATCACAAGAATGCAGCAGATGAGTGTGTACATCGGTGTATGAAGACTTGGTTCCACCCAGATCCGGTAGATGACGGGACAGTTACATATAAGGATCATGAGGTAGATGTAAAAAAATGGGATGAACAGCAGATATCGGTGTTTGACGACTCCGGGAAAACTTAACATTATAAATTCAGAGTGAGAAAATTCCAAAGTCTGGTTTATCAAAGACTCTGACATGATGGGTCAGGATGAGGAATGACCGGAATTTCTCATCTTCAATGTTCTGCAGTGAAAGCACAATAAATTATTGGACCATCGCCTATCACCTAAAATAGACCCAAAGTCAAATATTTGCTTTCATTTTTTATGGATCCCCTTGCAGCTAAAATAACATTTTGGGGATGGAAACTTCCATTCATAACTTCATACCATAACATCCTGTTATGGGGCCAACCTTAAATGATCAAAATGAAGAACTTTAGAGGTGAGTGGTCTCTCAGACAAATATTATAGCCAACCACTCGGACCATGCAACTTCCTGATGCATATTTGAAAAGCCATGACGCCATAGGGAAAGCGGCAGCCTTTATTCTTTGTATTTTGAAGACTGCGGTGAGCTGAGCCCCCTTGGGATCATGCAATCATTGACAGAGGACTTTAAAACAAACTTGTGGTTGAAAGCAGTAAGGGTTGCTTCTTATTACATGTGGATAACCTCACCATGGGCACCATGTTTGTGATATAATTTGGCAATGGGTGGCTTCACCCTTGACATGATCAGATCCGACAGAACATAACCCCGCTGTTCCCCTGAGGAAGCCCTTCTTGGGAGAAACATGTTGGTAATTTTGCTGTGTGGAATATTTATAGCTCTAGCAACACTTTATGAGCCAAATTGAGACAATCATACATTTGGTGGCATATCATAAGCGTTGGGATTAAGCACTTTGGATTCTGTTTAGTTTCATGTTCTATATTGAATTCTGAACAATCATGTTAAAATCAGAAGAAAGGGGTACATTTGTTCTCTAATATTTACAAAATAAAGTTGATTTTTAAGTTGATTGCAATATTTTTTTGAGAGACCACTCCCCTCTAAAGCCTTTGGTAGGGGATAAGCCGGAGAAGAAAGGCACAGAGCCCTGGCACAATTGCCAAAACTCAGCATGGCCATGCTCACTTGTGCAGGAATACGTGCAAACCAAATGGCATTGAGCCAACGCGTGCCGCTCATGATGGTTCCTGGCACCTTCTGGCCTTTATAAGGATGACAGATGCTCTCAGACTTTGCTGATTGGTCTTCATCTCCCGGTAACCCGTGTTCCTGTGTGCTCAGTACTTCTGGATTTCCTGTTACTGACCTGACTTGCTTCTCTCCTGGCTCTGACTTTAGCTTGCTCCATGGATCTGCTCCTGCCTGCTACCTGTGTAGGATCTTGGGCTGCCCCTGACCACGTTCATGTCCATTCTTCTGCTTGACTTATGTGTTTCAACCTTGGCTCTCGCTCCTGACCATGTCTCTTTTCTAAGCCCTGCCTGTTTCCTGTGTATGACCATGGCCTGCCCCTGACTATGTTCCTGCTTATTTCGCTTCTTGACTACGTTGTTTTGACCTTGACTCTCCATCCTGACCATATCTCCTGTCTAAGTCCTGTCTGCTGAGATCCACCCAGTATGTTTTTTTTTTTTTGGTGCTCCAGGTGAGTCTCGAACCACCCAGAATGTTATAGTGTGCCACCCTGGACCAGCTGCCATCATTACCTCCATCTGAAAAGGTCTCCCCAATACAGATCCACTTGTCCACAGTACAGCCAGCAAGCCATGCTTCTTTGGGCTCAGAATTCCTTGTCACTATCCTCAGGGGTGTTGTGCACTCAGCCGCAAGGGGAGCTCTCTCATCACTTTGGCCCCAAGACCTGGCACGTGACAGTCCTTCATTTAGATTGTTTACCCAATAATAAGAAGTTATGATCTCCTTGCAGACCACCAAACCAGCTCAAAGCACTTATCTCACTCTCAGGGTGGAGTTCCTTGAAACCCCTGTGACTACTGCACCACTTTTACTTCCATCTTGTAGACATGGGGAAGGGCAGGATCTGGTTTCATGCAAATGCTCTAATTGACCGCCTCTACCTTAAAATCCAAATAAATCTATTGCCTCGTACAGAACCCATTCATGGACAATATACTAACAGACAGAAGTGACGAAGGGAAGTGGCTGCTAAGTGTCATAATTCATATACTCAACGTGTCACCTGTGGGTGCAAATCCTCTCCTGTGTGCAACCCCCAAAGCCAGGTGCTACCTAGGTCTAGCATTGATGCAGATGCCACTTACCCCATCTCTTGGAATGTCCAATGGTCACAACCAGCATGCAGGCAGATGCTGGAGATGTGAGGGGTCTGGATGGGTGGCCAAAGTGTCATGGCTACAGGTCGATCACCAGAAGAGGGCAATGTTTGAAGTTTCAGGCAGTAAGTTCAGGGTATAAACTCACAAGGTCAGGAGGGTCAGGTAGGCCAATAAAACAGACCATAATCTGATGGATTATGTTGATCGGACCAATTTTTAAAGGTCTGACCTTGCCTTAAAGGTGACTAACGAGGTCAGCTGTGAGAACCTGCAACCTGAAGAGAACGATAAGATAAAATAAATGTTGTCGAGGGACAGATTCCGGGAACTGTGGGACTCACATATAATCCAGAAGAGAAGATAACATTTTCCATCCAAGCTGTGTGAGCTTGAAGCAGTTGAGGTTTAGATAGTTACTTGGGGAGTCTGTGAAATCCCACTCCTGTAGAAAGATAAGAATAAGGGGTGTGTGTGGGGGGGGGGGGGGGGGTAGCCTTGAGGGGAAGCAGAGACAGCGTTTGACTTTACCATTTGGGAAATATTAGCAACTGAATATTATAGGGTTTAAGAAAGACATAAAGCAAATCTGTTCCTATTTAAAAAATGAAATCAACCAATTCATGCGAAAAAAGAAATGCTTACCTGTCCCGTTGCCTGAACCGATGAGCCCTGCTTCTCTGAGGATCTAAAATCTGTCAACCAATGGTCTCCATCCAATGCTTCTGGGATTGCTGGATGCCCAATCTCTGACCGGGCTCTGTGGTTTCCTCTGACGGTCCTAATCACTCCGGGTCACGATAGTGACAAAGGGGCCGGTGAAAGTAATTACAGTTCTAGAACATTCCTTGGCAGATCTTGGATCTTCTCAGAAGTGGATTTCAGTGGCATGGGCAGAGGGCCAGGGAAATGTTCTTTTTATAGATTCATTTATTATTTTATAATAATTTGTTATTTTATTTTATAATCATTTGCATTTTTTTTAACTTCATCTGTTATTTTATTTTATATTCATTTGTTATTTTTATAACTTCATTTGTTATTTTATTTTTAATATTTGCTATTTTTATAATCTAATTTGTTATTTTATAATAATTTGCTATTTTTATAACGTTATTTGTTATTTTATTTTATAATCATTTGTTATTTTTATAACTTCATTTGTTATTTTATTTTTTAATATTTGCTATTTTTATAACCTAATTTGTTATTTTATAATAATTTGCTTTTTTTTTTAACTTCATTTGTTATTTTATTCTTTAATAATTTGTTATTTTTAGGCTTTGAAAACCGCAGGGTTGAACACATAAAGTACATCCGCTGGCATTAGGATGTTGTAAATATTTTCTTTCTAAGTAACTCAAAGAGGATGTTGTAGCTACAGAGTGTATTTTGTCTCACGTCCCTAAGGATATAGAGCTCTGAAGGGTAGATTCCCATTTAGTTGTTAATTTGTTATCATTTGCTATTTTATTATTTTTTTATTTTTTACTTTATTTGGTATTTTTTTTATAATAATTTGCAATTTTTAAAAACTTAATTTAATATTTAGGTATTTTTTTTAACTTTATGTGGTATTTTGTTTTTTTAATAATTTATTATTTTTATTACTTTGTTTGTAACTTTATTTTATAATAGTTTGTTATTTTTAAAAATGTCATATCTTATTTTTATCATTAGAGTGTAAGCTCCTCTGGTACAGAGACTGATGTGACTGTGGGGGAGGGGACATTAGAGTGTAAGCTCCTCTGGTACAGAGACTGATGTGACTGTGGGGAAGGGGACATTAGAGTGTTAGCTCCTCTGGTACAGAGACTGATGTGACGGTGCAGGAAGGGACATTAGAGTGTAAGCTCCTCTGGTACAGAGACTGATGTGGGGGAGGGGACATTAGAGTGTAAGCTCCTCTGGTACAGAGACTGATGTGACTGTGGGGGAAGGGATATTAGAGTGTAAGCTCCTCTGGTACTGAGACTGATGTGACTGTGGGGGGAGGGGACATTAGAGTGTAAGCTCCTCTGGTACAGAGACTGATGTGATTGGCTCAGTGATCTCTGTACAGCGCTGCGGTATATGTCAGAGATATATATAAATATAACGATAATGATACTCTACTATTATATGACAGAAACAAATTGTTTATTTTCTGGTAAAATAAAGTGGACCTGTATTGCTCTTCCCCTCCTAGACCATAATTCAGCATGTTGTCAGGTATGAGGTGTGTAGGTGTGCTATACATACCTGTGTACAGGTGGGGTGTGTAGGTGTGCTATACATACCTGTGTAGAGGTGAGGTTTGTAGGTGTATACATACCTGTGTACAGGTGAGGTGTGTAGGTGTATACATACCTGTGTACAGGTGGGGTGTGTAGGTGTGCTATACATACCTGTGTAGAGGTGAGGTGTGTAGGTGTATACATACCTGTGTACAGGTGAGGTGTGTAGGTGTATACATACCTGTCTACAGGAGGGGTGTGTAGGTGTATACATACCGGTGTACAGGTGAGGTGTGAATGTGCATACATACTCATGTACAGGTGAAGTGCGTAGGTGTATAAATACCTGTGTACAGGTGAAGTGTATACTGTAGGTGTATACATACCTGTGTACAGGTGAAGTGTATAGGTGTATAAATACCTGTGTACAGGTGAAGTGTATACTGTAGGTGTATACATACATGTGTACAGGTGAGGCGTATAGGTGTATACATACATGTGTACAGGTGAGGTGTGAAGGTGCATACATACTCATGTACAGGTGAGGTGTGTAGGTGTTTACATATCTGTTTACAGGTGAAGTGTATAGGTGTATACATACATGTGTACAGGTAAGGTGTGTAGGTGTATACATACCTGTGTACAGGGGAGGTGTGTAGGTTTATACATACCTGTGTACAGGTGAGGTGTATAGATGTATACATACCTGTGTACAGGTGAAGTGTATAGATGTATACATACCTGTGTACAGGTGAGGTGTATAGGTGTATACATACCTGTATACAGGTGAGGTGTAAAGGTGTATACATACCTATGTACAGGTGAAGTGTATAGGTGTATACATACCTGTGTACAGGTGAAGTGTATAGGTGTATACATACCTGTGTACAGGTGAAGTGTATAGGTGTATACATACCTGTGTACAGGTGAAGTGTATAGGTGTAGACATACCTGTGTACAGGTGAGGTGTATAGGTGTATACATACCTGTGCACAGGTGAGGTGAGGGCTGCATCTCTCTGCTCTGACTCTCTCCTATCTCTCTCTATATTTATATCAGTCTTGCTGTCCTCCGGGAATTCTGCCTTTGCCTATTTTATACAGAGCCTGGATTACTGAATAGACTCTGCACTCAGCTTAGAGGGGATTACATCATATCCTTACACACTCCTCCCCTCCTCCCAAACTGAGACCCCCCCCATTATTACCTGCATCTTTATTTTCCATGCTTACCTTTTTTATGTCTTCTGGGCAGTCATGTGATACTCCAGATCTTCTTCTGTGGCTCTCCAAAATTATATGGTTATACTATGTATCCCATGTTGTACATTACATGCTCCTGACTCCTGCACTATATACTCTATGTTGTACATTACACACTGCTGACCCCTGCACTATATATTCTATTTTGTACATTACATCCTCCTGACCCTTGCACTATATATTCTATGCTGTACATTACATACTCCTGACCCCTGCACTATATACTCTATGTTGTACATTACATACTCCTGACCGCTGCACTATATACTCTATGTTGTACATTACATACTCCTGACCCCTGCAACATATTCTCTGTGTTGTACATTAGATATTTCTGACTCCAGCACTATATACTCTATGTTGTACATTACATACTCTTGACCCCTGCACTATATACTGTTATGTTGTACATTACATACACCTGACCCCTACACTATTTATTCTACGTTGTACATTACACACTGTTGACCCCTGCACTATATACTCTATGTTGTACATTACATACTCCTGACCCCTGCACTATATACTCTATGTTGTACATTACATACTCCTGACCCTTGCACTATATACTCTATGTTGTACATTACATACTCCTGACCCCTGTACTATATACTCTATGTTGTACATTACACACTGTTGACCCCTGCACTGTATACTCTATATTGTACATTACACACTGTTGACCCCTGCACTATATTCTCTATGCTGTACAGTACATATTCCTGACCCCTGCACTATATACTCTTTTTTGTACATGACATACTCCTGACCCCTGCACTATATACTCTATGTTGTACATTACACACTGTTGACCCCTGAACTATATACTCTATGTTGTACATGACATACTCCTGACCCCTGCACTATATACTCTATGTTGTACATTACATACTCCTGACCCCTGCACTATATAAGCTGACATTTGGTGTTCAGATCAGCATAAGCAGTAGCAAGGCCACCTTAGGTGCAGCAGTGAGCAGTAGTAAAGTTTATTCTACTAAGTCCCGGAACTATACTGCCAGAGGGCACTTATGGCAGCAATGCTAGTCCTAGATCAAATGGGTATATACTGTCCAAAAGAAAAGGGAGATGGTAGCAGAGGGGGCAGGGGAACAAAGGGGGCTTGGAGAATAATTATTATGGGAGGGGCAGTCCTTTGAGATGTTCTTCTGCCGGCTATCATTGGGGCCCTTTAAGAGCATCTTTGCACATTTTACGACAGTCCCAGTTTACCTGCATGCTGTATAGGTACGGTAAAGTCTGGGCACAGGTAGATGTGGTTCAGATGTGGTAAAGGTTCAGTATATTGCAGTCTAGGCTTGGAATAAGTGTGGTATAGGGTGCAGTATGGATGCATTTGAAGTTATTGGCTTAGTCCCTGCTAGCAGTATCAGTAAGGGTGATTAGCCTTCTCACCAGTCCCTGGGGTGCTGCAGTGATCTCTCACTGTAAAGGGGGGGGGGTTCAGTTTCTCTCTGAAAGCCTCCGGTGATCAGTGGTGGAAAGCAGAGGGTGTAGAAGGGGGACCCTCAGTTTCTCCCAGAAATCCTCTGATGATCAGTGGTGGGTGTAGAAGGGGGGCCCCCTCAGTCACTCCCATACATCCTCCGGTGATCAGCTATGGGAAGCAGAGGGTGAAGAAGGGGCACCCCTTAGTCTCTCCCAGAAATCCTCCAGTGATCAGTGGTGGGAAGCAGAGGGTATAGAAGGGGCACCTCTTAGTCTCTACCAGGAATTCTCCACTGATCAGTGGTGGGAAGCAGAGGGTGTAGAAGGGGCACCCCTTAGTCTCTTCCAGAAATCCTCCAGTGAAAAGAAAAAATGTCATTTAAACTTGCATTTAAACTAATCCTAACCCTAACTCTAACCCTAAACCTAAGCCTAACCTTTAATTTAGGGTTAGGGTTAGAGTTGGGGTTAGGGTTTGGGTTAACCATGTAGAACATGTAGAACATCAGTTTGATTAGGGTTAGGGTTAGTGTTAACCCTAACCCTAACTCTTACTCTAACCCTAACCCTAACCCTAACTCTAACCCTTAGGGTTAGGGTCAGAGTTAGGGTTAAACCTAACCCTAACTCTTACCCTTAGAGTTACACTAACCCTAACCCTAACTCTAACCCTAACTCCAACCCTAACCCTAACCCTAACTCCAACCCTAACCCTAACCTCAACCCGAACCCTAACCCTAACCCTAACTCTAACCCTAACCCTTATAGTTACCTTAACCCTAACTCTAACCCGAACCCTAACCCTAACTCTAACCCTAACACTAACCTTAACCCTTAGAGTTACCCTAACTCTAACCCTAACTCTAACCCTAACCCTTAGAGTTACCTTAACCCTAACCCTAACTCTAACCCTATCCATAACCCTTAGAGTTACCTTAACCCTAACCCTATCTCTAACACTAACCCTAACCCTTGGAGTTACCCTAACCCTAACCCTAACCAAACTGATATTCTACATGTTCTACATGGTTCTAGATAGCACCTTCCTTTTTGCCTATTTTCCTTTTAACAAAAAAAAAGAAAAAGTTTGAATTTTTGAATTTGGTTCGAACATCCCAATTTGTTCAAAGTTCTACGAACGAGCGAACAGCCAACTTAGGTTCGACTCAAACTCGAAGCTCATCCTACTTTTCTTTCTGTCTCCTTTTGTCAGTTTACTTGGCAGTGAAAACCTTCCTTTAGATGTGTAGACGGGTTCCCTCTACATAGACATCTCCGCCGGCGGACACTCTATGCGTTATGCGCAGGTTTGTTTGCCGATAGAGATCTATGAGTTCAAGGATCAAGCAGCTAAGATATGACCACCAGCGGGGGCCCCTGTATAATGTGCAGATCTGTTTGCTCGGCGGGGATCTGTTTGCTCTGTGAAGTCAATTTCCTTTTGATATCTATCTGTCTTTAGGAAGGAATACACGCTCATGTCTTTCTACTGTGCCTGATCACCATAGTGGGAACAGCATGGCTCTTTCCCTGCAGATAGCCTCACGTCTATGGGAACAGTAGTATCGACACGCTGGTTTCATTGTGTAGTGTTAGGCATGAATTCCACTACACCTGGGTTTCATTGTTAACTACGGTGTGCAAATTTCCACACACCAACGGCGGGAAGCCGTGCACACTGTTCTGGTTATTCACGATTGTGTACTCCCCCTTTCTATTGTAGATGTGAATGTATACAGGTGTGTCATTGGCTGAATCTATGTGAGTAACTTGTGTCATGTGACTGTTCATTTGGCACTCATTGGCTGATGTTGTGTAGCCATCACTTCCTGTTGTTGCCCCATAAATAAACAAAGCTCAATGCTTTAGGCAGGACTTTCTATCGAGCATCCAAGCAGTCTTTGTGTTTGTATTACTGGGTACTGCTGAGCAGTCCATTGCCTTATACACAGAGAACTGTGCTTTTTAACACAATGGGATGGATTGCGCTTGGCGTATATTAATATCCAAAAGTGCACTTATAAGCTCAACGGAGTTATTGGCGCATCAAGAGTATATTTATTTCCAAGACACTGGTTAAACAATAGTGAAGCAACTAAAGACTTTTATTAAATATCAGTGACTTTACCAAGCATGCTCTGATCTCCCTCACCCGGTAGCCATAGATTAGCGGATGTACAGTTGCCGGAAGCAGAAAATAAATGGCGCTGGTGAGGTTCTGAACGTCCAGTGAGATAGGCAACCTGTAAGCGATGGAGGAGAGAAGACCGCAGGAATAATTCAGAACCACCACGGAGAGGTGTGTTCCACACGTGTGCAGTGTTTTATGGCGTTCCTTCCCCGTAATGATCCTCATGGTGGAGTCAAGGATACAGCCATAGGATAAGAGGAGCAGTGTGATGTCCAAGGCCGTCACCACAACCCTCACCATGAGCCCCACTATCTGGATCCGGTCAGTGTCCCCACAGGCAAGGTTCAGGAGGACCATATTCTCGCAGGCAAAGTCCAGGATGAGGTTAGAGGAGCAGAAGTAGACCTGGGAAGCCACAATAATAATCGGAGAGACAAACAGACTGCATTTAACAAGACCAATCATAGATAGCTGCACCAGCAAGCGGCTGGTCATGATGTCATGATAGCGTAAGGGCCTACAGATGGCCACATAACGATCCAGAGCCATCAAGAGCAGGACATCGGACTCAAACATTACCATCGTGTACATGAAAAACATCTGGAACAAGCACAAGACCAGCGAAACATGATCCATCCCCAACAAGATGCTCAGGACCGCCTTGGGCACAATGGCGGTGGTGCAGGCGATGTTGACGGAGAAGAGCATAGCAATGAGGATATACATGGCGGAGTGCAGGTTTTGCTCCACCCAGATTCTGTAGATGATCAGAACATTTCCGGTCAAAATCACAGAATATAATATAAGAAACGGGATAGCCAGGAGATTCCGGGACCTTGAGATCCCGGGGAAACCAAACAAAATGAATTCCGTGTGGGAGAAGGGCCAGGAGTGATTTTCATCTAAAATTTCCATTGCAGGAAGAGACTTTTCTGTGTTATCCTGAAAAAAATAAAATAAAAATAAAAAGTCAATATAGTAATATCTTTTGTTATCTAATTTACATTGTAATTTATTTGAGAAGAATTATGAAATTAAGAAGCCTATTTTTAAACTGTGCTGAGCCAAACACTCTGGGGTTGGGTTCGGGATAAGTTCACAAACCTTATTAATGAGCTGAAGGTAACTGGGTTCAGTTTGAGGAGGGCTTGGCAGTGCTGTATCCTGGCCAAGACCAACAAGGCCCAGGCCTAGGACGGCACTTTGCAGGGGAGTGGCAAAAAAGCTGCTCCTGCCTCCACCTGGGACTCTACGGGCCACTGGTTGCTAGAGCCGCCTAGCATCTAGCAACCAGTGACGTTGGAGCCGCAACTCCCTGGCCCTGCCCATAATTCAAAGCGGAAGAGGATTTAACTTTCTTCTCCTCTGCGCCTAGTGGTCGCGGGGCCCAAGGCAGCTGCCAAGTTGAGCCCCTTGTCATAGAGAGTTCTGCAGGTCCAGTGGCAGCAGGGTGCTGGGCAGAGAAGCTAAATCGGCCAATCCGCTGCCGACAGCAGCCGCTGCTTCTGAGCCACAGCGTCTTCACACAGCGAGTGGGCGGCCCTGGAAGCTGGCTAGAACTGAGAGCCCGGGAAGGAGAAGACCTCCACTGCCACCCTGATCTGAGAAGCAGTGGGCGCAGCATTCCTGGTGCCTACCAGAGCCTGCACTTCTTCTCCAACCTTCTCTCCTCTCCCAGCTGGGACATCAACAGGCTGACCAAGGGCCCAGAGGATGAGAACGGGTGAGAGGTATTTGCATCACACACACCTACCCACAGACTGGGGGGGCACAGGGGGGACTGCAGGCAGGGTTAGGGGGTCTTCCACCCCCCTCTCTCTCTTCCAGCCCTCCCTCACCCACCCCTCCTTTTTCTCCCACCCCCCCTCACCCACCCCCACTCTCACCTCCCTCTCTCGCACCCCCCTCTCTCTCTCATCCCCCCTCTCTCGCCCTCTCTCTCACCCTCTCTCTCGCCCCCTCTCTCACCCACCCCCCTCACCCACCCCTTATCTCTCTCACCTCCCTCTTTCCCATCCTCCTCTCTCTCTCATCCCCCCTCACCCCCTTCTCTCACCCCCTCTCTCACCCACCCCCGCTTTCTCCCACCCCCTCACCCACCCCCTTATCTCTCTCGCCCCCCTCTCTATCACCCCCTCTCTCTCTCATCCCTCCTCACCCCCCTCTCTCGCCCCCTCTCTCACCCACCCCCCCTCACCCACCACCTTATCTCTCTCACCTCCCTTTCTCCCACTCCCTCTCTCTCTCTTTCACCCCCTCTCACCCCCACTCTCGTGCAATCTCAGGGGTTCATGCTGGGACTTGTAGTCCTTCAATTTTGGAAGGAGTCACATCCATTAAACAGGAAGGGTGGGGCAAATTGACATAGGAGGGAGGCGCCCAATCACAAAAATCACAAAATCAAAATACACCACTGGGGCTTGGGGAACGTGACTAAAGTTTGGGAGCGGAATCTGAAGTCAAATGTAAAAAAAAAAAAAAAAAAAAAAACCTAGTTCTGGCTATTTTCTGGGCTAATAGATGCAATGACATAGGAAAGCTGAAAAAGGGGGGGGGGGGGGTTCCCTGACCCTGAACTTTAGGCCCTATTAGGTCATGCATTTTAACCACTTGAAGAAAAGGCTTTTCTGGCACCTTTTGTTTACAAGTTTAAATCAGTATTTTTTATTTTTTTTGCTAGAAAATTACTTAGAACCCCCAAACATTATACATTTTTTTTAGCAGACACCCTGGGGAATAAAATGGCGATTGTTGCAATTTTTTATGTCACGTGGTATTTGCGCAGCGTTTTTTTTTTTAAAACGCAATTTTTTAGGAAAAAAATATTTTTATGAATTAAAAAAACACATTATATACTCCAGTTTTTTGTTGAAATATTAAAGATGATTTTATGCTGAGTAAATAGATACCTAACATGTCACGTTTTAAAAATGCGCACGCTCATGGAATGGCGACAAAATACATAAATTACAGAAAAGTAATCATCCAATCACCAGTGTGTAGTGGGGAAAGCGTATGATCGCCCAAAAGTGACAGTCAAATCTGCTTACCAGAGAGTTCGACCCTCCTGTTACAGAGCGGTCAAAAAGTGCCAGAGCATTCCAGAAGCACTTGACATAAAGGATCCCTCAGAGTTCCTCCGGTCTGTGATGACACCCAAACTCTCCACTCACAGGACAATGCAGAAGGACAACACCAGCCTCAACCACTTAGAAAGCTCCAACCAGAAAGGTAATACCTCAGGAGGACAAAAGCAGGCCAATGGTGTAGTATGTAAAAACAAGCAACTTTATTAAAAAATGAATGCACTTACATGGATGTAGATACAAACAACATGTGAATAAAAACCGCGGTAATAAAATAGAGCGTGCTGCACATCAGAGTCCCCGGTCCGCCTTACGCGTATCGTCATACACTTGACATCGTCAGAGGCGTAGCCGTCAGATGTAAGCACGCATTATAAAGCCCCCGACCCGGAAATGACATACCCGGAAATGATCAAATCCTGCACTCCACTTGGTCCAGAGCAGCAACCAGCTAAACAGGAAGTGCCAGCCCCCAATCCGGAAATGACATACCGGACGTGATCAAATATAAAATATCATTAAAAGAAAGCTGTATTTAGGGGACAAATATTATATAAATTATCATTTATGTACAGCGTGGCATGTCTGTGCAATTTTCAGTTAAAATTATGCAGTGCCGTATCGAAAAAAAATGGCCTGGTCAAGAAGGGGAGTAAATCTTCCGGAGGTCAAGTGGTTAAGCAACCAACCTGTCAGGAAGTGGGTGGCATGGCATGGGAGATGGAGACTCTGGTAGTGAAAGGGTTTTGATGCTTGGCCATTTAACTGGTGACCGTTTCCCCACATACTGGGACCGTTCTCACGGCATGGAGTACTCAGGGACTTAGCTTGAGAGTCACAAGTGATGAGGAAAACAAGCATGGGTTTAAGAGAAGTGTGCTTCCTGTATCCATTAGCAACATACGGATCATGATAACTGGGAGTGAGGTGACAGGACTGTTGGGTTGGTGGAGACTGGTACCAGTTCCGTGATACCAGCTCAGAAATGCTGCACACCCGGGGGAGGTGACCTCTGGGGCTACTAGGCCCCTCCCACCAGTTCTATACATCCTACAGATGTGCTACTTTACAGAAAGGTTTAAGGAATCCCACAAGCATTCAACTTCTGTCATTACTGAACTTTAAGCATTTTTTAAAAATAACCGCATTGGAAATGGCCACAGGCAATTTTAAAGATTGACTTCGGTGAGGGTCAAGTTAACATTCACAACTTCAGTCCGGTTTGAAGAATAGAACCCAGAGACGTTCAGCTCATCCCTACTGCTAAAACAGCTGACTGCTCAGAGAAAAGAAGAGGGATCTGGAACTAGATACATCTCCTGTGTTATCTGCACATGTACACAAATGTTTCATTTTAATCATCGGCCTTCCATCTGGATCTCTCCTCACCACCCAGGCTGGATGGGCTCAGTGGCATTGCTATGAGGGTGAAGACCGCACCCAAAGGACACCCACCAGAGGGGTGACACCATCAAGCCCCACAAATGTTTTTCATGGTGTAAAGGGTGCAGCTAATTCCCCCCACTTGCCACACTGTGACAGGGGAGAGGCACAGCTATGGGCTGCATGTTCTAGAGCCTGCTTTTTCGGCTTCTCCATCTGTCAGGACCAGAGCGGCTGTTACAGGGAGTGAGGCAGAGCCGGCTCTCTGGCACCCTCCCCTACTTCTTCGTTCAGCAGCACGGAGATCAAAGACACAGAGCGGGCTGTGTGTAGATTCTTTATGCTCACCCTTCTTCTGTCAACAGCGGGGGGCACATTAATAAGGCAGCTTGCAGAGGGGGACACTGAGTTGCAGGCAATCAGGGAACAGTAATAATATTCAGTAATCTCAAGCAAACAATGGGTGAGTGATAATGATGTGCAGTAACCTCTAGCAACCAATAGGTGAGCGATAATGATGTGAAGTAACTTTTAGCAGCCAATGAGTGGGCAGTAATGATGTGCAGTAACCTCTAGCGACCAATTTGTGAGTAGTAATGATGTGCAGTAACCTCTAGCAACCAGTGGGTGAGCGGTAATGATGAACAGTAACCTTTAGCAACCAATAGGTGAGCGAAAATGATGTGCAGAAACATCTTGCAACCAATCGATGATCGGTAATGATGTGCATGACTGCTAGCAACCAATTACTGAGTGGTAATTATTTGTAGTAACCTCTAGCAACCAATGGGTGAGTGGTAATGATGTGCAGCAACCTCTAGCAACCAATGGGTGAGTGGTAATGATGTGCAGCAACCTCTAGCAACCAATGGGTGAGTGGTAATAATATGTAGTAACCTCTAGCAACCAATGGGGGAGCAGTATTGATGTGTAGTAACCTCCAGCAACCAATAGGTGAGTGGTTGTGTTGTGCAGTAACCTCTACAAACCAATGGGTGAGCGGTAATAATGTCCATTAACTTCTAGCAACCAGTGGGTGAGTGGTAATGATGTGCAGTAACCTCTAAAAACCAACCTGTGAGCAGTAATGATGAGCAGTAACCTCTAGAAACCAATCGGTAAGTGGCAATGATGTGCAGTAACCTCTAGCAACCAATGGCTGAGCGATAATGATATGTAGAAACATCTTGCAACCAATCGATGAACAGTAATGATATTCAGGACCACTAGCAACCAATGACTGAGCGGTAAATATGTGTAGTAACCTCTGGCAACCAATGGGTGAGTGGTAATGATGTGCAGTAACCTCTAGTGACCAATTGGTGAGCGGTAATGATGTGTAGTAACCTCTAGCAGTCAATAGGTGAGCAGTAATGATGTGCAGTAACCTCCAGCAACCAATAGGTGAGCGGTTGTTTTGTGCAGTAACCTTCACAAACCAATGGGTGAGCGGTAAAAATGTCCAGTAACCTCTAGCAACCAGTGGGTGAGCAGTAATGATGTGCAATAACCTCCAGCAACCAATTGGTGAGTGGTAATTATATGCAGTAACTTCTAGAAACCAACAGGTGAGTGGTAATGATGTGCAGTAATCTCTAGCAACCAATGGGTGAGTGGTAATGATGTTTATTAACCTCTAGCAACCAATCAGTGAGCAGTAATGATGTACAGTAACCTCTACCAACCAATGGGTGAGTGCTAATGATGTGTAGTTACCTCCAGCAACCAATCAGTGAGCCTGGATTAATCATTGTGGACCAGTTCTTTACGGTCACTTTTTCTTAAAGTTTTTTGAGTCTATGTGTGTGTTTGTTTTTCGGGATGTTGCAGTGCAGAGCAAAATTGCATTGGGGTGGGGGCCAAGAAAATATTTTCCCAGGGTCCAATTACTATTAAAGATGGCCCTGTACCCGGCCATGATGGTGTCACCCACCCCCATGACAGCACACAGGATCGACACACCAGCACCAACCGCAACATTTACAGGGGCCGGATTGGGGTGCACACCGTGACTGTGAACTGCCGACCCAGAATTAGCCTGCTCAGTGTCTATGTTATATGGGAGAAAAATGATTGGACGACGGGGGGACACCATATTTTACCGCACCAGGTGACACCAACCCTAGTGATGCTACTATATGGGCTGACGTGGCTATTTTAAGGCCATTGGTGGCAAGATCTGCTCATTTTTGGCAGTTACCTGTGGTCAGGATTCCTCCTCCTGTCCACTTGTCCTTCTGCTCCGATACTTCTTCATTTTCTTCCACCCTGCTGGCGAGAATTTTCCTCTTCACCTTTTTATTAAAAATTCCCATGTACATAAGTATTCACACCCTTTGCTCAAAACTTTGGTGAAGCTCCTTTGGCACCAGTTACAGCCTCCAGTCTTTTTGAGTATGATGCTACAAGCTTGGCACTCCTATTTTTGGGCAGTTTCTCCCATTCTTCTTTGCAGGACCTCTCAAGCTCCATCAGGTTGGATGGGGATGGTCGGTGCACAGCCATTTTCAGATCTCTCTCGAGATGTTCAATCAGATTCAAGTCTGGGCTCTGGCTGGGCCACTCAAGGACATTCACAGAGTTGTCCCATAGCCACTCCTTTGTTATCTTGGCTGTGTGCTTAGGGTCGTTGTCCTGTTGGAAGATGAACCTTCGCCCCAGTCTGAGGTCCAGAGCGCTCTGGAGAAGGTTCTCATCAAGGATGTCTCTGTACATTGCTGCATTCATCTTTCCCTCCATCCTGACTAGTCTCCCAGTTCCTGCCACTGAAAAACATCCCCACAGCATGATGCTGCCACCACTATGCTTCACAGTAGGGATGGTATTGGCAAGGTGATGGGCGGTGCCTGGTTTCCTCCAGACATGACGCTCGCCATTCAGGCCAAAGAGTTCAATCTTTGTTTCATCAGAGCGGAGAATTTTGTTTCTCATGGTCTGAGAGTCCTTCAGGTGCCTTTTGGTAAACTCCAGGCGGGCTGTCATGTGACTTGTACTGAGGAGTGGCTTCCGTCTGGCCACACCCATACAGGCCTGATTGGTGGAGTGCTGCAGAGATGGTTGTTCTTCTGGAAGGTTCTCCTCTCTCCACAGAGAAATGCTGGAGCTCTGTCAGAGTGACCATCGGGTTCTTGGTCACCTCTCTGACCAAGGCCCCCCTCCCCCGATCGCTCAGTTTGGCCTGGCGGCTCGCTCTAGGAAGAGTCCTGGTGGCTCCAAACTTCTCCCATTTATGGATGATGGAGACCGCTATGCTCATTGGGACCTTCAATGCTGCAGAAATGTTTCTGTACCCTTCCCCCGATCTGTGCCTCCATACAATCCTGTCTCGGAGGTCTACAGACAATTCCTTGGACTTCATGGCTTGGTTTGTGCTCTGACATGCACTGTTACCTGTGGGAGTTCATATAGACAGGTGTGTGCCTTCCCAAATCATGTCCAATCAACTGAATTTACCACAGGTGGACTCCAATCAAGTTGTAGAAACATCTCAAGGATGATCAGTGGAAACAGGAGGCACCTGAGCTCCATTCTGAGTGTCATGGCAAAGGGTGTGAATACTTTTTCATATTTTTTTATAAATTTGCAAAGATTTTAAACAAACTTCTCTCACATTGTCATTATGGGGAATTGTTTGTAGAATTTTGAGGAAAATAATGAATTTAATCCATTTTGGAATAAGGCTGTAACATAACATGTGGAAAATGTGGAGTGCTGTGAATACTTTCCGGATGCTCTGTATGTCTTACGAAAGCAGAGGAGTTAAAGAAGAAAAAAGTTGTGGATGTTATTGAGTCCAGTACTGAACATATCTTTCCTCGGCACTGTGGTCACAATCAGCAAAGAAAAGAAACTACAATTTCCATAATTCCAAAGAACAGCCCATTGGTGGTCAGCAAACCTGAACAATGTCCCTCCAATGAATCTCTTGTCTCTTGCATGCGCAGCACCCTCTAGTGTTCTAGATGTAGATAGGTTTTTGTAGAGTAAGCTGTAGTTTAGGAAAATTTGGCTTGGTTGAGAGCCAGGCCTGAGCTGAATCTGGGTCAGGGTTGTGTGACTCAGGGATGCTGGATGACTCAGAAAGCAGTTTCTCTGATGCCTCCACCTGTTTCTGGAACCTTGGAGAAGTTTCCAGATGTAGTGGGTGGAGACGAGGAGGAGCTGCTTGGCATATTTATGAGGTCCTCGAGAAATCCCCAGCAAAAAGGGGCTTGAAGAGGGTAGGCACCTTATAAATAGGCATAAATCATGCCAGCGGGGGGCAGTCGGTGGAAGATGGAGTGCTGTGGCCCTTGAGGGTGCCCCCTAGTCTGTGGGGTGTGACGTTGGGCCTAGGGCTCGGTTCCTGGAAGGATCCCCCACAACACATGGAGAAGCACCCCTTCCTGGAGGCACGAGAACAAGGAGAGAGGACATCAGGAGCAGGTCAGCGTGTCCAGGAGATCTCCTGATAAGTCAGGAGGGATAGAGAGTGTTTCAGTCTGGAGAGGACTGTGGAGAAGTTAGCCTGGAGGGCTAAGGAAAGGGGAAGCTGCAGTCAGGTGGGTTAGCAGTGTCTGAAAAGGTGGTGCTGGGATTAGTAGCCACAGGAGTGGTTAATGCTGGACACTGACTTTTTTGCTACAAGCTCTGATGTTGGACGAGAAAGCCTTGCTTGCAGTCTCCGCACTAATTCATCCCAAAGGTGTTCTATCGGGTTGAGGTCAGGACTCTGTGCAGGTCAGTCAAGTTCCTCCACCCCAAACTCGCTCATCCATGTCTTTATGAACCTTCTTTGTGCACTCTCTCCCATTTTTGCTTGACCATTCTTCCAGAAGCACATTTGTGAGATCAGTCACTGATGTTGGATGAGAAGGCCTGGCTTACAGTCTGCACTCTAATTCATCCCAAAGGTGTTCTATCGGTTTGAGGTCAGGACTCTGTGCAGGCCAGTCATGTTCCTCCACCCCAAACTCCCTCATCCATGTCTTTATGTAGGGCTCAACATTTTAAGTCCTGAGCTACTAGCCAGGCCTTAAGGGTTACTCGCCACCAGTTGCCCCACCTATAGGAGACATCCCCCCCCCATCATGTGACCATAAATAAGACATGCTGTGCCTTGTAGTCCTATTTGAGACCCCCCCTTAGCCATGTGACTAGAAATATGGAATGCTGAGCCTTGTAGTCGTATAGGAGACGCCCCCCCCCAACATGTGACCATAAATAAGAAATGCTGTGCCTTGTAGTCCTATAGGAGAAGCCCCCCCCCCAACCATGTGACCATAAATAAGACATGCTGAGCCTTGTAATCCTATATTAGACCCCCCCCCCAACCATGTGACCATAAATATGGATTGCAGCCTCACCTGTGCAGGAGAAGAGAGAGGAAGAGGAAAGGCGGGTCGGATAATCAGAGCGGGGATGGCTGCACTGTAACATCTTTCATTTGAATTGCCGGGCGCTCAGCTTCACACGTAGTCCCGCCTCCTGGCTCGGCTCCTATGATAGACGTCACACACGTACCGGAGGTGTTCTGTCTATCAAAGGAGCCGAGCCAGGAGGCGGGACTACGTGTGAAGCTGAGTGCCCGGCAATTCAAATGAAAGATGTTACAGTGCAGCGATCCCCGCTCTGATTATTCCCCGCCTTTCCTCTTCCTCTCTCTTCTCCTATCTCACCCTCGCCCGCAATCATTTTCCACTCGCAAAATGCGAGCAGGCGAGTGGAATATTTGAGGGCTGTCTTTATGGACCTTGCTTTGTGCACTTCGCCATCGCCAAGCAGCTTGGTGAGAGGTGACAACAGTTGGTTGGAAGAAACAGAAAATAACTGTCAGTCTCCCTCAGTCTGGGGCTCCATGGAAGATCTCACCTCGTGGAGGTTCAATGATGATGGAGAACGGTGAGGAATCAGCCCAAAACTACAAAGGAGAATCTTCTCAATGATCTCAGCTGGGACCATCGTCACCAAGAAAACAATTGGTAACACACTACCCCATGGAGGACTGAAATCCTGCAGCGCCCACAAGGTCCCCCTGCTCAGGAAATCTCATGGTACAGCCCGTCTGATGACTGCTAATGAACATCTGAATGGTTCAGAGGAGAACTGGGTGAAAGTGTTGTGGTCAGATGAGACTAAAATCTATTCAACTTGCCGCGTTAGGAGGAGGAGGAATGCTGCCTATGACCCCAAAACACCATCCCCCACCATCAAACATGAAGGAGGAAACATTATGCTTTGGGGGTGTTTTTATGCTAAGGGGACAACTTCACCACATGAAAGGGACGATGGACAGGGCCATGTACCATAAAATATTGGATGAGAACCTCCTTCCCTCAGCCAGGGCATTAAAAATGGGTCATGGATGGGTCTTCCAACATGACAATGACCCAAAACATACGGCCAAGTCAACAAAGGAGTGGCTCAAGAAGAAGCACATTAAGGCCCTGGAGTGGCCCAGCCAGTCTCCTGACCTTATTCCCATAGAAAATATGTGGAGGGAGCTGAAGGTACGAGTTACTAAATGTCAGCCTCCAAACCTGAATGACTTGGAGAGGATCTGCAGAGGAGTGGGACAAAATCCCCCCTGAGATGTGAGCAAACCTGGTGGATAACTACAAGAAACGTCTGACCTCTGTGATTGCCAGCAGGGGTTCAAATACTTTTTTCCCCTCACTGTATGAGGTATCACTATGATCGTCAGGAGCAAGATAATGTTTTTTGGATTGTCATGGTGGAAGGTTATGGTAATAACAAGAAATATGCAGCTACATTAAAAAAAAATGTTTTTTTTTTTTTACTATTTTGGGCCAGTTTTTTTTTTAATAATAAATATAAATAATAAAAAAGATCAGAAATTATCCATTACAATTAAACACCAAATAAATTCCCAATTTGTCCTAAAAAAAAAATGCAGTATAATCCACGTGGATTCACAAAGTAGTAGTGATGATAGGTACGGTTTTACTAACACGTGTCAAAGTTGCAAAATTGTGCTTAGGCATTAACAATTGTGTTACCTGTGACAGGAGTCACTTTTGGGCATGGGGGTTGTGGACCCCAAATTCCTTTAAAGAGGTTGGGAGGCACCATGTCCAGCCTTGTGTGGCTTTCTTGGTTTGGACTATTTCAAATGGGACAGTAATATGCATTACCAGTATCTCTCAGGAAATATGGAGATCTATCTTATTCCTATACACTGTAAGGCACAGGAAGTGCAACTCCTAATTTGGGCATCCAGGAACTATGAGAGACACCATGTCTGCTAATCAATGTGTATTAGCTGCAGAGAGAGGGGGATTGTTTCCAGCAGCCCCTCCTAAAGAATGTCTACTGATTAACTAAGTGCTTCTGTCTAAAATAGGACAGTATGTTAATTGGGTCTGAGACTATTGATAAGTATGTTAATGAGCTCACCTGGCTGTCTACTAAGGGAGGTAATTACACAGTCATTGTTCATGTGGTGTTCTCAAAGTATATATAAATGCTGTGTTTCTTTCAATAAAGGAGAAGAAGAGAGTAATTCTCACTTGACCTCAATACGGAGCCTTGTCTCGTACTGGGGGGGGGCGGGATTATTTGTATGGGCTTCATGTATGGCGGATTGGAGTTGTTCGGGAGCGGATTATCCTAGACGACTGTAACCCCTTTCATACTTTGGGGTTTTGTTACATTACCCTTAGGCGTGAAACGGGTAAATGGCACCGCAAGTGTGAGGCACATTTCACACAAAAATGCACAGGGGTAAATAGGGCATAAAAAAAAAAAATATCCAGATTGCGTGTGAAAAAAAAAAAAAAAAACACCAAAATTCATCAAAAAAATTTGCCAAAATGTTTTTTTTTTTTTTTAAAAAGTGCCAAAATGTGCATGAAAAAAAATACACAAAAATTATCATTAAAAAAGCCCCAAAATGCAAAATTGAACCTTTTTGGGCATTTACCTTAAATATTCCTGTTTTGGAAATGTCCCTTACCGAGGAATCCGGCCGATCCTTCACACGATGCGTAGAGAACCTTCTTCATGGAGCGGTTCCTCAGTATGTGTCCTTTCCATCTCTGATCCTTTCTTGGAGAGTTTTATGCGATGATTTGGACGCAGTAGATGCGTCGGGCTCAGTGGATGTTTCAGGAGGATGTGAGAGTCTTCTGGTACAGTCAGACATATATACAGAAGATGATGCCCAGGGGGCGCCATTCATTATCATCCTGGAAGTGTTCATCCATTATTCACCCTGGCTCCATATCCATGGGAAATGATGTTTTGTAATAATTTATCTCTGGGGGGAAATGGATGAAACTCCCAGTCAGGGACATTCTAGGACACTGGATTTATTTTATACAATTATTCATACCTGAGAATGTTCTTTTGCATTTACAAAATATTAGAACTGTTATCCAGAAACAAAAATTTGTTCTATGAGAACATCATTGCCTAGATGCCCTGGAGGGTTTAAAAAATGTAAAGACCATCAGTGCTGTATTTTGGCCGAGGCCGACAAGGCCCAGGCCTAGGGCGGCACTTTGCAGGGGGGCAGCAAAAAAGCCGCTCCCTCCACCTGAGACTCTATTAGCCATTGGTTGCTAGAGCCGCCTCTCTCACCCCCTCTCTCTCTCTCTCACTCACCCCCCTCTCTCTCTCCCCCCCCCTCTCCCCTCCTCTCTCTCTCTCTCTCTCTCTCACCCCCCCTCTCTCTCTCACCCCCCTCTCTCTCCCTCCCTCATCCCCCCTCTCTCTCCCTCCCTCACCCACCCCCCCTCTCTCTCCCCCCCCTCTCACCCCTCCCCTCTTGTGAGATCTCAGGGGTTTATGCTGGGACTTGTAGTCCTTAAATTTTGGAAGGAGTTACATCCATTAAAAAGGAGTGGGGCAAATTTACATAGGAGGGGGGTGCCCAATTTTAGTCATACCTTGGGCAGCACAAAACCAAAATACACCACTGCACTGATGAGGTGGCAATGGTGGGTACTGATAAACTGCACTGATGAGGCTGCACTGATAGGCTGCACTGATGGGCACTGATGAGGCTGAACTTATGGGAACTGATGAGGCTGCACTGATAGACTGTGGTTGTGGTCTGTGGTTTACAGATGACAGGGCGGGTCATAAACAGGAAGGGGTGTGGTCTTTACAGGAAGGGGTGGGTCATATTTAAATTAGGGGGTGCACAAGTTTAGTCAGGCCTAGGGCAGCACAAAACCTAAATACGCCACTGAAGACCGTGCCTGCCTGTAGCAAGTACAGGGTTACTTTGTTTGTCCTTCTAGGTCTTGTGCAATTTTTAATATTGCCACTAGGTGTCCCTATAGCTTTGGACTTACCTTGGTAGGGGTCAGGGGAATAAAAAAGGGGAATGTCGTTGGTTGGTGAGAAGGAGTAGAGAAGAGTGTCTGGTGGAGTGGAGTGGAGTAAGGACCGCAGATGCTCTAGGGCAGTGATGGCGAATCTTGGCTTCCCAGATGTTTTGGAACTACATTTCCCATGATGCTCAACTACAGTACATTGCAGAGGGCATGAGCATTTCCCATGATGCTCAACTACAATGCAAAGAGCATGAGCATCATGGGAAATGTAGTTCCTAAAACATCTGGGATGCCAAGGTTTGCCATCACTGCTCTAGCACAATGGTCAGTCCTCAGGTACCCCCAACAGGCCATGTTTTTCGAATTTCCCTTTGATAAAAATAGGTCTCAAAAATACCAAGCCATTGACATTGATTTAAAAGTGAAAACATCTTATGCTGGGGGGTACCTGAGGACTGAGGTTGGAACCCTTAGCTCAGGTATAGTAGAGCCATCTGTTTAAAGCATCTAAAGGTCTACTGCATGGCTGATCCCCCCCAGGGGCAAGGTGGAACTAATCATCGAGAGGGGCCAAACCAGGAGAACTGGAGAACCTTAGTAAAGAAGGACTTATTTAAAGGTTCCCCTCCCCCTCTGGGCAGTAGTTTCAGAGCAGTCAAATAACCTAAAGAAATATAAAAAGATGGCCGTCATTCCTATGGATACTTGTGACTGAGTGACTGAGTGGAGACCAGTTCCACTTGGGAAATGGGTGGTGGCCTAGTTTATGTGAGTCAATCTGTCTGGTGGTGGGAAAAAAGGTGCCACGCGTCAGTAACCTTGAACCCCCATGTCATGTGGGCTCAGGTGTGCAGGAGGACCCCCTGGTGGACTAGGCTTGGAACCATCAGAAGCAGAGGATCCCCTCATGAGAGCATGCGTAGATGTTTCCTGACAGAAAGGAATAGTCAACCAAAGTGATGGTTCCCTTATAGAGTCTGGAACCTTCTACCACTGGAAATGGGCAGGAGGCTATGTGGCAGGAACTGGCCTAATGACCAGTCACAAGGGGACGCTGCCCCTCGGGGGGTGCTCATATATACCCCTGTGCACATATATTATCAGAAGTGGAATTGTGGGAGATTCTAAGCAACTAAACGTGGATGTCTGTGCTACCTGCGGGTGTCAACGGTCCCTCATATCATGGTGTCAGTTCATTTACGTTTTCATGCTATCAGTCACTGTAAATGAACTGCACTTTTTTGCAATGTCAGGAGGCCTGGCTGATTATTTCTGCCACCGGTGGTCAATAAGGACATTTATAAATGTCAGGAAGGGGAGTGCAGATACATACAAGGAGCCACATGCAGCATTCTCATCATTGAGGGTTGAGCAGGTGAGTTCTACAAACTTTCTAATTTGTCACGTGACATTAACTTAAAGTGTAACTCCACTTTTGTTGAGAAGAAAAAAAAAAACACTGTGGGTGATCTATTTACAGCATAAAGATCGAAACCAACTTTGCATATTTCTGCCTGTCTCTGCTCTGAGGAAATAGCTGTTTGTCTCACCATCTCCTTCCCAGGTTGGTTCCAGAATGGGAGGGTCTGATGCCTCTATGGAAGGGTCTGATTTCTGAATGGGAGGATCTGATGCCTCTTGAAGCCTCTATGAGAGGGGTCTGATTCCTGAATGGCAGGTTCTGGTTCCTGAATGGGAGGGCCTGAAGCCTGAATGGAAGGGTTAGATGCCTCAGTGGAGGGGTCTTATTTCTGAATGGGAGGGTCTGATGCCTCTTGAAGCCTCTATGGGAGGGGTCTGATTCCTGAATGGCAGGTTCTGGTTCCTGAATGGGAGGGCCTGAAGCCTGAATGGAAGGGTTAGATGCCTCAGTGGAGGGGTCTTATTTCTGAATGGGAGGGTCTGATGCCTTTTGAAGCTTCTATTGGAGAGTCTGATGGCTCTATAGGAAGGTCTGATTCCAGAATAGGAGCGTCTGATGCTTCTCAAAACCTCTATGGGAAGGGTCTGATTCCTGCATGGCAGGGTCTGGTTCCTGAATGGGAGGGTCTGATGCCTCTATGGAAGGGTCTGATTTCTGAATGGGAGGGTCTGGTTCCTGCATGGGAATGTCTAAAGCCTAAATGGAAGGATTGGTTGCCTCAGTGGAGGGGTCTTATTTCTGAATGGGAGGGTCTGATGCCTTTTGAAGCTTCTATTGGAGAGTCTGATTGCTCTATGGGAAGGTCTGATGCCTGAATAGGAGGGTCTGATGCCTCTCGAAGCCTCTATGGGAGGGTTCTGATTCCTGCATGGCAGGGTCTGGTTCCTGAATGGGAGGGTCTGATGCCTCTATGGAAGGGTCTGATTTCTGAATGGGAGGGTCTAGTTCCTGCATGGGAGGGTCTAAAGCCTAAATGGAAGGGTTGGATGCCTCGGTGGAGGGGTCTTATTTCTGAATGGGAGGGTCTGATGCCTTTTGAAGCTTCTATTGGAGAGTCTGATTGCTCTATGGGAAGGTCTGATGCCTGAATAGGAGGGTCTGATGCCTCTATGGAAGGGTCTGATTTCTGAATGGGAGGGTCTGGTTACTGAATGGGAGGGTCTGAAGCCTGAATGGAAGGGTTAGATGCCTCAGTAGAAGAGTCTTATTTCTGAATGGGAGGGTCTGATGCCTGAATGAGAGGGACTGATTTCTGAATGAGAGGGCCTGATCTCTGAATGGGAGGGTCTAACTCCTGAATGGGGAAGTCTGATTTCTGAATGTGAGGGCCTGATCTCTGAATAGGAGGATCGAATTCCTTAATTTGAGGGTCTGATGCCTCTATGGGAGGATCTGACACCTAAAATCTGACTTGTCTCCTGGTGTTTGAGAAAATCAGTCAACCGAACACATGAGCAGGAAATGTTGTTGGAAATTTCTGGGTACGTTCCTTATTGCATAAATTGTTTGTAGAAAATTACGGCAGATTGAAATGGAAAGCAACATTAAATTATGAAATATCTTGTGTGACAACTTTACAGTATTTGCTGTATTATTTATTTATTTAAGTGAATTTCTGCTATTTTCCCCTATTAATCATTAATAGTCTTACCTGCCTATGAAGGTCACCTATTGTGGTGAGTTGAACCAATTCCCATAGAGCCCACATTCTACTGGTGGATTTAATGTCCAGAATTAACCTATTAGAGGCAGATAAATGGGACCCCACATCATAGGCATACTTATAATTACACCCCAAAACACATTTTGCTACTCCTCCTGAGTATGGGGACACCACATGTGTGAGACTTTTTCACACCATAGATGCATAGAGGGACCCAAAATTAAAGGAGCACCTTCAGGCTTCCTAAGGGCATAAATTACCCATATAATTTCCTGACAACCTATTACATTTTTGGAGGCCCTGGAGAACTAGGACAGTGGAAACACCCACAAAATGACCACATTTTGGAAAGCAAACAGCCCAAGGTACTTTCTAAGAGGCATAATGAGGCTTTTGAAGAGGCTCTTTTTTTTTGCCACACGATTTTGTAGATTGTAGAAAAATATTTAAATATATTTTTTTGCCAATCAATAAGATATTTCTAAAACACAGCATAGGCATACTTAGAATTACACCTCAAAACACATTCTTCCACTCCTCCTGAGTGTGGCGATGCAACACGTGTGAGACTTTCTTACAGCCTGACCACATAGAGGAACCCAACATCCAAGGAGCACCTTCAGACATTCTATGGGCATAAATTACACATCTAATTTTTTTTTTTTTTATTTATTTTCTTTATTAAGTAAAAACATGTTACAGAGAATAAAGTCAAACTAATACATTGAAACTGGAGGAAACAAAGTAGAGAACAATGTTAACAAAAACAGGCAAATACAATTTTGTGCTGGGTTAACCATAGGGGATGTGAGCCATCCTAAGCAGCATTACTCTCTCTCTAAAAAATAAAAAGAGAGAGCAGGTAGTACCTTAAGAAGGGTTGATAGGTCATATCGGGGCCTACACATCTAATTTTCAGGGACCCAAAATCCAAGGAGCACCTTCAGGCTTCCTAAGGGCATAAATTACCCATTACATTTCCTAACAACCTATCACATTTTTGGAGGCTCTGGAGAACAAGGACAGTGGAAACACCCACAAAATGACCCATTTTGTAAAGCAAACAGCCTACGTTTTTTCTAAGAGGCATACTGATGCTTTTGAAGAGGCTCTTTTTTGCCACATGATTTTGGAGAATTCAGAAAAAAAATAAAATATAATTTTGGTCAATCAATAAGATATTTCTAAAACACAGCATAGGCATTCTTAGAATTACACCCCAAAACACATTCTACTACATCTCCTGAGTGTGAGACTTTTTCACAGCCATAGAGGGACCCAACATCCATAGAGCACCTTTAGGCATTCTATGAGCGTAAATTCCACATCTAATTCTCTTTTTTTTTTCTTTATTAAGTACAACAATGTTACAGAGGATGAAGTCAAAGTAATACATTGACACCTCCTGAGTATTGGGATACCGCATGTGTGAGACCTTTTTATTTTCTGGACTGATTATACTGTATACCAGACATTTTAGCTTGTGTATCACACAAATCAACCCGTGGTATCAAAACCAATGTAGTGTAATGGTGGCCCTTATATGAGAGGTCAGGGAATATAGCTTAGCATAAAGCCACCTATAGCAGTCCCCAATCCTATAAGCCAAGCAAGCCCAGCTTACTGGAACATGGCCGCCCTTAGGAATGCCATGTTCTCTGGTCAGGAAGTACAGGAGCGCGAAGAACCAAAGTGTTTCTATATTTAACAAATACACATTTATTACAGGAAGGGGGAACCCAGGACACAGCTGTCACAGAGCACTACGGGATATCTAGAGTGAGAAGACAACAGAAGCGGATTACTAAGTGAACCTGCCATATTATTGGGGGGCATGGTCAAATCAGGTCCAATAAACCTCAGGGCAAAGGACATGCTATCCCTTACCTCTACCCTGCACAGCTCAGGGTGGTAGATGGGACTAAGCACATCACATATACTGGTGAACCATGGTGCTAGAACCTTCCAGGGAACACAATGTTTCATGCCATGTGGGCTGTTGGGTAGGCAGGGGGTAGCCACAAGCCCTCTCAGGAGGTAATTAAGTGCTATCAATGTTCTTAAAGTCTATTTAGAGGGAACCAAACCCGGAAGAAGAAGTAAGAAAATTATTTGTACCTTCAAGGGGAATATGTGCAAAAAAAACCCTACCAAACATCTCCATCATTTCATGGTGAGGTCAAAAAATGATGGGACATCACCTGTAGAGTTAATGTGACATGAACAAAGCTTTTTTTTTTTTTTTTTGGGGGGGGGGGGGTTTGAGTCTACTTCATTTAGTGAATCAAACAATTGTGGGTTCATGGTGGCTCCTCTTTATCCCGAACTGAGAAAATAAGCCGGAAACACATTGTAATGTCCAATGCCTACCGTTGAGCCTAGTGGTGGGTAACACATTAGAGGAGGAGGAGGTCCCAGGTGGGACTTCAAGGTTGAGTCAGGATAATAAAGTTCCCAAGCTTTAAACATTGTGTGCTGGTGGCTCTTTTTCTCTAGATGTGTTGACTGTTCCTCATAAGTTCAGAAGCTTCACTACCTTTATGAAAGGTCCCATTCATTAGACAGCAGAGAGCATTGGTTATAGGCTGATTGGATCAGCTCTGTGCCATGTGATCGCTGTGATGGCCAATCACAGCGATCACAAATGTAAATAGTATAGCACTGTCTACATTGAAGGATCCACCCCTTCCTCTTAGAATGTTGAAAGGATAGAATTATGATTTTGTAAATGGATCCATTCAATCTTCTGGATGCAGGAGACAAGGCTGGGTGGGATTGAGGTGGGAGAGTTTTAAAGGGCTACTGACCACCAATGTTGTTGGATTGTTTTGGGGGAGGAGTTAAAATGCTAGTGACCACAAATAATGGGAATGGGGGGGGGGGGAGGGTTTTAAATTGGCATTTACCACCAGTGTTGTTGGAAGTGCCACTGACCACCAAGGACAGGGGGTGGTGGTGGGGAGTTTTGAAATGCCACTACGAATGGTTGTGGGATTGTTTTGGGAGGTTTAAAGTGTTGCAATTTCACCCTCCAGATCCCGCTGAAACCAGAAGACTTTCGCTTGGCTTCAGTAGGCAACCTTTGAAGGCAAAGCAAGCCATAACCACCTCAGTAGCAGCTGGTTTCCTAAAGTCCAAGAAACTGTGGCAACAATTGAGACTATCTTTGTGTGTCCTCTTTCCAAAAAAGGGTTATTTTGTGGCGCTCGTTCTGTCCCAATTTTTTTATTTGATATGTTTCATTCTAGCAGATAAGGGAAACTGATTTTTTTTTAAATTTTCAAGCCATTTTCCTTCATATAGTAAAAAATAAAAACCACAGTGCTTATTAACGTTCTTCCTGTCTCTAATATATCACCCTCTTAGGTAAGTGATAGGAAAATCTGTTTTCAGCTGGGTGGTTGTTGGCCCAGTTGATTTGTATAAGTATGCATTTGGTTTCTCCCTAAGCTCAGTGGGGTGGTGGTCACTCACTGTTGCCAGTAGGTGTCGCTGCACCACAGTATGAGGGTTTCCTGGATTATGAATGTTCATATTTCCGCAAAGCCTCCAGGTAGGAGGTTCAAGCCACTGGGGTGTGATGGGGAGGGTATAAATATTTGGAGGGCCATGTGGTTGCTCTCTTGACTCAAGCTAAGGCCTGAGATGATGCTGCTGAACTGTCTATACTGTCTATACTGCTGGGCCCGGGAGCCTGATTGTGGCCTAGCATGCACTAGGTCAGTGATGGCAAACCTTGGCACCCCAGATGTTTTGGAACTACATTTCCCATGATGCTCATGTACTCTGCAGTGTAGTTGAGCATCATGGGAAATGTAGTTCCAAAACATCTGGGGTGCCAAGGTTCCCCATCACTGCACTAGGTGAACAACTCTACACGTCTGGCCTAGGAGGTTCACCAGCTGGGAAGGCTGCCACCACTGAAGGCCTTACTGCTGATCTACTTTGCTGTTCATCAGCGTCCTGTTGCTGTGGCAGAGTTTGGGATCCTATACCTGCAATTACAGAGACACCCCTGAGACTTCACACTTGAGGATCCAGTCTACTAACACTTCCCTAGAAGGCAACAGGAAGCTAAGTCTGAAATTCCCTGGCCTCGTGGGTGAAAGGCTGCTGATCCGGGTGATGTTTGGTGCTGCCAGAATAAAAGAGCCAGTGTAGCTTAACAGGGTGCAGCTCACTCAGGGTCCCCTACTGTGGCCTTTTCTTCCAGTCTCAGGGGCCAAGGGGTTCTTCCTTAAAGACAGGGAAGTTGATGCCCTCTTCTTTAAAACTTACCTTTATTAGAATACCCCATGACCTTTTCGGTTTCAAGTTTATCCTCTTGCCTCCAAATCATGTTCATGTACATGACTGACTGCAAGTGGTTATACCAGGGTTATGGCTGCAGCTGTCAGACATAACTCTTGTATTATTTTATGGAGCTGGTGATGCTTTATAAAGTAAAAGCAATCCTAGCTGCTTTTTAGCTGCTTGATTACTTTTATAGTTGCTGGAGAGGGGGTTCCCCCTCCTCCTGGTGCCTCTCCGAGCTCTCTTGTCTTCATGGAGAGCACAGCATCTGGTGGTTGTGTACAATAGAGGTGATTGGTGACCGGATCGTCTCTCATCACCTCTATGGTTTAGGAGACCAGAAGAGACTCGCATTTTAGTAACCTCTGGTTTCCCTAGATGTAAACAGTGCTATTTTTAAATAGTGAAAGCATCTGATCACACATATTTTGATGTGATCAGATGCTTTTAAGGACAGAGTAGATATCCCCTGGACTGGTTACTAGGTCAGTGTACAAGGAACTACTTGCCCCAAGTTCAGAGGCTGGTTCTCCCAGTAGAGACTAGGGAAGGCCAGTGGTATGAACCCCTCAGGAGAGGAGCTACTTGGCCCAAGTTCTGAGGATGGTTCTCCCACGAGAGACTAGGGAAGACCAGAGGTATGAACCCCTTTAGGAGAGGAACTACTTGGCCCAAGTTCAGAGGCTGGTTCTCCCAGGAGAGACTAGGGAGGGCCAGTGGTATGAACCCCTCAGGAGAGAAGCTACTTGGCCCAAGTTCCGAGGATGGTTCTCCCACGAGAGACTAGGGAAGACCAGAGGTATGAACTCCTTTAGGAGAGGAGCTACTTGGCCCAAGTTCAGAGGATGGTTCTTTCATTAGAGACAAGGGAAGGCCAGAGATATGAACCCCTCAGGAGAGGAGCTACTTGGCCCAAGTTCAGAGGATGAGTCTCCCATGAGAGACTATTAAAGGCCAAAGGTATGAACCCTTCAGGAGAGGAACTACTTGACCTAGCTATCCCAATAGTACACATTCACCAGATTCTTGTAGTAGAGTAGTACTCACTAGGCCAGGAGAGCAGCTGTGCCCATTCTGCTTCCTCCAGCTGCCTTACAGTTTGGCTATGTTGACTGGATCCATAGGGGAAGCCTCATAGTCTCAGATAAACTTTCAAGTGTGGCCCCCCACCCCAGCTCTGCCACAGCCAGGGCCTCAATGAACAACAGCTTGATTGAGTAGAATGGCTTGGGGAGGTAGCCAGCCCCACCATGACAGGTGGAATCCCCTGAACAGGAAGACCCCTGCTGTTCTAAATCTCAGAATATTTATGCGTTTCTCAACCACTTTCTGGGCCCCCTTAGGCTCCATGTACACGGGACGCTGGAAATGGCCGTTTAGGAGCAGTTGGGCGTTTTTTTCAGAAGCCCCTGAACCCATCTACATTTTATCTTATCTGTCCATGTACACCAGGTCGTTTACAGTCATTTGCAGGCAGTTGCGTTCAGGGACTGTTTTTAGAACGCAATTATTTGCGTTTGAACGTGTGTTTCCCGGCGTTTCAAACGCACAAACGCGTCCGAACGCGTCTGAACGCGTCTGAACGCGTCCGAACGCGTCCGAATGCGATGACCCGCGTTTAGCGTTCGCGTTTTTCCATTTTAAAGGGGAATAATTTTTTTGACCTCTAGGAACGCTTCTAAACGCAAACGCCCGCAAACTCCGCTAAACGCCCGCTAAACGCGGGTACAAACGCGACCAAACGGACGTTTCAAACGTCCTAAAAATTCCAGCATTCAAAGGGACTTTTAACAACGTCCCGTGTACATGGAGCCTTAGCCAGGGATTGGTTGCAGCACCATAAATATTCATGTTCCCTATTTGCTTTGCTTCACTCCCTATGATCCAGAGCTTTCCAGAAGGCAGGGGAGAGCAAACAAGCCTGCAGCCTGTAAAACCCGGAACAGCCAAAATAAATCAATTACTGATCCGCAAATTACAGAGGAGACAAAAATAACTAAATTTGCCTAACAACCCAGAAACCTAACCAGGAGGGTGCTACAAATATTAATCTAGCCAAACAATTTTCCACAAATATATGGATCTAACCATCCAGCTGGAAATATTTTGTCCTCAACAATTCCACAAAACTAGAAATGAATGTTCTTCTTTTCCCCACCCCTTGGCTTTGGATGGAGCTATAGAATTTTTCAGTGTAAAATTCCAGTCTAGAGTTTGTGCTTTTTCCCATGATAGCAAATATTTGCTTCGGTAGAAAACTTACTTGGCTTTAGTTGGGCTGAAAACAAAAACAGTCATCAAATCGTAAAAACAGCTATGGGGTGGACCAACTACATTTCAGTCCTTTAGAATTTTCTTTATTATTCTTGTGTCTTAATCACTCTCGGACTGATATTGACAAGAGTCATTCCAATGCAGAGACCAGATGATGGTCTCACCATCCAAGTAATAAACAGCACCCATCAAAATCTGAGCAAGGTGTATTAATGACCAAGATAATAATAGCTTTATTGAAGATGATAAAACCTGAAGGTGCGATGAGGGTTAGTGAGACCCAGCCCTATTCTTCCAGGATTTGGTGAAGCTTCTTCTGATCTCTTTCACCCCCAATCCATAGACAAAGGGATTTAGAGAAACTGGGGTCATGTGGTAGATGGCGCTAATCATGTTCTGAACATCGGGTGTAATTTGTGACTGTACTCTTGGTATAACAGATGATATCAGTGCAGTTAGGTAAATAATCATGGCCACCGCAAGGTGGGCACCACATGTGTTCAAAGCTTTATGACGAGCTTTCCCAACAGCGATCTTTAAGGCCGTGTAAAGAATGCAGAAGTAAGACAGCAGAATAAGACTGACATCAGTTACTGTCACCAAGATTCGAACCATGAGTCCTACAGCTTGTGGTTTGGAGGTATCTCCACAGGCAAGGCTCAGAAGCCCAGCATTCTCACAGACGAAATTCAGAATGACGTTGGACCTACAGAAGCGGACGCTAGCGGTCAGTAAAACCATTGGAGAAATAAAGAGGGTACTCCTCACAATCCCAGCGACAGACAACTGGACCAGAAAATTTGTTGTCATGATATCGTTGTATCTCAATGGTCTACAGACGGCTATGAACCTGTCCAGGGCCATCGATAGCATAACACCGGACTCAAAAAGAGACATGAAGGAAATAAAAAAAATCTGAATGAGGCAGCCAGCCAGAGTAATCTGGTTCAAATCAAATGTCAAACCAACTAGAAATTTCGGCAGGAAGGAGGCTGTGTAGGAAACATTAATGGTCAAAAGAAGGGATATAAGGAGGTACATGGGGGAGTGGAGGCTCGGGATAACAAAGATCCGATGAATGACGAAGAGGTTAGCAGTCATGATTATTATATATATTACAGTAAATGGAAATATTAATAATTTCCTGTTTTTTATTATGCCAGGGAATCCAAAGAGTACAAAGTCTGTGTAGGAAATGATGGTTCCATTTATGATCAGTCCTTCCATGGTGGAAATAATGGGGCCTTCAAGTCTAGAACTACGTCTGAAGGAAACAGAAATATAGAGATATAATATTAAATTTATTGAGGATACATTTCTAAGCCAATTTAATGTTGAATAAGTCTGAGTGAGGCTAGATTCCAACCCAATTGCCCCAACTGGCTCATTTTAGATTTTAAGTTCATGACGGACTGTCATGTTCTCTGCCAGTCACATACCAATGTCTAATGGCTATTTCAAACCTCTCCCATGGATACATTCCCCAATAGGGATAAGCTAAATGTATCTGAGTTCAGTGTGAATCAGGTTCAGCAAACATCTGAACCTGCCTCAAACCGAACCCAGACACAGTCCTTTGGTAAGGGTTTACTATGGATGTCAAGGGGGACCCCACAACGAAAGTGCAAAAACAAAAGGCATTGCCTCCCTCCTAAATTCCATACCAGATCTTGAGGGGACCCCATGCAAAAAACAAGAAAAGAAAAGTATGAGGTCACCCTAAAAATCCATTGAAGACCCTTATCTGTGCATTCAGTCTGGCTGGGTAGGGTAGATGAGCGTGTGTCCCCCCCTGCTGAACCATACCAGGCCATACATCCTTAATATAGTGGTGCCACCTTGCCATGGGGGAAATTTGAGAATAAGGTGGTTTTGAGGGTCTGCAATCTGGGGTGGCCTTCAGAATTTGAAAAATACCTTTAACAAAGAGAGGGCCCCCAGATATCACCTCCCCACCATCTGAATGAGTAAGGGGTATATAGTACCCCTATTCGATCTCCCAAAATATGAACAGTAAATAAACACACTGACACTTTTTGTCAAGTCCTTAAAAAAAAACCTACATTGTAAATGTATCATTAATCCAGATGAACATAATCATGAGTGACACCCAGCGCCTGCCAAAAGAAAAACAATACAGCTGAGAAATAATTTCACTTCCCGGTGCTGCCAGAGGTTTGACTCGGCTGATTTAGTTTGCCCATTTTCAGAACCTTTGAACTGACAGTTCATCCTTAGTCTCCAATATCAGGCAAAGAAGGTATTCTGTGGGGCCCTAAACCCTTTGAGATCCCCAAGCTTGGTCGAAATTGAAGCCATTTTGGCTACAATCATTGACATTTTTAAACAAAGCAGTCTGGTGTGAAGCCATGCAGTACAAGAAGGGCCCAATGGAAAGTAGAACCCCATTTTAGCTGATTTGGTTTAGGTGTGAAGGAAAGGGAGACCACCGCTCCCTAAAAGACCTGGATATAGGGGAAGCAGGAGCAGGAGGAGTTCTTCCAGATGCCCTCATCCCTTTCCCTTCTGTGATATCTTCAGACACAAAGCTCTTCCAGTTTCTCATCAGTGCAACATGCAAAGAAGGGGTAAGAGGGGGTAGCAGGGAATTCTGTCCATTGCAGATCCTTTACCCAATAACACGTTTTGTTCAGCAATCTTTAGCTCTGATGAAGAAGTCATTGGTTTATACTGAATACAACTTCTTATAAGCATCCTTTCTGGACTCTATATTACTTCCCTGAGGCTTCCCTTCCCGTATACTTAGTTGATTTGAGCTGACCTACAGCCCTTGTTCATCTTCTGGATATCATGATCCAGCACCCTATACCCCTTGTCTCTTCTCCATAACCCCTATCCTGACTTCTCTGTGGCCAAACAACTAAAAGTCTGGCACTGATTTCCAGTGAGTGGGGGCTGGGAGTGCTGGAACAATTATATAAATGTTTTAGTTTGGCCCAAGACATCTAAGAGGTTGGTTGTCTTGATCACTTCAATATCAGGTACCGTTAATTCATTATTTTTGCTCAGCAAAAGCCAAGACAGAACAACTGGAGAAAAAAAGACGTCTTGGCTTCCCTTACCAGCGGCAGCCAATCATGAACTCTGCCAGACAATCTTCTAGGGTCAGGCAATAGCAAATAACAATACAGGGCTTGCTGAACTCTATATAAAAACCTACTGAGGTCAGCCTGAATGCTGGAGCAAGGGATAATGTAAATTAAGAGGGCATCTGAACTGCCATGACCCCAAAGACGTCTGATATATAATGTTTGATAATTAAAATGTTCAATGAGAAAATGAACGTTAAAGAAAGATTAGAAACCCATAGAAAGGAAAACATGAATGCTTAGAAACCCATAGTAAGGAAAAATGAATGCTGCCATTACTGACTTTTCCAGTTGGCATCCAGACAACTGGTATTTGCAGAAGAAGGTCAGTAATTGAAGCCTATGCATTTTTTTCAGGACATATCTGCTTTAAAATAACCCTCACTGTTTAACAAATTGACTTGAATGGCGCTTACCCTTTATAATTACTTTGGTCTTGGTAAAGTGGATAACACCTCACACCATCCTGACCATTATGAGATATATTAGACACACATTGGCAACATGGACTTTGTTAACCGGGAGGCAAGGCTGTGGCATACGTTCTTGGTCAACAGAAGGTTGCCAATATGTCTCCACTTTTCATCCTGATTCCATGGCTTCATACAGGTAGGACAGGGTTTCCTTTTGCTATTCGTACCCAGTCAGAGGCACAAGGCAAAGTTGTCCTCTGTTGACCTCACTGGATGTCAGTCTGATGTTGTGGTTTATATCCATACATCTTGTCTGTCACCTTTATAATTGGGACCTCTGTGTCTTGGAAAGGTTGGACTTGTGATATGGGGGCTTCAGACAATTTTTGGATATAACCCTGGTGTCCTATCTTCTGATATTTGTTGAATTTATACTATAATACTCTTTTACTGTACACTCATTCCCATGTGCCAATAAAGCATTTTTTGTTTGTTTTTGAAGTGCGGTAAAATGGCTCTTCTGATGGATCCAGACACACACTTTCCAATTTCACACACCACAACGTGTCCTGTGATACTGACGTCACACATTTCAGGAGGTTTGGGCAACCGGGTCGCAGTGCCAGTGGCGGCTGGTGCTCCAAATTTTTTTTGGGGGGGGGGCGCAAAAATAAAAATTTGCGTGAAAAAACGCGGTAAAAAATTGCGTAACTTTGAAGTCACACAAGTGTTAAAGTGGCCTTCAGTAATCAAGGAACAGTGCCACCAACTTGGGAATCATCTTATACCAGGCCGCTGTGTGCCATTTACTATTAATAAATATATAGTGCCAGGCCAGCAGCCTGCTTAGCAGTGAGTGTACACAAAATACCAAAGTGCAGGCCAAGCCAATTACATTGTACATCAGGTAAAGTGCTGCTAACTTAGCCAATGTACAATGTAATTGGCCTGGCCTGCACTGTCTTATATTGTGTACACTGCTAAGCAGGCTGCTGGCCTGGCACTATATATTTAATAGTAAATGGCACACAGCGGCCTGGTAGAAGATGGTATAAAACTCAGTAAAATTATTAAAACAGAAAGTTAGTATTCTGAAGAGGAGTAATTGTCCTATGAAAAGCAATGCCATATGAAAAGCAAAATAATTTAGAGCCTGCACACTGAATTCACATACATTAGTAAATGTCTGCACATGAAGTAACTCCAACACAGATATATATACTGTACACAGGCTGTTAATATTTATAGGCCACAGATACCCTGTGTATGTAGGCCTCAGACATGACCAGCTTGCCGTACCTCCCCCCCCCATCATCAATGGCAATGCAATGACCAGTGACCACCAGCTTTTCTGCCGTGCCCCCCCCCCCACTAATGCAGAGACCAGCGTGCGTGCGTGCCCCCTTCAAAGCAGACAGTGTCAGTGGCCGCCCCCCCTGAGGCATCACTTGAACTGACCTCACTTACGAACGGTGACCTGCGTGCTGCTCCGAGTCGGCCCGGACGGCGGCCGGACTACTCACACACTGTCTGCGGATGCGGACTCTGCGAAGAAGTGGAGACTGGTGCGGTGGTCACTCACTGGAGACGAACTCACTCTCTTCTTCTGACTTCCGAATCCTCAGGCGCGGCTCTCCTCTCTGCTCTCTGACGGCGCCAGCGGACGGGAAGGTGATCACGTGACGCCAGGACGGTGAGTGACTGGCACACGCATCGCCCCCACGAGTCACATCACCAAGTCCCGGGATGTCCTCCTGTGTGATTGGTCCAGGCTGGACCCCCAGAAGGCCGCCAATCAGTGCCTCTGCCCGCCGCACGTGGGGTGAAACCCCCCCCCCATTACCCACCACTAGGTCCGGCGCCCCTAGTAGGCTGAAAATGGAAATTTCTTTTTTTTTTAATCTTTTTTTTCTCTGCCCACAGATTGGGGGGGGTGGGGGGGGCGGCGCCCCTGCGCCCCCCTATAGACAGGCCGCCACTGCGCAGTGCGCACGCACTTCCCTGCGTCATTAGATTGCACACTAAAAGAACCTGAAAGGGAAAGATGGCCTCCTGATCGGGTTACATGAGAAGATGGCTGTGCAGGACGCGGAGTGGTGGATTACACCAGACAATGTTGGATTCACTGGGTGGGTGAGTTTGTTTTTTTGGGGGGAAAACCCAGAGGTACAAGGTAGGAGGAGATAACAAATGTAAGGGGGAGTGAAGTTCCTGTCCAACAAAAACATTTTTATTTTTTTATGTGATTTCTTTTCCAGATTTTTCCTCCCGCCTGGTGAAGAAGTCATCACTGGACAGGAAGTACGAGAAATCTCTCTAATGGAGCCACGGATTGCAGTAAAACCTGGCTAAGGCTGGATAGACACCTCAAATGTCCCCTTTACACAGAAATAACAATTCTTCTCCAATGATGAACTGATCTACAAGACTCCATTCCTTTATCTCACAAAGTGGACCAGTTGACGATCTGCCAGCATGGAGGTAATCTGATAAAGGAGTTATCTGGACCCCTCATTGGGTCACTTCATTCCAATTTATTGTTCTCGTTATCCATCTGGAGAAAGTGCTATACTGTATACGTTTTCAATTCATCCGTTTATAAACAACATTTTTCATTTACAAATCATAAAAAACAAAATTGACTCACATTCAATTACAGAATAAATTCCAAGGATCTCTCTGCTGCAAAAGGCGATGCGATATCATCACTATCAATTAACTTCAAAATCTCACATTTGATGAAAAAAATAAATTAAAAAAAGGGGGAGGGGGAGGTGAGTGAGCCTAACAAATGAATTAATTATATCTCCCTATTAGGGTCACAAATATTTATATATTGATAATCCTGAGTTTTTATTACATCAGATATTGTGAGTACCGGATCTCTTTTCCTTTTCTTTCTTTTTTATGCTTCCTTCCCCCTCCTTTTAAAGCCTCTCCATATAGAGCAACATTCTACCCTCTGTTATCACAGATAGTACACACGCTTATACTTACAGTATCTGACAAAAGTAAGTACACCCCTCCCATGTGACAACACTGAAGAAATGAGACTTTGCTACAATGTAAAGTAGTGAGTGTACAGCTTGTATAACAGTGTAAATTTACTGTCCCCTCAAAATAACTCAACACACAGCCATTAATGTCTAAACCGCTGGCAACAAAAGTCAGTACACCCCTAAGTGACAACACACAGCCATTAATGTCTAAACCGCTGGCAACAAAAGTCAGTACACCCCTAAGTGACAACACACAGCCATTAATGTCTAAACCGCTGGCAACAAAAGTCAGTACACCCCTAAGTGACAACACACAGCCATTAATGTCTAAACCGCTGGCAACAAAAGTCAGTACACCCCTAAGTGACAACACACAGCCATTAATGTCTAAACCGCTGGCAACAAAAGTCAGTACACCCCTAAGTGACAACACACAGCCATTAATGTCTAAACCGCTGGCAACTAAAGTCAGTACACCCCTAAGTGACAATCTCCAAATTGGGCCCAAAGTGTCAATATTTTGTGTGGCCGCCATTATTTTCCAGCACTGCCTTAACCCTCTTGGGCATGGAGTTCACCAGAGCTTCACAGGTTGTCACTGGAGTCCTCTTCCCCTCCTCCATGAAGACATCACAGAGCTGGTGGATGTTAGAGACCTCACGCTCCTCCACCTTCTGTTTGAGGATCCCCACAGATGCTCAATAGGGTTTAGGTCTGGAGACGCTTGGCCAGTCCATCACCTTTACCCTCAGCTTCTTTAGCAAGGCAGTGGTCGTCTTGGAGGTGTTTGGGGTCGTTATCTTGGAATACTGCCCTGCAGCCCTGTCTCTGAAGGGAGGGGATCATGCTCTGCTTCAGTATGTCACAGTACATGTTGGCATTCATGGTTCCCTCAATGAACTGTAGCTCCCCAGTGCCGGCAGCACTCATGCAGCCCCAGACCATGACACTCCCACCACCATGCCTGACTGTAGGAAGACACACTTGTCTTTGTACTCCTCACCTGGTTGCCCCCACACACGCCTGACACCATCTGACCCAATAAATTGAATCTTCATCTCAGACCACAGGGCATGATTCCAGTAATCCATGTCCTTAGTCTGCTTATCTTCAGCAAACTATTTGCGGGCTTTCTTGTCCATCATCTTTAGAAGAGGCTTCCTTTTGGTCATGCAGACCAATTTGATGCAGTGTGCGGCGTATGGTCTGAGCACTGACAGGCTGACCCCTCCCCCACCCCTTCAACCTCTGCAGCAATGCTGGCAGCACTCATACATCTATTTCCCAAAGACACTGAACTTCTTTGGTTGACCATGGTGAGGCCTGTTCTGAGTGGAACCTGTCCTGTTAAACCGCTGTATGGTCTTGGCCACCGTGCTGCAGCTCAGTTTCGGGGTCTTTTCTCAATCTTCTTATAGCCTAAGCCATCTTTATGTAGAACAACAATTCTTTTTTCAGATCCTCAGAGAGTTCTTTGCCATGAGGTGCCATGTTGAACTTCCAGTGACCAGTATGAGAGAGTGAGAGCGATAACACCAAATATAACACACCTGCTCCCCATTCACACCTGAGACCTTGACTAACGAGTCACATGACACCGGGGAGGGAAAATGGCTAATTGGGCCCAATTTGGACATTGTCACTTAGGGGTGTACTCACTTTTGTTGCCAGCGGTTTAGACATTAATGGCTGTGTGTTGAGTTATTTTGAGGGGACAGTAAATTTACACTGTTATACAAGCTGTACACTCACTACTCATTTCTTCAGTGTTGTCACATGAAAAAATAGAATAAAAGATTTACAAAAATGTGAGGTCCTCTACATCTTGGCCCAACCTTACGTCCTTTACACCTAGACCCCACTTTACGTCCTTTACACCTAGACCCCACTTTACGTCCTTTACACCTAGGCCCCACTTTAGGTCCTCTACACCTTGGCCCAATCTTAGGCCCTTTACATCTTGGCCCAACCTTAGGTCCTCTACACCTTGGCCCAACCTTAGGTCCTCTACATCTTGGTCCAACCTTAGGTCTTTTACATCTTGGCTAAACCTTAGGTTCTCTACATCTTGGCCCAACCCTAAGTCCTTTACACCTAGACCCAACCTTAGGTCCTCTACAGCTAGGCCCAACCTTAGGTCCTCACACCTTGGCCCACCCTTAGGTCCTTTACACCTTGGCCCAACCTTAGGTTGTTTACACCTTGGCTCAGCCTTAAGTCCTGTACACCTTGGTCCAACCTTAGGTCCTTTACATTTTGGTCCAACATTAGTTCCTCTATACCTTGGCCCAACCTTAGGTCCTCTACATCTTGGCCCAACCCTAAGTCATTTACACCTAGGCACAACTTTAGTTTCTCTACAGCTAGGCCCAACCTTAGGTCCTCTACAGCTAGACCCAAAGTTAGGTCCTCTACAGCTAGGCCCAACCTTAGGTCCTCTACAGCTAGACCCAACCTTAGGTCCTCTACAGCTAGACCCAACCTTAGGTCCTCTACAGCTAGGCCCAACCTTAGGTCCTCTACAGCTAGGCCCAACCTTAGGTCCTCTACAGCTAGGCCCAACCTTAGGTTCTCTGCACCTTACCTCAGCTTTGTCTTTTATACCCCGGCCCAGCCCTAGGTCCTGTATACTGTGGAAAAACATTATGCTCAGCCTATAAGGAATTTTCATCTAAAAATATCTCAGCTCTATTGCTATAAAGGTGTCTGGGATAATTTGAATTTCTTTGTAAATTTGTACTGAAGATGATACTCTCTAATAACTTTCTATTTTAGCCGTGCCTCTAAGGCCCACTTCTACACCCCTGAATGCCGGTGGATTTATATTGAGGCTGAGGAAAGGAATTTATTTAGTATCCTCTCAGCATTGCGAGACTCGTCTCTGTGGGATAGAAATACTTTACCTGTCTATCAGTCATGATTCTGTCTCGTGTTGAGTTCATCCTACGACCATTAAATTGACAGCCTGTGTGGACAGTAGAGGCTGCCCTGAGTATTTATCCACTCTGGAATCTCCGTGGGATTCCCAGACACAAATTGCTGTCACTTCGAAGGTCCCCAGACAAAAAGGAAACCTGAATGACAATTGCAATTATCCGTCACATTTTACTTAGACGTGAGTTATAAATAGACCAGCATACTGATCCATGTGATCTGAGATCAGAGCCGGAGCAGACTGACCTGTGGATGGTAAATATCTAGAACATCGGTCTACCCAGATCCAGTTCATACCAAGAAAACCACAGAACTTTTTATTTATAGTGCACCGAAAAAGGGGTACAAGAGCACCTATGGGGGGTTATGTACCAGTGCTAAATAATGGGAATAGGGGTCCTCTGCTCTTCTGACATATACTCTATGAAAGTGGCCTCCAAACAGTGGTTTGTGGGCTATATGCCGCACTTTGCTTGTCTTTATGTGGCCCTTGGGGCGCTATTCCTCACACTCATATGAGGCACTATTCTTCCCACTGACACCAACATCATTCCCTCTATTACTACCAACACTGGGGCACTATTCCTTATACCAGCACCAGCAATGGGGCCCTAGTCCTACCACTGACACCAATAATAGGGAACTATTCCTCCCACTGAAACCAATGATGGGACACTATTCCTCCCACTGACACCAATGATGGGACACTATTCCTCCCACTGACACCAATGATGGGACACTATTCCTCCCACTGACACCAATGATGGGACGCTATTCCTCCCACTGTTACCAATGATGGGACATTATTCCTCCCACTGACACCAATGATGGGACACTATTACTCCCACTGACACTAATGATGGGGCACTATTCCTCCCACTGATACCAATGATGGGGCACTATTCCTCCCACTGACACCAATGATGGGACACTATTACTCCCACTGACACCAATGATGGGGCACTATTCCTCCCACTGATACCAATGATGGGACACTATTACTCCCACTGACACCAATGATGGGGCACTATTCCTCCCACTGACACCAATGATGGGCACTATTGCTCCTACTGACACCAATGATGAGGCACTATTCCCCCCACTGACACCAATGATGGGACACTATTCCTACCACAGATACCAAAGATGGGGACACAATTTCTTCCACTAACACCAACGATGGGTTACTATTCCTTTCAATGACACCATTCATGGGGCACTATTCCTTCTACCATCACCAGCAAGGGGGCACCATTCCTCCCACTGACACTAAGGATGGGGAATAAATCCTTCCTCTGACGGCAATGATGGGGCACAATTCTTTCCACTGACACCTATGATGGGGCACTATTCTTTAATTCTGTAATTTTTTAGCTCCCACTGAACACCAAGCCTGATACATTGTTTACTTCCACTGATGCGGGGGCTTCTTCTATTCCCACTGCACCAGCATCTCTTTAAGAACACATCAAACAAGCACAATTGTATGTGGGGGGGGGGGGGGGGGGGCATTTTGGGTGCATATAGTCAGCCATGTACATTAAAAGCAGTCCATATATTGCCTGTCTATCTAATGGGTGCTGCCTCTCACCAAGAGAAAATGGGGGCACATGCCAAGGATTATCTAGAGGGTCCCCATTGGTCACCTAATTATAGCCCTCCTGATACGGTTTCAGTATTTACATGGTGACCCAAAAGGAAGATGCACAACAGGATGATATCACAATGGTCCCAATAGTAAAAGCTTTCCACCAAATATATAGTCACTTGGGGAGCACTTAAATTACTGGGAGAGATCTCCATGCCATCTGACTATGTATTTGGTGGACCCATGGACAGTTTTTAGTAGGGGACTATTGGAGGAGTGGCTTGATCCCAAGAGTGGAGAACATTCTTCCCCTGCTGGTGGAACTCCCTCCACTCATTGTTTTTATCTCTTTTTTATCCCTCCTAAGCCCCGGAGGATTTGGCTGCTAAAAGACCAGGGGGTTTTTTGCGATTTTTTACTGCGTGACTTTAACGGACAATTGCGCGGTCGTGCGACGCTGTACCTAAACGAATTTTGGTGGTATTTGATCACCTGTGCGATTTTTACTTTTTGCGCTATAAACAAAAAAAGAGCGTCAATTTTGCAAAAATAACAATATTTTTCACATTTTTTTATATGAAATTCCCCAAAAAAATGTAAAAATCAAAATTTTTTAACATTTTCGGCCAATTTGTTTTATGCTACATAGGTTTGGTAAAAAAAATCGCTAAAAGCGTATTTTGATTGGTTTGCGCAAAAGTTATCGTGTTTACTAACAAAGGGAAAGATTTTTGTCATTTTTGGTGTTTTTTTTTTAACGCGTAATGGTGGCGATCTGCGATTTTTATTTTCGGTACTGCGACATTGGGGCGGACAGATCGGACACCTGACTGACATTTTTGACACTTTTGGGGTTACCAGTGACATTACTGCAGTAATCAGTGCTATATATATGCACTGTTACTGCAAAAATGACACTGGCAGGGAGGGGTTAACTGTATTGGAGAAGGAGGGGTTAAGTGTGTCCTAGGGGCGTGTTTCTAACTGTAAAGGGACATGGCTATTGGTGTATAAACAAAGATCAACGGTCCTTCATAGTAGAACCGTCTGATCTTCATTTTTACACCAGGGAGAATGACAGGCGGCTTGTTTACATAAGCCGCTCCGCCTTTCTCCCTTCACCGGAGCGATCGTAGTGTGACCGGCGGACATCGGGTCCGCCGGTAACACGCACTGACTTGTCAGTGAACGAGGCGCGGCGGGCGTGTGCCTCGGCGGGCTCGCGCCCGCCCGCAATTGGCTCTCCAGTCAGTGACAGGCGAGTGACGTACCCATACGTCACTCTACCTGGCCGGGGCTGACCGCCGCAGTATATAGTCGTGCGGCGGTCGGCAACCGGTTAACCACCTCAATACAGGGCACTTTCACTCCCTTCCTTCCCAGACCAATTTTTAGCTTTCAGTGCTCTCGCGGTATTTTATTGAACAAACAAAACAATACAGAACAGAGAAATAAAAGGAAGCATGTCAATTGAGGAGCCAAAAAAAAGACACACAAGACTCCATTTTACATCAAAAGCCATGACATAAATAATATACAAAACTGTCAGCTGTAACATTAGTAGAGAGCTCTCCCAACCAAAAGAAAAAAATCTCCCAGAGGCAGTAATGATCATCGGCTATGTAGAGTCAGAAACTGAAGAAGTAGTCCGGTCAGAGTCCACCCAAAAAGACCAAATTTTCCGGAACTTCTTGGGGCAGCCCCTGGCCTCATACGTCATTTTATACAGAGGTAATGCCTCGTTAATGAGCGCAATCCATAATGGAACGGCAGGGGGAGCAGTAGATTTCCATCTAGTAGCTATAGCCTTCCTAGCATAAAAGAATGTCAAGCGGAGAAACAATTTAGTACGAGCAGGGGCGTCCTCGTCATCCACATAACCCAGCAGACAACGAAGGGGGTTGCAAATATTGGACAATTGGGAGATATCAGCAATAAAAGCTGTGACTTCCGACCAAAAGGCACGGATAGGGAGACATTCCCAGAACATATGGAAAAATGAGCCATCTGCAACAGTACACTTGGAGCATAGCGGAGAAGGCAATGTACCTATTTTGTGCAAGAATACGGGGGTATAGTATGCTCTATAAAGAAGCTTCAATTGGATAACCCTATCCCTAGAGGAGATAACAACAGGTATTTGTTCCGGAAGGACGTCTTGCCACACCTCCTCCGACAATTCCGGGATATCCTCCCGCCACTGAGACTCAACCACCGCCAGCCTTTTGGAATGAGAATGTAAAAGTCGAATATAATAAGTAGAGATCAGCTTCTCGTGTGAAGAGTCAGAAAGAAGGTTTTCCAAGGGGGTTGGTTCAAGCGAGACATCGCGAAGGCCAAACTGGGCGGCCACCGTGTGTCTCAGTTGCAAGTATCGGTAAAAAGCCGTGGAGGGCAGGCCAAAAGTAGATTGCATGTCCGCAAAGGACCGAAAGGTTCCCCGGACATACAAATGGGAAATGGATTTCACGCCGAGACGGGACCAGAAAAGACCGTCATCCCGACCAAAAAACTCCTTCAGCCGCGGGTTGCACCAAAGGGGGGCATTGAGGGAATGCAGCTCCGGAGGGTCAGAACCATCCAGGGTTGCAGCCGCGTAAATTCGCAGGGTAACAGAAACAAGAGCAGCGTTCGGTCTACCCATAACGGATCTACGATGTATCAAGTTTTGCAGGGATTCATAGGAGGTGAAAATAGCTGCTTCCAAAGTAGCCGCAGCATTAGCATCCTCCGGGTGGAACCACCAATGAGCATGGGCCAATTGAGAAGCGAAGTAATACAGACGCAAGTTAGGCGCAGCCAGTCCACCCGCGAGAACCGGCAGCTGCAGAGCATCTCTGGCCACACGTGCTGCCCGACCCCCCCAAATAAAGGAGGTCAAGAGCGAGTCAATGGCCTGAAAGCGGCGCTTGGGGACATATAAGAAACGGGGGAGAAAAATAATTTTAAAAATGTTAATCCGGCCTAGCACCGTAAGGGGAAGCGTAGGCCAAAGCCGCAGTGAGGACCTAAGACGGGCAACCAGGGGATCCAGGTTGTTGAGAAAGAATCGAGACAAGGGGAGCTGAATCTCAATCCCCAAATATCGAAACCGGTCCACAACCTGGAGAGGACAAGAGGCGAGTGAAGGGGGCAGGACCTGGGGGTCCAGGGGGAACAGAGTGGACTTACTCCAATTCACCCTGAAACCAGAGAAGTGACCAAAGCGTTCGATAACAGTCAACAGAATGGGGAGGGATTGATGGGGATATCAACATATCGTCCGCGTATAGGGAGACCTTTTCTTCCAAGCCATTGATCACAAAGCCCGCAATACCCTCACAAAGGCGGATCTGCGCAGCCAAGGGCTCAATGGCCAGGGCAAACAACAGCGGGGATAGCGGACACCCCTGCCTAGTGCCCCGAAAAATGGGAAAGGGGTCTGACACAAAACCGTTCACCCTAAGACGAGCATGGGGCAAGTAATACAGAAGGCGGACCCAATTTATAAATCCGGGCCCAAAACCAAATTTCGCCAATACTTCCAATAAATAAGGCCATTCCACGGAGTCGAAAGCCTTATGAGTGTCCAGGGTCACAACGACCTTGGATCCCACAGAGGCATGAGTCGTCTGAAGGTTATTAAAAAGTCTACGCAGGTTGATCGATGTAGAGTGGCCAGGAATAAATCCTGACTGATCCGCACCCACCAAATCCATGACAACCGTATTAAGACGCCTCGCAAGGACTTTGGCAAGAATCTTGACATCAGTATTAATGAGTGAGATCCGGGCGGTATGATTCACAGAGAAGGGGGTCTTTACGTGGCTTGGGGATGAGCACAATGAGAGCTTCTGTCATAGAGGGTGGCAGACGTCCTTCCTTCAGAGCACAATTGAACACAGTCAGCAAATGGGGGACCAGCAATTCCCTATAGTGCAAGTACCATTCAATAGGAAAACCATCCAGGCCGGGTGTCTTATTGTGTGCAAAAGTGGCTAGGGCCTTGTTTATCTCATCCGCAGTCAGAGGCGAATCCAGAAAACTAGATTGGCCGGCCGACAACGTAGGCAAAGTAATATCATATAAGAAATCATCAAGTTCAACAATGGTATAATGAGCTCTAGTTTGGTACAAAGAGGAATAGAAAGCAACAAAACTGGCCAGAACATCAGGGGTTTGTTCCACAATGACACCGGCCTGGCTGGTAATCCGAGGGATGACACAGGGCTGGAATTCCGGCCTAGTTAAATAAGCCAAGAGGCGACTGTTCTTATCACCTAGTTCAAAAATGCGCTGATTTTGATACAGGAGTTTCTTCTGTGTACGTTCAACAACAACCAGATCCAAGTCTCGGGCCCTAGATCGCCAGGAAGCGTGGTTCTGGGGGGTAGGGTCATCAGTATATTGTCGTTCAGCCGCATGCAACGCCAGTTCGGCGTCAACCAACTTAGTCTGGCGAGCCTTCCTGGCAGCGCCCACGGCAGACGAAAAGGTACCTCTCATGGTCGCCTTAAAGGCCTCCCAGGTCAACAATGCAGAGCCAGATTGTGTATTAAGTGCCCAATAGGAGTTCATCTCTGACAACCCCTGATCAGTCACTGCCTGGTCCGCCAGCCACAGGGGGCTGAGCCTCCAAAGTCTATAATTAGGGGGGGACCCCAAGGCGAGATCCACCAGCAAAGGGGAGTGATCCGATACTGCACGGGGCAGATACCTGACACCCGAGAGAAGACTCAGCAGTTCCCGAGGGAGCAGGCAGAGATCAATGCGGGACAATGTATTGTGAGAGCTAGAATAACAGGAATACTCAGTAATCCCCCCATGTTTCCACCTCCAGGCGTCCAGGAGATCCAATTTGTCCAAATAGGAGCACAGAGGAGTTGGTGCGGAGGAGATAGCACCAGACCTGTCCAAGGCAGCATCGAGGACCGTATTAAAGTCACCCCCCATAATAAGGGGGCCCTCAGCCATTTCCAAGACCAGACCCAGCACACGGTCAAAAAACTGTCTAGTAAATGGCGGAGGGACATAAACATTAACCAGAGTGTAGGGTTTACCCAGAAATTCGAAGACAAGGATAATAAAGCACCCAGAAGGGTCAGTCTTCAAATGCTTGATGGTGACAGGGGCTGATTTTGCAATCAGAATCGAAGTGCCACGGGCATACGAGGAGTATGTAGAGTGTAGCACGTACGCCACATGCGCCCTCTTTAGGGCCATCACCCTGGACCCCTGGAGATGGGTTTCCTGTAATAGAACAATGTGTGGGTTATGACGTTTTAAATATTCAGAAACCAGGGAACGCTTGACTTTAGAATTAAGCCCCCTGACGTTCCAAGAGATCATACGGAGAGTAGACATAGTGATACAATAAAAATCAGCGTTGGTGTCCGGGCGGGTCCCGAAAAAGGGGGAGGCCCCCCCCCCCCCGAGCACCAAAACTACACAGCATGGCAGGCAAAACCAACGGCAGACAATATGCATGGGAGGAAAATGCAAAAACTAGAACCATAATAATATTGAGTACAGCAAGGCAGAAATAAAAATCATAGCACCTAGTCGTGAGAAAAATCCCTGATAAGAGTCCAAGAAGACATGACACAGCAAACACAAATCAAAAAAAGGGGGGGGGAAAAACCCCCAAAACCCCAAACGAGCACAGGAACAGTAATAGCCAAACACACAACCCACCCTAACCCACCCGGCCCTCAGTCCCCAAAATTTGAGAGCTTTTAAATCCCATAACCAAGGACAGTGTAGTTCAGGGAAACGTGGATCTGCTCATCCTGAAGCAGACAGAAATGGTAGCAACTGAAAAAGGAAAAAAGGAGGGGGAGCAACCGACCCCAAAAATGCCCTTCCAGAAGAACAAGGAGGGTCCCCATATTCAGGAAGACACCCGACGCCCAGGAAAAGAGTTGCAGGGAGGATCACAAAATGTAGAGGTGCATCCCAACGACATCCAAAAGGAGAAGAAAAAAAATAAATTTGGAACCCAGCAGCAGTGTCAGTACACAGACCAGCGATCACCGAGGAGGAGACCTACGATCCTGGGAGGGAGGTGAGCGGCGTCCCAAGGAATCCACCCATTGCGCAGCATCCTGAGGATCTTGAAAAAAGTGGGCTTTACCTTGATAGATGACCCTCAAACGAGCAGGATACAGGATATTATACGGCAATTGCAAGTCCCGCAGTCTTCTCTTAACTGCCATGAAGGAGGCCCTCTGTTTATGGGTAGCAGCAGAGAAGTCCGGGAAGATGGAAATAGCATGGTTATTATACAGGATTCGGCCCTTGTCCCTAGAGGCCCGGAGCACAGCCTCCCTATCACGGAAATGCAGGAGCTTGATGAGAAGAGGACGGGGTGGGGCCCCAGGCGGTAGGGGGCGCAATGGCACTCTGTGCGCCCTTTCAATGAGAAAACCTCCGTTCCAAAGGTATCAATATGCCACTTTTCCATGAATGATTCAGGATTTTTCCCCTCCGATCCCTCTGGAAAACCCAGAAATCGCAAATTGTTGCGCCGGAGGCGGTCCTCCATGTCCGTCAGTTTGTCTGTGGTAGCAACATGACCCCTCTGTAACTCTGACACATCGGATTGCATGGGGCGGTGGGCATCTTCCATGTCACTAATACGCTGCTCCGCGTTGCCCACCCTGTGGCGAAGGTTGTGCACATCTTGTTTAAGAAACGACATGTCCATCCGGACAGATTCAATCTGTGTAGCAAGAGAGGCCTGACAGTGCTGGATGGCGTCCATTATGGCAGACAGGGTAGGTTCAGGCCTATCCACAGATAGATCAGGTTCTGATGGCACAGGGGAGCCCAGGGGAGGAGAGGGCGCACTACTCACAGTCACCGCCAGCTGAGATGATCTGGGAGGGGCCGCTTCACCATCCACAGAGGCCGATGTGGTCGGCGCAGCTGAGGAGCGAGCGACCTGGGAGGAAGGACCCGCAGCGCGTGGAGGGCCGGCGCCATCTTGGGATCGTGGCAGCGTGAAGTCCGGCAGGTGGAAACCGGGCGCTTCCGGACCGGGAGGACCAATTTTGACCATCGCCGCGTGTGCACCGAGATACCAGGAGTCAGGGGATGTCCGATTCGGGTTAGTAGGAGGTCGGGTTCCAGCAGGATCACGGAAGTATCAGGGCAAACAGGACGGAGCTCCGGAGGCGCGCTGCTTTCACATCCGAGTTCCGGCCACGCCCCGCTCTCGCAATATGAATAACATCTACTCAATCATGCTACACTGCACCCAAATTAAATTTGTATCATTTTGTTCACACAAATAGAGCTTTCTTTCGAAGGTATTTATTCACCACTGGGTTTTTTATTTTTTTTGCGATATAAGTGAAAAATAGCGAACATTTTGAAAAAAAAAACTATATTTTCTAATTTCTGTTTCAAAACAAATCCAATAAAATCAGATTTCATCATAAATTTAGGCCAGAATGTATTCTGCTACATGTTTTTAGTAAAAAAAAATCCTGATAAGTGTATGATAATAGGTTTGTGTGAAAGTTATAGAGCCTACAAGCTAGGCTACTTATCATTGAAAATTTGATCAATCCTGATATACCGACTACCTATCTCGTTTCTTGAGACCCTAAGGCCCCTTTCACACACTCCGTCCTTTGGACGGAGTCTGTTTTTCTCAGCGGGGGATAAAGCCGCCGATCCCCCGCTGAGTAGCAGGAGGACAGCTGTGTCTCCGCGCTGTGTGCGGAGACACAGCTGTCAGTTCCCCATGCATCTCTATGGGGGAAATCGGGTGAGAACGGACCGTCGGTCCGTTCTCACCCGATCCCATCCGATCTGATCCGCTGGACAGATGGAAAATAGGGTTTCCATCCGTCCAGATTTGACGGATCGGATCGGGTGTCAGCGGACATGTCTCCGTTGACATCCGATCCCCCATAGAGATGCATGGGGGGACCGTTCAGATCCGCCAAAAAATCGGACAGGCGGATCTGAACGGTCCGCCTGTGTGAAAGGGGCCTTAAATGTCAGGACAGTACAAATACCCAACAAATCACCCTTTTTTGAAAAGAGGACAGTCCAAGGTATTTAATAAGAGGCATAGTGAGTTTTTTGAAATTACAATTTTTCCCCACAATAGTTTGGGTAATGAAGATTTTATTTATTTTTTCCACAAGATTGTCATATTAACAAGTTATTTCTTACACATGGCATAGATAAACTTACAATTACACCCCAAAATACATTCTGCCACTCCTCCTGAGTGTGGCGACACCACATGGGTGAGACGTTTCCACAGCCTGGCCACATACAGAGGCCCAACATCCAAGTAGCACCTTCAGGTGTTCTGAAGGCATAAATTACACATTTAATTTCCTGAGTACCTATCACATTTTTGAAGGCCACGTGACAGATGTCGATCACTGGGATGTGGCAGATGTTGACTGGGACAGATGTAGAAGATCATGGACAGATGTGGCAGATCACAGACAGATGTGGCAGATCATTGACAGATGTGGCAGATGATCAAAGACATATGTGGCAGATGATCATAGACAGATGTGGCAGACGATGTGTGCCAGATGATCACGGACAGATGCAGCAGATGATTACAGACAGGTGTGGCAGATGATCACTGGCAGATGTGGCAGATGATGTGCGCCAGATGATCACAGACAGATGTGGCAGACGATTACAGACAGATGTGTCGGATCACTGGCAGATGTGGGAGATGATGTCTGCCAGATGTGTGCCCGATAGTCACAGACAGATGTGGTAGATGATCACGAACAGATGTGGCAGACTATCACGGACAGATGTGGCAGATGATCATGGACCGATGTGCCAGATGATCGTGGACAGATACGCCAGATGGTCATGGACAGATGCGCCAGATGATCATGGACAAATGTGCCAGATGTTCACTGTAACAGTTTATTTTACTGGGAAGTGTGACAGGTGGATTTAGGAGTTTTTTGGATCTAGGACAGTGTTTCTCAAACTTTTCAACTTTTCAACACTGAAGAACCCTTAACATAACTTTCTGAGGTCAGGGAATCCCTGCTAAAAGTTACTGTATCTACATCTGATGATAGTGATGGACATTGGGAAGAATTACCCCTTTACAGATAGCTAAAAAGATGAACGGTGTCATTGGGAACTTATCTGAGAGGCAGAAATTGCTCATTGCTCAAGGAACCCTTAGCTATCTCTGGAGGAATGCTAGTTAAGAAACCCTGGTCTACCACTTGTCCTGATCCCTACTTTATGGCCTTGAGTTATTTCTATAACATTGTTAGGCGCTACCTTATCTCCATATGGCAGTTGAGGGACGCTTCAAATGTTTTTGTCCCACACGAGGATCCCAAACCCATACAATGTTTTTTTGTACAAAATGTATAATGATTTGTTAACATTTTTATACTTTGTCAAAACTTTCATAAAAATATTAAACATGAAAAGTCAAAATTTGCATAATACTTCAGTGACTTACACTAAGGAGGGCTTCAGGGTATACATTCTTCCATCACATGCTCAGCTTAATTTGCCCACATTTTTGATAGATTTACTATATTGTAGATTGTAGGAATTGCTTTAAATAAAGTCCCTCTATATGCTATGTCCTATTTTATGGGGAATGGAGTTTTAAAGATTAAAGATCGAAATTTTAATTGAAAGATTGAAGTTTTATCAAATCTGAGATTTAAGATGAAATATAAAAGTTTGGGTTAATTTTTTATTTTCAGAAATGTAGAATGTCGAGACCTCAACCATTTACTAACTGTATTTTTTACTAACAATAAATGAGCTCTTACAGGACACAAAGGTCTAATTATCATTACAGACTGTTATCACTGCTCTGCTTCCCTCCCCCGAGGATCGTCCTCTGTGACTCTCACAATTATCCTAACAAGCTGGACATCCCTTTCCAGCCTCGGTCAGTGTAATGAAGGCTGCGGGGAGGCCGCTGTTTCCTCTGGACAGTGCTCTGTCCCCGCTCACAGCTTTGCATCATTAATTGTCAGATTAGAAGCTCTGCATTATTCAGGGACTCCTCAGGGGCGGTCCCTAAGGACCCTGTGCTAAGTAAACACTGAATGGCCAGAAAGTCTCTCTTAATTAGGTTTCACAATTAGAAGTTTACCTGATTAGAGCTAATTGGAGAAGACATTGACCTTGGGAGACCTCCACAGAGACTGAGCCACTCACTTCATTGATGTCTTAATACAGAGAAAAAAATGATCTTTTCTATGATCAACGATAAGCATTATTTTATTTACAGTAATCCCTATAAATTAATATTTATTAATACAATTACATAAATCACAATAAGTATAATATGTAGTATAATAATAATTATCTTTGTTCTTCACTCAACTATAAAAAAAAATTAACAGTGTGAACTTTTTTCTATAAATATCAAGAAAATTGTATTAAATTATAATGTCATTTTTTTGGTTTGAGATCCATGAGGCCATGGATGGATGAAGAGGTGATAGTGAAGAATATTCTTGATGCCTGTAGAAGCCCGATCCTAGGCTCTCATGAGTGACATCAGGAAGGTGAAGGTGCCTAGGTTGCCACTCAGAAAAGCCGATTGTGTAGAAGAGGTACCCATGGGTGGATAGAGAGATCAGTGTGAAGAACAGAACAGTTCCCAATCAGTAGAAGGAGGGGGTTGCTCTCAATCCCAGGGGATCCCGATCCTAAGTTCTCATTTAGGACATAAGGGAAGTGTAGATATCTAGGTTGTTATTGAAACAAGCCCACCATTTGATTGTGTGGTAGAGGTTCCTGTGGGTGGATGGAGAGATGATGGTGGAGAATAGGAAAGACTCCACTCAGAACAAGGGGTGGGAGGGGGGTCACTCTTGATGCCTGGGGGAGCCCAATCCTAGGTTCTCATGAAGGACACCAGGAAGATGTAAATACTGTAACTAGGTTGCCATTGAAAAAAGCCCACCATTTGATTGCATGGCAGAGGTGCCCGTGGGTGGATGGAGAGATGATGGTGAAGAACAGTCTTCCCTCAGAAGAAGAAGAGGGACTTCTCGATGTCTGGGTAGCCGAATCTTAGGTTCTCATGAAGGACATCAGGAGGCGTAGATAACTATGTTGCCATTAAAACATGCCCATCATTTGATTGCATTGCAGAGGTGCCCGTGGGTGGATGGAGAGATGATGGTGAAGAATAGGACAGTCTTCATTCAGAAGAAGAAGAGGGACCTCTCGATATCTGGGTAGCTGAATCTTAGGTTCTCCTGAAGGACATCAGGAGGTGTAGATAACTAGGTTGCCATTGAAACAAGCCCAATATTTGATTGTGGGGCAGAGGTGCCTGTGGGTGGATGAAGAGATGATGGTAGAGAATATGACAGACTCCACTCAGAACAAAGAGGGGGTTGCTCTTGATACCTGGGGGAGCCCAATCCTAGGTTCTCATGAAGGACATCAGGAAGATGTAGATGCTGTAACTAGGTCGCCGTTGAAAAAAACACTTTTATGGTGATTGTGTAGGGGTACGATGTACCCGATATCCTTTCACATGGGGGGGCCGGATCTGGGGGCCCTCTTGTTAAAGGGGGCTTCCAGATTCCGATAAGCCTCCCCCACAGACCCCACAACCACAGCCCAGGGTTGTCGGGAAGAGACCCCTGTCCCCATCAACATGGGGGCAAGGTGCTTTAAGGTGGGGGGGGCAGAGCCCCCCCTGCCCCAAAGCACCCACTCCCCCAAATTGAGGGCATGTGGTCTGATATGGTTTCCCCCCCCCCCCTCCTTTCCTGATCTGCCAGGCTGAATGCCCAGATAAGGGTCTGGTATGGATTTTCAAGGGGGCCCAATGCGTTTTTTTTTTATTTTGGCGTGGGGTTTCCCTCCAAATCCATACCAGATCTGAAGGACCTGCTATGGACTGGGGGGGGGACCCCACACCATTTTATTTGTAACTACAATAAAGGGGGCAAAGTGGGACTTTATAGGTGCAAATGATGGAGAAAAATCTGAATTCTTAAAAATTACACATTTTATTAAACATAAAGAATTAGGACAAGACAGTACATTGATTTAAAATGTTAAAAGCAGAAAAATGCACTCGATAATATCAACTCTACATGTTTCGCCATCTTCATAATAGCTTCTTCAGGAGTTTTGATAGATATTTCTCGAGAGTGAACATTTCTAAATTGCAAAAGAAAAAACATGAAAGAATAGGACATATATACTTTTTGTAGGGCATATAACAATGGTCCTAAATTGAATGCCCAAATAAATTTCGTAATTCTAGTACTAATATTGAAGTGTACCTTAGGAAGACCTGAACCCTTTCTTTTGCTGGGAGTGAAGGCAACGAAGGTGCTGAAGCCGAGGTGAATAGAGAGGAAAGGACTGAGACATCTGACCTCTTAAAGTTGACCCATAGAGAGGATGATAGCCAAGCCAAATATAACACGTATTGAGAATGGGAGACTGCAATAATAGGAATACATTTCAGATGATATTGATTGCATGACCTCCTCTTGGGGGGTAGATATCAAATTAATGAGCTTGAATATATTTACCAATTGGATAGAGAATAAAAAAGAACTTCAGAGGGCACACCAATACCAAAAACGGGGAGGGAGAGTTATCCCATAAAGATCCCAAGAAGAAGGTATCCCTTTAAGATAACAAGGAAAGATATTATAAATACATCCTGAATGACAGACGAATTAATAGTCCGTCTAATTTATGAAGAAATGACTATTTACCCTGATAATGCAATGATGAACACATCGAAGTTTCCATGTACAATTGTATATACACGGCCGCTAGCTCACAAAGATTCTCCCAATGGTGCGCTCCAATGTGTGGGCTGCGCAAGAGAAAAGGGGCACACAGCAGTTTGATCAGCGTATCAAAGCCCAGAACAGAGAAGAAAGGAGAGTCAAAGACAGAAAATTCCATTACCGCATAAGCCTCCAGATGGATGTGTGGTTCCCCGGTGGTCTAGTGGAATACTGACCATGTGGCCCCGGCGTTTATACATCCTCTCCACTCCCTCGGCGTCTGACGTCACCGAGGGAGTGAGAGCGAGGCACGCCCAGTTGTCCAATAAGAGCCGGACAGGAAGTGCGTCATCAAGACGCGACAGAATCACGTGATACGTCCCGGAAACCGGAAGTCGGGGATAACAACATCCGGTCCGGTCATCATGTAAGCAGAGGAAGTAACTAGATCACAATAAGCAGTCCTCAGTGAATTGACACATACAATGAAACACTGCCGGAGTAAGAATTCCAGCAAAGGCAATGCCTGAATATTAACAATTATCAAGGAAGATTTTATAGGGACTCAGTCACATACAAAAATCGACCCAATTATTTAACTCTATATTTATAATGAAGAGTGTTTGCTCATCTAACAGAGAAGAAATTCAAGGAGAGGAAGTGTCATAAGGCTCAAATGGGGGATCAACTGGGAATCAAGGGCGGTGCTTCTACTAACCAGGTCGGACCAAATTACCTGGAAAATGTTGTAGGGCACCGCGGGTGCCCATATGGGCAACAAGAGCAGAGGCAGAAAAAGGGGCTCAGTCCAAATAACCTCTCATTGGGATGGAAATAGAGTCACCTGATCGGCCCACCACCCATAGTTATATTCACTTACCGGCAGGGGTTAGGAATCATCAAAACAAGTTAGGACCAGAAAATCCCTTGTTCAACCATGAGTAGATGGACTACATCTGAAAAGTACAATACAGATAGTTTATATCCAAAAAATTACATGTTATAATTGCATGAAGCAAAGAAACGGAGGATTTGTAACAGAAGTACAAAATCCAATCTGTTAGTTTTCACCCAAAATTTGGATTGGACTAACATATTGACATTGTCCTAGCCAAGAAAGGGCTTGAAACTGATGGATTCATTTATACCAGGATACTGAAGGGCTGATAGATTAAATATCCATTTAGTTTCACGTTGCAATGAATTTCTATCTACACTTCCACCTCGTTCACTCAGTGGAATGTGTTCCAAGGCAAAGAAAGTCATCATTTTATCATTGAAACCATGATACAGGCCCATATGGCGGCTAATGGGACTTTCAAACTTTTTGTTCTTGACAAGTTTAACATGATCACGAATTCTATTAACCACTTTACCACCGCCCACAGTAATATTACTGCGGCAGAGTGGCTCGTTATCGTCTGACGACGTAGTACTACGTCGTCAGACACTCCCCCTTCTGGGCGGCGCTTGCGCGCCGCCGGAGGCTCGCTCCCGCTGTTTTCGGTCACAGCGGGAGTCGGGCCAGGGGAGGAGCAGCGGCGATCGCCGCAGCTCTTCCCCGATCGTCGGGGATCTAGTGTGGAGATCCGCCCGCCTGTGTAAACACAAGCGGGCGGATCTCCCAAGTGACAGGGAGTGACAGATCGGAGTGTTCAGCATAGCTGGACATCCGATCTGTCCCTGTCTCACACAGTCCCCTCCCCCACCCCCACACATCAGTAAGCACCAGGCATACATTAACCCCTCCCTCTCCAATAAAATTAACCCCTTCCCTGCCAGTGTCATTTTTACAGTAACAGTGCATATTTATAGCACTGATTACTGCAGTAATGTCACTGGTACCCCCAAAAGTGTCAAAAATGTCAGTCAAGGGTCCGATCTGTCCGCCGCAATGTCGCAGTACCGCAAAAAAAATCGCAGATCGCCGCCATTACGCGTTAAAAAAAAACACCAAAAATGACAGAAATCTTTCCCTTTGTTAGTAAACGCAATAACTTTTGCGCAAACCAATCAAAATACGCTTATTGTGATTTTTATTACCAAACATGGGTAGCAGAAAACAAATTGGCCAAAAATTTAAGAAAAAATTGGTTTTTACATCTTTTTTGGGGGGAATTTCATATAAAAAAGTTAAAAATATTGTTATTTTTTCAAAATAAACGCTCTTTTTTTGTTTATAGTGCAAAAAGTAAAAATCGCACAGGTGATCAAATACCACCAAAAGAAAGCTCTGTTTGTGGGAAAA